>NW_019174457.1:1082210-1236726 GCF_002260705.1 Seriola dumerili | reverse complement strand
GAATTGGGAGCGTGTGCCAGCAAAGCAAGAGCTTGTGCAGTCCGCGACCGGTGAGCGCTAAGCTCGCGAGCCCCCCCAGCACAGGCATTGCGCCCAGCAAGCAGAGCTAGCCGCCCGGTGCGGGCTAAGCTCGCGCCCCCGCAGCACGGCATTGCGCCCAGCAAGCAGAGCTAGCCGCCGGCGGCTAGCTTCGCGCCCCCCCACAAGAGGCATTGGCTGAAATGGACGACTTTAGCGCCGGCCCGACTTAGCCCCCTGACCTTAGCCCGCCGAAGCTTAGCCCCGACTTAGCCCCCGCACTTAGCCCCGACTAGCCCCCGGACTTTAGACCCCCCGGGACTTAGACCCCGACATAGCCCACCGATCTTTAAGCGCCGTGCCCCGTCTGTGACGCGACTTAGCCCCCGACTTAGCCCCCGACTTAGCCCCCGACTTAGCCCCCAGTTCAAATTAGGCTCAAAATGATTTTGAGCTTATAAAGTAATGTTTACAAATAATTCCAATATTTGTAGTTGGAAATCAACCTTTGTAAACCTGGGAAATAAATCTGAATGAAAAATTCAACTTTGTGCATGTGAAAACAAATTGTGCTTGTGGTAAAGACATTTCTATTTGTTAAGACAGTGTGAATCAAAACTGTTTAACCTTAACACTCATCATTTTCTTGAGTTTTGATTCAGACTTTCAACAAATACAAATCTCCTTGACACAAGTGCAATTGTTTCACATACACAAACTTGAATTTCTCACCCACATTTATTTTACAGGTTCACAAAGGTTGATTTACAACTACAAACATTGGAATTATTTGTCAACATCACTTTACAAGCTCAAAATCATTTTGACCCTAATTTGAGCCTGGATACATGTAGCTACAGTCAACAGTTTTGGTTTTAAAAACATCTGCTCACTAATACACAAAGCACTTTGTGTGTTACATCACCACTGGTTATTTGTTGGCTTTTATTCACAAAGTCTTGATTTTCTTTTTACAGATGGAAAACTTGTTCAGTGTATTATTGAGGGTAACTTGCAACACATTACAATAGACCTGCATTGTAAACTAGAGTGAAATCCATCAGCATTTTGTGGTTGTTTTTACAGTTGTGTAGCTTTTGACAGTAAAGTCATTAAGCAGTTATTGAATAGTTCCTCATTACATCACAATGAGTTCCTTCACAACAAACCATAGACAGCAAGTTTCCCAACAAGTATTTTAATTATAATATTCAAGCCCAAGCCACATATATTAATAATCACATCCACATTGTTTTCTGATGCATTAGCAATTATGATGACAAAGAAAAATAAATCTTAAGATTAATTTTAACATTTTAGTTTATATCATGTGCATGACTTACCATTTCTTGCTTTCGAGGGACTGCAAAAGGTGTGGTTCCAGCCTGAGGTGGATTCTGCAATCCCTATGAAATCACAAGAGGAAAAATAAGAACATGTAAGCATTCAAAAAAAAAAAAATAAAAAAAAAAACTTCAGAACATAAAAGATCAATCATCCATTTAAACCTTATAATAAAATATATGTATATATACACACACACACATATATACATACACATACATATACATACATATACACACACACATACAGTGTTGAGGCAACACAAAGACACTGGAAGAGTTAGAGCTTCTGTCAATGTCTGAACACATGCAAAGCACAAAACTAAAATTGGTGCTCAAAATTCTAAAGTGTGTGACACTGAAGTAACAAGTAGAATTTAAATTCAGGTGTAAAAATAGGATCTGAAGTCTACTTGTAACCTCCATACACTTGCAGATTTATGAAGGCAAGGAGATACTGCAGGACACGTGGGCAGGCTATAGCATGAGGAAGGGATGATGACATCACAAAAGCAGATTCAGGAAATAAGGTTTAGTCAGGAAAGTTTTCACTTACAAGATATTTGGCTTGGTGTAGTATCAAATTAACATATTCATAAAAAAAAGTTAATACTGCAATACTTAAATATAAATAGATTAAAAAAACAAAACAATGGAAACGATAGTACGCAACCATGTACAAAAGTGTTCTAGAATGACAAAACTCCTGCTGAGCAAGCTGTGCAAGGTATTGATCAGGGGATGTGCAAAAGATCACCATATAGACAATATCTGTTATGTGCAGGGATAATACCTCAAGGTGTTGATGTAATGTGGTTGTTGATTGATGAGGCCAGATGCAGAAGGAAAGGCAGGTGCTGGTCCATCATTGGTGATGATTAGACTGGAATTCTCGTCCTGATAAAGACAAACATGTGATAGAACAATTCATTTAGATCATACAAGTTCTTTACTTGACCAAACATGTTAGGTCTGGTTGGTGTGTGGGTGTGTGGGTGTGTGTATATAGCCTGAAGTTACTCACGTAACTAGCTGTACAACAGCAGAGAGGAACAGACAATTCTAGTAACCGCTAAAACGTCTGTGCACAACGTCAATATCACCACCTGAAATGTTTGTCGGTACGGTTTGTCAGTCGTTGCACTGATTATACTTTTAGCTAAAAAGCCAACAATGATGTAACTCACCGGGCTAACAGGAAAGTTGCGAGCTCGGCATCAAACCGCATCTCTTTCCTCTCAGGAGCCGTCTCCGGCGGTGGAAAGCCACATCGAGAGTTACTCGTGTTGCTTCTTTTCTTCGCCGTTGAACGTGGTTTCTTGTCGGGTGCGGTCCTGCGGGATAAAGATACAGATTGCCTTTTAGGAGGTTCAGCCGTTTCTGTTATGCTAACTTAAATCGCTGCCGGAAGTTGTTCTTCTTCGTGGGACTGAGGGAAGACTTGACGCGCCGCTGACTCACACAGCGTCTAGTGTCACAAAGTGGTATTACAACACAGGGCAGGTCGGGGCTGGCTGGTTACCGTGCTCATTTCAGTAGATAACTGAAACACAGTAGATCACTGCGTCTCCTTCACACACTGTTGATAGCGTTGATTCATTTTTTCAACATTTTAAACTAAAGTCCTGGCCACATCTTATATTGAACCTTTACAGCACAACCACCAACGCTGACATTTAAAACTAAAGCTACATGTATTTTGCCAACACTTACGTTAAAACTAAGACATTGAGCTTAACTGATATTGACACATTCGATGCATATAAAACATTTTCATTTGCTTTGACAGTATATAAATTTGTGCTTGGAATATAAAATACAAATCATGCTTTGCCTTATACTTACATTGAATTTGTGATGTACAAACATTTGTACTTGCCCATTTTGCATTCAGGCCAGTAGATGTTGCACTGTTCACATGAAGCATCAAGATATAAACCCTTTGTGGAACCACTTTCCTGGGAAAGAAAAACCTCAGACGCTGTGGGACTCACATCCAGTACCAGGCAGTTGATTTCTGCAAGTAAAGAAGACATAACAGCCCGGGAAATTTCACTCACCGAGTATTTCACTTACTGATCGTGGACTGCTCACAGAGCCAGGTTTCAGTTGCAGCCATGTTGTTTTCTATATACAAAGAAATCATGGTGTATTGTCCTCCCAGTCACCATATGTTGACAGTCTTTATGTTATGAAACAGCTAGGAGAAAAGGGAAACAACATAAAACCAGATGTTATTTGTAAATCAAAATTTATTGCATAACCCGGAGGCTAAATAAGGAAACAAAAATACAAACAAGGTGAGAGGATAACTAAAGTAGGGGAACAGAAGCCAACAAAGAGCCCAACTGTGCGATTCTAACCAACCCCAAAACACAAGCAGCACCTCTGTTCCTAATGTGTCCAACAGTCTTTTTCTAAGGGTGTGATGCACAATCAGAATTTTAAACCTAGCCCAGTCCCCAACAATCACTACCAGCATCTCAAACCAAATCACAAATTACACACACACGTTGACAAAGGCGGTAAAGAGGCGCGCTGCCTATGATGTCAGCCGCCATTAATGATGTGCGGGCCGGCTTCTTAAACTCTTTTCCTCTGAATGCTTGAACGGCTACAGCTGTGGCGAGGACTCGCAGGATCATTGCTGCACCAATAGGAGAAGCCGGCCGTGGAGTTGGAGGCTCTTCCTCTCTGCTTCGACCAATCCCGTCACGGAGTCCGCGCAGCCTCATTAGCATACAGACAAAACACACTGTAAGAAGCAGGTGACTGCGCTGCGTTCATTTGAACATATTTTTATGTCGTGCAGAAAGTTGAACAAGAAAGAGCTGAACTGATGACACAGTTACGGACGATTGCCCCGGTAGAGCATAACATTAAAAGTATTAGAAAATTCCTGGAGAAATGTTGAATGCGCCTGCTGCTTGGTGCGTGTACTTCACTCTTCACGTTTCGACCTTTACAAAGGACGTTACTTTCAGTTTCATTCACGTCGTAGAGACTCATCTTGACACTGGCCTCAGTCACTGCAGGTGTCCTTCAAAAAGCCTTTTGGAGCTGTCACGACTGGCCAAAATAACCTCACACTGATGGTTTCAAACACAAATGTGTCCCCACAACCATAGCAAGACATGTATACACACATGTACAAGTCCTTACAGAAGCGACACAGATTAATAAACAGGTGAACAGGCAATAAGCTAACATACCATTTTCACTTCTGATAATATTTTGTCATGTTTGTAATAGTATAAAGATGTATTATTACAAGTACAAAACCTGCTCAAGATCTTTGAATAGCCCTAAATAACAATCTTATACACTGTCCAACACATCACCTTCCCTAAATTAGTGAGCGATGGTCAATTAGCAAGTGTTTAGCCACAGCTCGTGATTGAGATCAAACCAATATTCATTCCTTGCATAGCTTTTACATTTTTTCTAACATATCTCAACACCTCTAATTTCACTCTCTTTGATGGTGGAAATGAGTTGGGAAGCTTATGCTTCTGATAGAGTAGTACTAACTGAAAAAGTGGAAGAGAGTGCACCTAAATAAATAAAAGGGAAGGGTTCCTGTACTACAAAAAATATTACCATAGGCTGAAAATGAGAAAATAACAAAAAATGGGCAAAACCTTTGAACAAAAATAAAACCTGCAACACTTGCACAGCCATAATCATTATGCATATTTAAAAAAAAAATATATATTTTGTATAGCTTTGCATGATTTTCACGGGTGCTTCAACTAAGTACAGCACACTTAAATGATCAGTGAGAGCATAAATGGCAGAAAATTTAAGTCCACTCACTGACTCCTCTGCACCTACTGCATCAAATATCAACTACTCCTTATTTCCTTGCAAATATTACTGTATTTTCAAAACACAATGTATATTTTGTAATACAGAGCCAGGAATACGCAATAGTTTCAAATATACAGCCATGAGTGACACCAGCGAGTTACAAAAAAAGGGTCACTTCTGCTTTTCTCTGGAAATCGGCTCCTGAATTTGTATTGCAGTCAAAGGGAGAGGTGGAGGGTAGTCCCATCACATCCTCAAAAACCGTGAAAGATATCAGAATTAGACTAAAACTGGGTGATACAAGACAAAAAAAAATGTCTATATTTTTGATATAACAAATTGTCAATGAAGGGTTGGAAATTGTGGATTTAAAAGAATTTGTGTGACCTTTTTTGAGGAAGATTTCAGGGATTGCAGTTACAGTTTGCAGTTAGCTCCAGTAGAATAAAGTAGACTACACCACTGTACCACAACCACACGCACACGCTTTGTCAATTTCTTGCCCGGATACTGCGTTAGTAGCACCTGCTGAGACCTGAGACCTACTGTTTGCTATCAGCTTCTGAATTTGTATTGCAGTCTATGGGAAAGCTATGATGATTGAACAGTTTCCTGTAGCTCGAACCTCAAAGTAAATTCATATGTCTGCTGCTGTATTTACTGTTGTAGTGGTCCAGTACTGAACTGTAACAGGAGCTGCCAACTTTTCAAAAAGCCTTGGAGTGAGATTTTGCGGGGCCAACCAAAATGTTGCCGTATACACGCCAATTTTTTGTTTGGCCCATTGCCATACAGCAAAAAACATTTACCGCTTACAGTACATCAGTGGTTCTGAATGTATTAGCCTTAGGCCCTACTCAGAGTGTACAAATGGAACCAATTGAATCAACAGTAAGACACAAGACACAGCATGGCCCATTTTGTGCATATTTATTTTGGGGAAAAAGTAAACAGATATGTAGTATACATAGAGTATATGTTGAAACATTTAAATAAAAATGAAAAACCCCAAAACATTTTTTAAACATCCCCGATCTATATGCATCTAATAATGCAGAGGTTAATGTACAGTAGGGGGAGTAGGGAAAGCTGCCATTTTCAAACTAACAAAACAGACTACTCATCTCAGGCTACTCATCTCAGTCCTTGATGGCTGTGTGCTTGGTTGCACTTGCTCGTAGGCATTTTTTGAGGCCTTGATGATGTCCTGGGATGGCTCCCACTTGAAGCAGGGCTCCAGGCCAGCCATCTTGATTTAGGTTTAATAAAAGTCATGTTAGTTTAATAATTATGCACTAGTATATTAGTTACAATATGCTTTTTTCTGGCGTACAATTTATGTTGGGCTTATTCTGAATTCAATTTTAATATATCTTATAGGAATAGTTCACCCTAGAAACAGAATTCAGTCAATATCATGTGTGCTTTTTTCTTCCAAAAAAGTCCATTTAGAGACCCCCGGTGAGCCAGTCCTGCAGCGAAAATACTTTGAATGGCCGTCAATTGCGACCGACACGAAAACGTCCATAAAAATACACAAAAACTTTGTAATATTCCTCCATACTGCTCGTCCGCGACAATCCAAGTGTCCTGAAGTGGGAACACACCAGAGTTTACTCGCAACGACATTATTTAGTACATGTTTATAGCCGAAAACGGTGGCTATGGTCAGCCAGCCCGGATGCGCACAGAGGCAGCTTCTTCCTGGCATATCACAGGTAGATCTATCTCTATAGCTCTGGCCAGGACGAAATTCAGCGTGAGAAATCGGGGGTGTGGCGTGATTCAAATGAGTGTGTCTCACGGCCAATGCGTGAGAGTTGGCAGCCTTGCGTACGAACGTCACGAATGACAGGTTCCGCACTGTCACTGATCTCAGGCCAGTGAGTGGACAGTGACCGTCTACGTTGATTTACAGTTTTTCTCAGTAGCTTCGTTGCAATTCACTCACCAGAAACATCATTCTCACAGCTCCTAATGCAGTTCTCAAAACAGTTAATGCAGTTCTCATAACACTAAATCACCTGTGCAAAAGCCTCTAAAACAACCTTGTTCACATGTGTCAAAACATGCAAAGTCAGTCAGTCACTTCAATATTGTCACTAATGAATTAAACCTTTTTACCAGAGCTTCAAGACTTGATTTTTAAATGTTTTTACTGTATGATATGCAGTGTTTCATTTTTGTGGCGCTTTGCATTTCGTGTGCAATTTTTGGATTTGTGTGTCGAGTTTTGAAAAAATGAGACCTAGTTTAGAAAATGTGTGAAAGCAGTTGAAATAAACTGTGTCTGTAAATTCACGAAATATAACTGCTGTAACTGAGGAAAGCAAAATGATAAACGTGGAACTATTTCTATTCAAAAATAGAAAAATATCCAATCAAACTTAGAACATAGCATCAACTATAGTACAGTACATTCACCACACAACAAGTATATATATTTGAATAAAGTTTAAAGTGATTTGATTGAAAACAACAAGGCAATGCACAACAGTATCAAAGTGAGTGAACTCTTTTGAGAACTGCATTAAGAGTTGTGAGAATGATGTTTCTGATGTGAGAATTGTCCACATGGAAGAAAGCTGCTAATTAAATTTTACAATGACAAATTTTGTATGTTCATATGATACCCATTTCTCTTTTTGTTTTTGTTTAAGTGCATTTTCAGTTGCTGAGTGCATAAATATTTGATGTTTGTTACAATGGACACCGGGTCTGAAGGAATTAAACTAGATTGAAATCATTAGTAGGAATGATAGTGAATATTAAAAAATAAAACAGGTTAAAGAAAAACAGAATTTTCCTTTAAACATTTGTATTTGAAGTTGACAGGAACTGAAAGCAGGGTTAACAAACACAAACAGAAAACATACAAATTATGCAAAAGGAACATGTTTATTGTAACATCATATCTGTTATAATAATGCTATGCTATGTATATATATATATATTTATATATTTGTATTTATATTTTTACATAGAACACAAGCTACTAAGGAGTACATACAGTACAGTCAGCAACATAGAAAAATATTAGAGTAGTATTGGCACAGATGAAGTAGTATTTACTGTACTTTACATGTTTTACATTCAGCAAAAGAACTGCAGAATGAAATAAATACATGTTCCTCACAGTGAAGTCAAACATTTTTTTTTTTTTTTTTACATTCAGTTCAAACACAGGAAGGATGCTCCAGTGACGAGCAGACAATGATAACACACTTCCTCTCACACACATATTACACAGCATCCTCCACCAACCACATACACACACACACACACACACACACACACACACACACACACACACACACACACACACACACACACACACACACACACACACACACACACACACACACACCTACCCTACAAATGAACACGACTCTCAGTAAAGGGCAATCAAATACAAAAAGGTTCAAGTCAGCTAGTTTTGAAGGTTGACAGCACTTGCAAGGATCTATTGGATTTATGGATCACATTTGAATTCACTCTTCAGTTATAACAGCAGCATGAATGTACATTTTACACTCTCAGAGACATATTTTGTAATAAAAAAAGATTTAAAAAAAACAAAACATTTTATGTGAATGGAGTTGAACATAATGTAAATACAATTCTTTCTCATCTAACACCACAGCCTTCAGGTGACAGACGCCTACTCATGAAACAATCACAAACACGTATTCGCCCTTGAAGGGACTAATCTCAATACCACAAACACTTTTTCCCTCCATTGATTCCCGCTGACCCCTTTGGGTAAACACACATGGCCTTAAATGCACACTCGGAGGAAAAGCAAATAAGCTAAAGCCTCATCCATATACAGCATGTGTGTGAGTGCGTGTGTGTGTGTGTGTGTGTGTGTGTGTGTGGTGGGGGGGGGGGGGGGGGTGAGGCATGATGCATGGCAGCTACTAGATGCAGCTTTGCTTAGTGGCTTTTTGAGAGTGATCTCTGTGTCCTAAAGGGGCTCATTTGATTAGAGTCAATCACGGTGACACTCTGCTTACCGTGCAGTGCCACAGCAACAGCTTCCACACGGAGAAGAGCACTTTGCGATGTCAACGGTTGTTCTCCTAGACAGCGCACTTTGAAGACAATACAATGCTTGAATGGCTGAGACAGACAACCGACATCAGTTTTTTTTTTTTTTTTTTTTACAACAAGTACGAGACGCGGCATTCAAATGTAAATAAGCAGTGCATGTATAAACAAAACAACAACAACAACAACAAACAACAAACAAACAAAAACAGGAAGAAATAGCTGTTTGGATGTTGTAAAGCTAGTGGAGGTTGATTCAAGGTTGTCAATAAAGTGCACTTGCCATCAAACCAGTGCAAAGGTTAAGTATAGCTCTCTAGGTGTACCTAACTACACACACAGCAGATGCACAGCCACTGCTGGATATGACATTTATGATAACAGTTCTCTGATGCCAGAATGTAAACATCATTTGATGGACAGCACAGTGATGAGGAAACAGTCCTCACCGACATGCTGGAAAACTATACCTCTCCTGTCACGCTTGAATGTGACAGCAAAGGTTGTGGAGGAAAAAAATAAAAATACATTTCCACATCAGAGTTCTGATTTAGCTGATGAGATGATCAAAAAAAAAAAAAAAAAAGGCTATCATCTTACAGTATATTAAACAACATGAGACAGAGTCTGCTACGATGGTGCTTCCCTGCGATCATCATGCATCATATTGAACTTAAGTTTACAGAAAATGACAGTGTGTGAGGGAGAGTCCTGGCAGTGCGTCCGTATTACGCAAAATAATCCAGTTTTCCAGAAAACAAAAGCAATGACTCCCGGATTCACGCCATTTAAAAAATAATACGTTTCTGTCTTTGTGTGGAGGATTTTAATCTACAATTTAAAACGGTTGATTAAGAAAGTGATGCTCATTAGACCATAAGATTGCACTATATAGTCATGGATAATGTGTTTCTTTTTCACATTATATGTAAAGTATATTCTGCTGTTGATTCCTTGAGTAAGCCTTTTTCCCCTTCCCTGTCACATGATTCAAGGAGCAAAACGGGAGTAATTCATGTATTGTAACTGGGTTTTCCTGCCTGTTGTCATGCTGTAGATTTACTTCAATACTGTTAGATAGTTTAACAAAAGTAGTGACCATTCGCTAAACCCCTCCCCCTATGTAAGGAATTAATTAAACTGTATGTTCACCTGTTCTGGCTGCGATTGCTAGCATGGCTACCTATACAAATGCTAGCTACCTTGCTAGCTTACTACCCAAAGTAGCAACCGAGCATTACATCCAAGGGCAAGAAACATGTCATTAACTTACTAGGTTACATTACTTTGTGGGTTAATGATAAAAATTCCCATTAACGACGAGGCAAATCCACTGTGTAGTATTTCTCTTTTGTGTGAAGCCAGTTCTCGATGCTATCAGAGTTTTGGCTAACTTAAACAGCTCTGTACTGCTCTTGATTGAATTTGGGAAAAGTTCGGACTCCATTTGCCCGAGATGGCGTTGCATTTTCCAAAAACATCAGTTAGCTCTCATTCTAAAAGCTTTTCTTTTGTAACGTTTAAGTTTAAACGTTGAAAATAGTATATTTTCAAGTTTGTATGCTAAGCAGCGGAAACCGAGCTATGTCAGAACAAATTAGCAGTCTGACCAGTCTGAGACAGCATTTTCGACCAACTCCTGTAGCTAACTTTAGCTTAATTAGCTACTAATATCCTAGGCTAATTAGCAAGTTCTCACATCTTTTTTGTTTGTTTGAGGTTGCTCATGTTCATTAAATCGTCAGCTCATCTTCTACAATGTTTTAATGCCAACTGGAGAATGAGCGCCACCAACTGAAATCTCAATGCGACCATCTCTAACACTGGCAACAGTAGCGGAGGAAAATGTGCATTAATTTGCATTTTCTTTTTTCAGTTTCCTGTAATTTGATTTAAAAATTTGTGCTGAAACTTAGCTACTGTAAACTGGGTGTAGCAACGGCAATTAAGGAGGGCGGGGTTAGGGATAAATTGCTTCATAAATTCAGTCAATCAACCTGTTCAATCAGTCAGTGCAAACAATCAATTTAAAAGTGAGGGCTAACATAGCAGGTAGTCATTTGGTATCAATGATACAGAAATGCTCATTGTGCTGTAGCCTAATGCTTAGCTAACCAGGGTCAGTGAGTTACTGATGTGCAATTAAACATAAATAAATTGATAAAGTAAATGTATAAAAAAGGTGACGCTTTAAATATCCACTGTACTGAATTACAGGCTACATAACGTAACACTTCATTTGATAGGTTTGATGATAACACACACACAAACAAAAAAAAATCACATTTAGATGGAGTACTTACACTGTGGATACATAAGCAGATAAAAAATAAATCATTTTAAACAATATACTCATTTCTGTATAAAGGAACATCTATGTTTTTGTACAACAAAATACTTCATGTACAATCAAGGGGATAAATGCTGCGCATCTGTTGCCTTGGTACTTAGGATAGTTGTAAGACTATCATCAGTGTAACCCTTAAAGAGGAATTCAATCAGTGATTCTAAAGGCTCTAAACCAACTCTAAAGGGAAAGTAGTTAAATGCTTTAGACCACAATTACCATCTGTTAGTGTTCTGGCTGAGAGGTTATTCATAAGGCCGACAAAACATCTACAATCAGTCCTGTGATAGATGTCAGATGTTTTGTTTTTCATGGCTACACGTCAAACTCAGACTTCTGAGTCAGCATTTTAAACAGTCACAATACACTGATCTTTTTTTTTTTTTTAACATCTTCTAACAATCCTAACCAATGAGATATACAGGTCTCGCCTCTCGGATACCAGGGATTATATACATTATACTGTACAAGGTGAAAGTAAGGACCTTTTCCTCCAAAATCAGCTCTGTCAGCCGCCAAAAGGTTCTGTCCTGTGAGTCCGCAGTGCTAGCACCTTCATTTGAAGTAGTTGAGCCCTGCCACTAAGAAGAACTTCTCCAGGAAAAGCTCAGAGTCCAAGACGGCGATGTGGGCGGCGCGGCCAATCAGGGTGTTGGCGGTGTTGGGCAGAGCATGGAAAACATTCTGGCGGATCAGCCGGCACTCTTTAGCCTCCACAAGTGGCTGCAGGAGGTTGTTGATCATCTCCGTGTACACGGGCCCTGCAGAGCAAATATGTACATGAGGCATCTTTTGTATTCAAATGAAGGGATAGGGTAATATATCAGATATGTAAACGCTGAATTCGTAAACATAAAGGAAGAGTTTGATATTTTGGGAAAGCCAAGAGTTAGATGAGACAATCTGTGGTTCGATGTAGGGTTATGTATCAGCCACTGTTGTCGTCATTGCATCCAGCTATGAAAGACTGTAGTCCGACACATAACGATCCATAAAACCACAACAGTTTTTTCTTTCAACGGATTAAACAAACACGATATAATGTTTTAATTAGTATGGTTTAGTGGTGCTTTGTCAGGCAGAGCCAGGCTAGCTGTTAGCTCCAGTTTCCAGTCTTAATGCTAAGCTAAGCTAACATCCAACTGGCTGTTGCTTCATATTCACAATACAGACATGAGAGTGGTATCAATCAAACCACAATTAATTGAAATCAGCTTCAAGGATGTGATGAGGACGTAGTTACGTATATGTGCCTAACTGGCGACGGTTCTTTCACATTTACAAGAAAGATCCTTTACTGATCACTAGCTGTGATCGGTTGCTGTGATCAGTTGCCTTGAAGATTCATCAACATTCTTCTCACTCAAAAATGAAAAAAGAAAAGAAATGCACACAGAAACATGTCACATATGGACTTGGTATATGTTCTCATCACTTGATCCAGAGGACAGTCTCCTGCCAAACAACATCATTTATCTGTGTTTCAGTGCTATGATGTACCTTGTCCTGAAACAAATGTGGAAACACTAACCTTATATTTCAAACTAAATAAGTGTAAGGAAATTTTTTTATTAGAGATGCTTTCCCACGATACAGTGTATTTCTCCAGGTACTGAACTTAACAAAGGGATTGAGTATTGTCCAGATGATACTAATCCACTTTAATTACCGTTTCTTAGAGACTGCTCTTATAAAATTCTAACAACACGACTTTATAAACCTTGGACCTAATAAAATTTTTTTAGAAGCCCAAACAGGATGTTGATGTTTCCACCTTGACTGTGGTTAAGTGATGTGTAGCTACAGCTATTTAAAGCAAGCATATGTAACTTCTGATGAATGACAGCCACATATGGCAGATATTACAGGATGGTGTTATATTGAGTGCTAAAGTCATAAACTGACTCAGAACCCAGGTATTATGAGAAAAAAACGTGGGATTGTCATTCTAAAATAAATAGCAAATATTGAATCTACAGATAAGAGAAGCCAGTGTAGTGTTAATAAACAGCATAGACTCCTGACCTGTGGTTCTGTCTTTGAGGGCGGTTTTGCACATCTCTATTCTAGCAGAGTGGAAAGGAACATAACGGTCCTGGGGAGACGCCACCAGCACCACGTTCTTGAAGAACTGGAGCCCTAAAAGGACAAAAAGCAAACCAGCAAATGAGAACACATGGTGTAGTGTGTTTGATGGTGTGTGTGTGTGAGAGAGAGAGAGAGAGAGACAGAGAGACAGAGGAAAGGAGTGAATTGGATGTAAAACGCAAAGTACAGTCGCAAAGTACAATGACAGGCTTGATATGATAAAACTGTGTTTTTTCTCTAGTCTCCTGTCAGTGTGCTTTTAAGGGAGTGCACTGGTGGGTTTCCAATGACAGGGTTTGGATCATTTTGTCAGCCTGCCACAGCTCTGAAGGGGGAAAAAAGCGTTTTCAGGCTTATCTTCTTCAAGCCTGTGTGACAAACGACTGCTTTGTTCCACTCACACAGTGGGGAGGCCTCTCACAGGCCTCTCACAGCTCGCTGGCAGGGGTTTGAGTGTTAGCAAGCTGACATACACAGAAAATTTGACAAAAAAGACAAGATGACAACATTTTTATGAATATTTGAATAGACTGTCTTTCAAGTAATAGTCTTTAAAGTGAGGCAGTCAATACAGTGCCTCTGTTTCTAATTCGGCCCGCTTTCATACCCTACCTGGTTTCTGACTCAGGAGATAGAGGAATGTTTTCCGCGGATCAACGTGATCTCTGAAGGTGAGCTGCAGCAAGGATCCTGACTTCTTCAGCTTCTGCATCAACCACAGACCTAAGCAACACACACACACAGGCCTCATGCTTTATAAACACCAGGATGGATGCTGAGGAGTATGGATGGTATTCGAAGATAAAAAAAAAACGAAGAAGCTGAGGACGACAAAACATCCGAGTGCAGCATTGCAAAAACAGCACATCTGCAGTGTGCGTTTTCTCCCAGAGCTGAGCAGCGGCCTCACCTGTGCTGACCAATGTGCTGTTGTTATAGAGCGTTCCCAAGTGTGGGCCTGACAGCGAGAGGAAAGTGTGAAGTTTGGGCAAATAGCAGCGGAAGCGAGGCCTCGTCAGCACCGAGCGGATGATGATGTTCCCCAGAGAGTGGCCGATGAAGCTGTTGGCCGGAGACAAACAACTTTCAGAGAGATAAACTTGCAAACTTGAGTGGGCGGCTGGAAAAACAGTGCCTCCAACGCTGCTGACCTCTGACACTGTGCGATATCTTATTATAGACTCTTCTGTAAGAAGGAACTAGTTCCAGTGGATGGTATTTGGAGATTTTAGCTACAACATTGGTAATTACAGAAAATTCATTAACTTGCTAAATGTTTAAAGATTCTCAAAGGCAATGACAACTTAATGATGCTAACATGGAGAACACACCATATGAATTAATAGCACCTCCCCAGCAGTGGGAAATATTAGATTCATGAAGCCATGTCTGTCACTTAGTTTAATTACTGTACTGCTACAGCTCTCCCCAAAATCCCTTATCGCCGTGTCTGCTGCTTCTCATCTGTCTCCTACCAAACTGAATATAGAGGTAATGTGGAGAGAACCAGATGCTGTTGTGGCAGTCCATTGCTTTTGTCTTTGATTCTTTCTCTCTAGAGAATACGCCACAATAAAGAAAGTTAACAAACTTGGGTAGAAACTCTTACAAAAAAATAATAAATTGGCACATTGAGGGCAATTAAGCAGGAAGATGAATAGCTTAATTTGATGTGAACTAGGCAACACAGTGCTGCATAAAATGCCGCATAGTCCATCAAGTGAAAGTCAGAAACTTATTGGTACTGTATGATAAGACCTTTTCATCAATTTTGTGCCACTTATCTATTTAAAGTCTGTACAGTCTATATATTATCATGAAACAGTGACTCCTATAAGTTTGGGCTTTCATGCCAAGCACAAGCATCAATGCATAGACTCTGCTGCCATCTACTGTCCAAGCTCAATGCTGCTTAAGTCGATGATTGTCCCTGCTCTGACTTTGCTTCAAATAAACACTCAAAAGCAAAGTTGTCAGTAATGTGTGTGTTGCACGGTATTAAAGTTGAGTGACTGACCTTATCCTGCCTATGGTGAGATTGTACAGCTGGATATGCTGAATGATCTCATCCAGCAACCTGTCTGTCATGGTGTCGAAATCTGCAAATGTGTCAGTCTGCGGGGGAAACGGCAAAAAAAAAAAAGAGAAAAGAAAAAGAAAAGCACAGCCGTCAGCGCTCTACAATTTGCCTTAAAGCACTTTCACAGAATGCGACTGCGCGCGTTTTCAATTTGCTCCCCGTCATCTACAAACGTACCTGGTTCCTCTCAGACATGAGGAAGTCAAGCCTGGATCCTGGCAGGCCTAACTCAATAAAAGTCTTCACCAGCCGAAGGTCTGCGCTGTTTCCTGGGAGCAAGGAGGAAATTATACACACTCTCTGTGGCTCAGCTCTTGTGAAGAGCGCCCATTAATCATTTAAAAGACATTTTGAATGTTTGAAGAAATTAGTATTCACAGGCTATACAGTGCGATGCGATATTTTAAGCTCGTAGGACAGACTCTCAGAGACTGTATTACATTTACAATGCTCATAGGACACTGAAATCTGAAAAAAGGATGTACAGTATGCTGCGGATGTGTCTGTTCACTAGTCATTATGTTCTCGCGGTTATGCCGTATGCAGTCTCACCGTCAAGCCCGTGGACACACACCACAAGGTGTATGCCGTCGTCAAACTCCTCATCGTCCTCCTCGGGGGGGAAGTAGGGCAGATCTGATGCCAGGAGAGGAAGGTCGCTGTACAAGCTGGCCTGAAAGCTCAACTCTTTGAACAGCTCCTCTTTGGCTTTATAGAAACTATAGGAAAAGGGGAAGGATATTTCGACAAGAAGAAGATACAAGAGAGATTACATTCTGTATCTTTGCAATAAATTGAAAAAGAATTTCCCAGTAATGTGCAAAGACAAGCAGATAATATAAACCTTAAATTACACACAGTAATAAAATGCTGATCTAAGGTGTTGCACGAAAACTCCTTCTCATAAAAGGTGAATCCCTCCTAAAGTTTTCTCCCTTTGGTCCAAAACATAATGGAACATTACTTTGCATTTTTGTATTTGGTACATGTCAGTTCACGTTGCCCACTTCCATGCAAACCAAAACTTATGACCAAAAGTCTCGCAGACTGTTCTTCTTGAAGTTTTATTACCCTGTCATCCAGCCAGGTTACAGATTTTAGTCGTGCAGGAGTCAAAACAAATCCGATTCCAGCTCCTGTACTTTGAGCTAATCATGATGGATTTGTTTGCATACTCTTTGATGTGATTTAATACACTTCACCTCGTCTTGACTTTTCTCGCTTCAAATTTGCCCTCACTTCATTTTGTTATGCTAGGATTTCCAAGCATGAGTAACTGCCAACTACTGCACCAGATGTCAACAGCTGTCTCTGCATACCCATAAAACCTTTAGTTTTGGCCTTGTTTCCAGAAAGTTAGTGTGGATTATAATGTCACTCCAACAAAGTTTTCCTTAGAAGAGCGTCTGCATTTTCAGAAACATTATTGACAGCTGGGTCAGAAAGGCGTTACCCTCACCTGCCTCAAGATAAATAACTAACACATTTCAACATGTTTGAAACTTAAAAGTCCAACTGAAATCACATAAGCCATTCCCTTTTGAGGTCAACGCAACTTTCATACATAAAGTTAATATTTTTTTTTATTACTGTAAGGGAGAGAAAATGTCTTTGGAGGTGCATCAAAAATGCTCTTTTAGCGTCCAAGCCTCAATGGTCAGGCAGACAGGACCCTGAGACACAAAGTTGTGCTGCTAAGTGTAAAATATTAATCAACAGCTGTTAGCTTAATAAGCAAACAGCTAAGTTTTGATAATAGCAGTGACTGTGTTGAAGAATAACCATCTTGAAACTTGTTGCTATCTAGCATGCTAACGTCAGCACTTTCCCCCTGGCAGACGTTTGTTTGGTAGCTTGTTCGGCACGCTGAGGTTAAACAGAAGACAGGGAACCTGGCTTGTAGATAACAAGGGAGACATTAGCTAGAAAGCTAATGCTATGGTGGGTTCAGTTCACAGACTGTGGCTCCTTCTGGGTTGTGCAACCATCGTCTCTTTAGACAAAGGTATAGTGCTAGCCAATGCTAGCTAGAAACATGCTACAGTATGTAATTCTATTTGGGGTTTAAACCACATTAACGGCACAATTTGTCCTTTGCTAGCACTAAATTTAGCTAAAAGGTACACTCACTTTAGCATTCGTTCATTGGTCTCGTCATCCATGTTAAGGGGGTTTAGTGAAGATGAGGAGATGATACCAAAGGAGCCCAGGGGCTGATGCGTGATAGGTGAGGCTGCCTGGCGCGTGGACATGCCACTGATGGACGGAGAGTCTCTCAGAACAGAAGAAAACGGCAGACAGGTTGGGGCACAGGACACCGACATGTTCACCACCTCCACCATCTTCTTATTCACAAAGGCCAGCCCCGAGTTGGGGATCTTAGAGGACTTAGTCTGGCAGTCTAACGGCTCTTTCTCACCGGATGATATCCCATTGAGATCAAAGGATGATATATCACTGGCTGTAAGCCCTGTAAGGTCATTTGGCCTCTGTGTGGTGCTGGTGGTGCTGGTTGTACTGTTGGGAAGGTCATTGGAGTATTGAAGCCCTGAAGGCTCTAGTGGTGTTTGGGAGGGATCCAGACCCTCCTGCTCCTTCACACCATGCAGTTCAGTCTGATGGAAATGGTGGCACTCATCTCCAGTGTTAATTCTCTCCTCATCTGCTGCACTTTCATGCGCACAAGGTTTATTTCCACAGCTGCAGGGCGCTGCTTCCGATTCAATGAGATGCACATCCTCCACTGAGGCGCTCACTTCACTGATGTGTGCTTGATGGTTAATATTCTCCCCACAGCTGCCAATAACAGTGCTTTCCTCCACATGAGGGCTTTCTACAGACTCTTGTAGAAGTAACACTTCAGACACACCACAAAACACTGTCTTGGGTCTGTATGTCTCCGACAGGTACTGTGAAGGATTTGACTTTTCAGAGCTAACACTCTCCTTGAGATTATGGCCAAGATTTGTAATAGAACTTGTGTCTAGTAGAGACGACTCAGATTGCTCTGAATCCACGTTGCTGATCAAAGAAGAGCAGTTGATCTTACATGAATCCTGGTGCCGCACTAGGCTCTTAGTATCTGCTTCCTGGTTGAGCAGCACATGGTCCTCCTCGGTGTCTTCTGGGCTACTTATCTGTGGCGCTGAGACCGACTTGGTCAGTTTGCTGAGCTGCCTCTGGTGCTGGTCCTCCTCGTAGGGCAGGGAGCTGATAGAGGTAAGTGAGGCCTGTATGCCTCCACTTGGAAGGCTGCCGTTACTCTCCATCTGCAGGCCTTCCAGAGAGCTGCGGTGGACCGGGTGGCGACACACCGTTTGTTGTGGGAACTCCAGAAGAGGTCGACCACGCAGTGCCGCCTCCACGGGCCACGCTACCGAGCTGGGCTCACTCTCGATACCCGAGTCGGAAATAACAGAGGACGAGCGCTTCATGATTTTGGAGCCAATCAGGCCTCCACGGTGAGTCATCTCTTTCCTGAGGTCACCAGGAATGGGAGATATAACTGGATGAGCATGGGCCGTGGGTAGGCTGATGAGAGGAATATCCTCACTCTCATCATCCATGGAGTGATTTAATGGCATCGCAACGTCAGACTCTTCCTCGTTGTTTTCAACCTCTCTCGCGTTCTCTCTCTCGTTTGTGGCATCACAAGGTCGGATGGTGTTCTCGGTTACATGGTGAGCAGGGGACTCTTCACTGCTGTTAGCAGAGTCAATGAGGGGATTGGGGTCACAAGGCTTATCTGTGATATACCTCAACTCTGAGCTACAGTCCTCCGCAACTGGGTCTTGTTTTTCCGCTGGTTCCTTCAAGTTTTCCGCCTCTGCTTGAGAGAGTTCAGCTCCGTCCTCAGGAGGAACGGGGCTCTGGATACTTCTGATGCGGGTCTTTCTCTGCTCTGCTATAATGGAGACATATGTGGGCATGTCCATGCAGTCATCACTGTCCAAGGGATCCATGGGTATTGCTGGTGAACTGGCTCCTTGGCTGCTTTCAAGAATCCTATTTGAAGGAGTGATGGTGGGATCTGAGTTGGTCCGTTCTTCAGACGTTGCAGGCATTGGCACATGTGATACCCACTCTGGAATAAAAAAGGGACATTATAGTTTAACAAAAAAAAAAAAAGGAAAGCTTTTGCCTTTAGGACAACAGTTTAATTGACCTTTGATATTACCTGTTTGAGGAGACTCGACGTATCTGTCCTCGAAGATGATGGGCAGGCTGTTCCAGTCTCCATCGATGTCCAGGCACTCAACCGGTAAAGGAGGCATCTTGGTCAGGTAGTCTGAGCTCCGCACTTCTGCAGCTATCTGGCCGTGTCTGTTGATTCTGAATTGGGAGAGTCATATCATAAATGCCCCACTTCTCTCCATTCATGTAATGAATCCTTCTCTTTCCGAAAAGACGTTACTTACAGCTCCTCTTGAAAAGTCAGAGATATCTCTTTGGGGTGTTCGGTGAAGAAGTACGCCTCAGAGAACCTCCTGACCTGGTGGTTCCAGAAACACACAAAGCAGTTGTCACCATGGTGTTAAACGATAGGATGATTACTCAGTCGAGCATTCAAGGTTTGCACACTAAGACGGATTACAGTCACTTCCCGATCTTTCTCCTTCTCCGGCTCCTGTTAGAAACGCACCATCCTTGAAAGTCAGCCACTGTGACAGGCAAATCACCACAAACACTATTCTCGCTGTATTTCCGACCCACAATAATTAAAAAATAACTGTTAATTGAAATTCTAACTCCACTGGTGGGTGGCGGCATGGCAGTATCCCCTCGGGGTAATCTAATACCAAAGCAAACATGTTCATTATTTTCAGACAACTGAGACGAAACAGGGCCACAGAGGAGAGCCTTGTGAGCGACTCCACTGTGAGGCGTATCTTTATATTAAACAGCCCACTGATTAGATAGAAATAGCACTCAAAATCATATTAGCCTGCTCAGCTGGGTTTAAGCTACTGAGGTCTTGAATGGCGTCTTATCGTTTTGCTGATTCCCACTGTAGCATTTACAGATGCCTCTGACTCCGACTCTCCAGAGTTTGGTCAATTTAAGTCATAATCAGAGGGCGGATAGTAAGAAGTTACAGAAGTTACTCCATTACTTGTACTGGAGTAGTTTTAATGCAGCATATATTTAACTTTTACTTGAGGAGATTTTAAAGACAGAACATTACTTTTACATTACTTTTGGATGCTACTTTTTATTTTATTTTATCCATTCATGCACATTCTGTTAAGAGGCTGGTGGTCTGCTGATCCCAGGTCTGCTGGCGCTTTGTTATCCTATCCACATGAGACAAAGCATCCTTGACCTCACTGGCTTTTTCCACTGTTGGAGTGTGGCTTTCAAACAGCGGAGGCAGCTAATATTAACAGACCAGGGGACAGAGTGCAACGGTTGTGTTAATGCTAATCAATTTAATACTATATACAAACAGCATTATCGTGCTGTTTGTCTTCACATCATTGGAGATGCAGGAACTAGTGGATACTTCAAGGTTAAAAGTGTGTGTCTTTGCTAGACAGAAAATTAGAGACACAAATTTTTTGAAAAGAAATGGTCTTCCTGAGGTAAAAGTGAGGAAGTAAACACACAAGTATTTAATAGTATTATTGTCTTCACATCATTGGAGATGCAGGAACTAGTGGATACATGCACATAACAGACAGGGCCCATGCATCATGATACACTGCAACACAGGAGATAATAAACAAGAATGTAATTTAACATTTAAAATGTGCTCAACACAGTATAATATTTATGTGATTTTGTAATAACACTTGAGAGATACAGACTGGCATTAATGTCCTGGTGTATACAGTATGTAGCGTATGTATGTATGTAGATTATCTAATCAGAAGATGATGTCGTAACATTTAATCGCAAACTCTTCATAAATGCAGGTGTACGTTCACTTCCTTACCTGAGGAATACCATCTGTGGTTGACATTAACTCAATTATTTTTTCTTTTACTTCAGTTATTTGCTACTCAAGCTGTTTTGTTTTTTTTCAGTAGATACTTCTGTGCTCTAACTCTGATAGTTACTTCTAAAGTAACAGTCCAACATGGCGGTTCCTTCCTCATCACACTCGGTTTTAATGTTATTTTTACTTTATATGTCTGCTCAGAGATATCATTTCAGCGAGGTGAGACAATTTTATTCAATAGCTTGTGAGTCCTTTTAGAAAATCGGTCACAACGTGCCTTAGGGAGCTGCTTACAGTGCTGAAATGTCATTGGTTATGAAACCGTTTTGATTGTTCTATAGTATTTCTGTATTTCAGTGTGGGTGCTGAGGACGGAAATGACTAATTTTGAACAAATCGCAGTCTGTGCACTGTGATATGGAGGCCATCTAGACTGTGAACACAGAGAACACACGGTGAATGATGATGTCTCAGCATTGTATAAGTCTGCTTTGATGGTGTGCGATTCCCACCCTGAGCGTGTGGTGCTCCTGGGCCAGATAGGAGAGGATGTGGGGGTTGAGCACAGCGGCCTCCAGGAAGCGGCTCCACAGAGCAGCCAGCTGGGAGCAGAGCTGGCTCACGTCCCTGCTGATCTGCTCTGCTACCTTCTCATGGCCCTCCTGCAGCTGATGGGGACAGACAAAAAAAAAAAAAAATCTATATTCACATATTATCAAACTGAATGCATGAACCGTCAAAGACTTCCTAAAATACTTCTTGCATAATTCTATTTTAAGGATCCTTGGTTTTCTTGCGAATATATTTATACCCGCTGACAATAAAGTGTCTGCAATCTGCCAGACTTGCAGGTCTTTGGATCGTTGTAGGAAACTCGTGTTAAACGTGTAAATCAATCGGCCCATGCTGTTCTCTGTGTGGGAACAGCTGGGCCATCATATCAGTTCACAAATACATCAGCAATTGAAAGTCATGATTATTTAATGTCCTAATGATCCCCTTCATCACTTGACAAAGACACTGTATTAAGATGCAATCATATTCCATCCCTGTGAACTGATGACTCATTAGCTGTGTCTAAAGGTAAAATCCATTGTCCCGCAGTGTAGTAGCAAATACGGAGTGGCGGCTTTATTTATACAGGTGGACTCCAGTTTTGCTGTGAAACGGAGGATGATGCACTCAGAGTTAAACTGATTAAAGCCATGCAGTACCTTGAAATTCTGCATATATAATAATACAATTTTACATGCATTGTAGAGCGAAAATAGACGTCAAAATACAATTATAGTGAAATCAAAAACAATCCAGCTATTAACAACGACACCTGAATTAGACAAGAAATCCATCATGAGGCAATAGAAGTTGGTTTTGGACTGTAACATACCTGTAACTCTATTGTGAGCTGATTTAGAGTCTCTTCTACAGGCAGCACCTCTGTTGGAAGAAAAGTTATTTGCAGAGCTTAGTGCAAAGGATTTCATTACACTGAGAACAGGGTAGCTAAAAATGTGATGACACAAAGTGATATATCTGAATCTTTGCAACACTAATTAGGGACCAAACATACGACCAATTTAAAATCCTGAATTAAAACACAAAGCTGTAAAATCATCGCTTTGGTAGTGAAGACTAAAAATATAAAAGTAAATTATGAACGAGGACGAAATTAATAAAAAAAGAAATTGTTAAAGGCCATAAAATCTTACTGTGTGCTATTAACCAGTCAGCACATTTACTGAAGTACAGTATTGTATTTCCATTATCTGTTACTTCACACGTGTACTCCACTACATTTCAGAGACATGTATTTTCCAGTTAGTCGTTACGTTTTAGATTATAGTTTTCATCCAAAACATTATTTTATTTTTCCTCTATTTTTCCAGGAAGTCCCATTGACTCTTTTACAAGAGAGACCTGGCCAAGATAGCAGCCATACAAACACATCGTATATTAAAATACAGCATAAAGCATAAAATACTACATATACACATATATGGTATGACAGCAATTACCACATTCTTTATGGTGCCCTTAAAGTTCTCAGTGGATATAAATTTATCTAGTTTTAGATCTTTCTGCAGATTATTCCATGTCCAAGGTCCATAATAAGAAAATGCAGTTTTCCCCTGATCTGTGAAATCTCATAAAACATGATGCAGTATTAAAGATCTACAGTAACTACCCAGCAGTATAGAAAGTGATTAAAATCAGCTTCACATAAACTGGTAACAGCAGTAAAATATTGCTGTTAAAACCTTATTCAAAGTAAACTGCTGAATGCAGAACGTTTACAGTGTACAGTGTTTATTGGTGCTTTTACCTCAGTAAACAATGTGAATACTTCTGCCACCACCACCATCATCAATTAATCAAATTAATCTCAATAATGAGACAGAAAAATATTGCATGTATTCACCCGAGTCTAGTGGCGTCTGCTGCAGCTGTGGGATTTCCTTCATCAGTGCGGTGTAGTAGGTGTGCAGGCCTCGGTGTGCCACCAAGAGGAGGCGACAGAGCCTTCGGTGCCACGTGTGAGCTCTCTGCAGGCAGTTTTCACTGGGCACATAAAAGCTCCCCTGCGGAGAAGGAGACCCAGAGGAAATGTCAGCTGCTATGTAGGTCAGCAGTCACCCCTCAGGAAAAAAATGGCCTGCCTTAATAACGGACATGAACATACTTGAACTTTACAGCCTCCACTGCAACAGTTGTGTAGGCTTGTCTCTGACCTTGTGTTAAAAGGAGCTTGTTTCTGTATCGGCGGCAAAGTCGTGACAATTACTTGGAAGATCAAATACAACTTTAGAAACAAATGGGCCCTAAACACAGCTTGCTGTGAGCTGTAAAAAGCAGATGAGGATGTAACGCATCCCTGTTATGACCTTTAAAAGATCACAAGTATGGGACGTTGACCCAGAATCCAGAATGTCACCGTTTGTCTCTGGCTTTTATAAGTAAGAGAAATAAGAATAAGTGTTTATAACACAGACAGCACGAAAAGTGAAGATCATATTTGTTGAGCTAAAATCATGTGTTTAGAGAAATGTATGATATTCTATCCAAAGAAGTTCGTTCATCTTTCCAACCTCTATTAAAGATTTGGGGGGAATAAATCTAGGAGTAGTTATATATGAAAATACTTGATTTGATTTGATTTATTTATTTACACACATAAAACACTACAAATACGTTGTATATAGTTGTTTTGTTTTTAAGGAGAGAATGTGCAGGTGAGGTAAGAAACCCATCAAAGGCTTATCTTAAACCTCATCTCAACACACAATAAACTTTAGATTATACAAAAGGAGAAAGAAAGAAAGAAAGAAAGAAAGAAAGAAAGAAAGAAAGAAAGAAAGAAAGAAAGAAAGAAAGTGAATTCAGTTTACTGCTTCACTGCATCAGTTTTGAAAATAGAATTTGGTCTACAACACCTTCTTTCTATTCATTAAATAATATGCCCGAAAAAACAAAACAAAACAAAAAACGCATTAATTAATTACAAAAAGAAAAAAAGAATCTCCTCCAACTTTTAAAATGTTCCTGGAACAAGTAGCTGGATTTTTAATTTTTAAGATATACAGTAACTACATCATAAATTAAGGACATGTGATATTTCTGTTAGCTACAACTCTGCCAGTGTTTTGTTTCTTTACTAAAGTATACTGCAGTAAGTATGTATGTGTCTGCATGTGTATATGGGTATGTATATATATATATATATGCAACTTTTTGTTTACCTGGGTGCATGGAGGTGAAGGGGAAGGGATGGGGAATATAAAGATACTCGGTGTACTGTTAATGTTTGTAGGTTCATCCACTGGTGTTTGCTGATTACACTGATTATTGTGGCATAGAAAGATGTGGAAAAAATCATACGCTGAAACATTTAAAAATCGCAGCTGAAGGCGCCAGGTAGATTGATAAGGGAGCAGAATATCACTGGAGACAAAAAGCTCAACTGCCTTTGAGTGAATTAGCTAAATATGAGCTGTAATAAGGGCCGTGTTTCCAGTAGATGGCTCTCTAACAGTGCAGCAGAAACATTAACAGCATTTTCCCCACTGCAATTTACAGTAGGTGTTGGGTGCAAAAACAAGTCTCTGTCCACAAAGCTGCAATTCATCTCAGCCTCGACGCTTTAATCATGTCACAATCATTGATCTTCCTGAAGAGCTAACGGGCCTTCTGCTCAAACAACTATCATTGTGCACATCAGCCGTCAGAATTTAGAGCCAGGGAGCCTTGAACGTGACCAGAGACTGCCCTCGTCCGCTGGTCCTTGACCTGAAAGAGTCCAGCAGAGTTCTTCCCATGGTTGGGATGTTTGGGCAGCGCCGGCGGGGCTCGGAGCTTTTGAAAGGCACGCAACGCCTGAGTATCTGGGGATGTACTGTAATTTGCCCCGAGCAACTCAAGTCTCCGGCCCTATCATCATACCTGTGTGCGCTCTGTAATTGCAGCATTGCAGTATACCCAAACCAGGAAAGAACATCTGTATGTTTACTTTCATAATTCTCTTTAGCTTTATAGAGGCCTGCCAGGATCAGTCTATGAGCGAAGGGCAAAGAAAAATAACTATTTTTTTTTTCTGTATGGACTAGTCATTATCCTACAAACATAGTTTCTCTGCGAGCTGACAATGCTTGGGATGTGCCCCAGTTCCAACTCACCTGACATGAGAATTTCTGCTTTTGATTGTTGCTGTGGATGCATTTTTCACAGCGTGTTGTGGTATCTAAGCATTCAGTCAAAGAGGGTTTGTAGTGGTAGAAAAGAGCTTTTTTTTCTGGCATGATCTCTTGAGTTGTTATCCTCAGAATCATGTTTTTGTTCCTCCACAGACACCAAAGATTCTCAGGTGTCTTGACTTCTATCAGCATCTTTTCACACTCAAAATATCCTTTTATGCCGCTGAAGGACCTTTTTTTCCTTCCCTTTGAGATGTAACAGCTGATATCTATGGAAATCTACAACAAGCAATTTCTTTTCTTTTTTTCCCCCAGAAATAACAACATAACACTTAAGAGGACATGGCTTGGTGTTAAGGGGGGAAAGTGCTGAAAACGAAGTGTATAGCCGCAGGTAAAAACCTCTAAATAAATAAAGGTGAAGGAAGAGGCGGCGGCGTTGTGTGCGGATTTCACCTGCAGCAATGTGGTACGTGGCGCTTGTGAGCAGAACTCATTACTGTGATCAAACGAAACCCCCCTGCTTGGCTAAACGCAGAGCTTATTAAAGTGCCCAGCCAGGGGTGGGAGTAAAAACCAGGAGGAGGGAGGGGAAGGGGGCAACCGGGGCGCTCATTAAGATTTACAGTGTAGACTGTGACGTCCGCAGGGACCTGAGAGATGCATGTTATATGAGGGTAGGAAAAAAAAAAAAAGAGGACAACTGTACATACAGCAAGTTGGAATAATTGGCAAACACGAGAGAAAAACTACAGGTAAGAGGTGATTTGATTAAAGATCATGGCTTCATTAAGAACCAGTTACAGTGGTTAGCTGTGGAAAATCATATGTTCAAACTTAAACAACTTATACTGACTATTGCAATGAAGAGACATGTAGTTAACAGTCCAGAAAAACAGATAATTTCACATAGACCATCACTATTTGTATTGTATATATTTATATTTTTCTATAATCTTTGTTCACATTTTATTATATTTTATCTTATTGTTAAATTGTTTTATATATGTTTAAGATATCTGAGCTGCAGTACTTGTTTCATCTTTGTTTATATTGATTTTCTTCTCATGTTTATTGTCATGCACCAAAACACCAAAGCAAATTCCTTGTATGTTGAAAACCTACTTGGCAGTAAACCACATTCAGATTCAGATTCAGATTCATAATAATTTACATCAAAAAACTGAATCAACATCTGCAAACAAGAGCAGATTACGTGCCAAGTTTGTTTTAGCAGCTTCCTAAAATGATTTCAGTTGTTAACTGTTTGTGCGACAAGATTTTCCAGCTGCGCAGAAAGACGTGGAACTGTTTAGGTAATAAACCTGTAATGAAATATTTAAGCACATGTAAACTAAAACATCTGTAATACTGATTAATAATTATGATAACAGTAATTGCATTATAATTTCTGTCATCATATAGTAGTATAGTGTGTAAATGAGCATAGAGGCTTGAGAGGGAGGTGACAAGACTACACCATCATTTCCAGTGAGAGCTACTATCACTTCCAGATGCGAGGGCCGGAGCCTACATGCCCGGGCAGGTGGGTTAATCAGATATTATGAAAAGCCGCGGTGCAGCACAGTAATAATCTCTGTGTCGGCCTCTGGTCTTTAAGCCTCCAAGACTCCACAGAGGCCAGACAAATGACCGATTCCGAGGGACAGACAGGTCCAGGATCTGTAATCCTAGACCAGAAAGACTCTCTGCTCAGCTCTTGGGCTGAATCCTGTTGCCTCTGGATGACAAGCCAAAACAAATCACAGCTAAATCCACCGGCCGCTAAACCGAGATCACGTTTACGTCATCACTTGGCATTAGGTGCTTGCTTCCAAAAAAAAATTAAAAAAAAAAAAAAAAAGGAACAACCAGCTGAACTGGGACAACGCCCGGCTCATTTTGAGACATTTTTAAGCTTTTTGTGAAGCAAAATGGGCTTTGACTCTGCGTGACTTTCTATTGGAACACTGCTGAACACCTAAAGGTTAACATACCTCAGAGATGACAGGCTTGCAGTAGCCAGCTCCGAACACGAGGTTCTCTACAGACATGGCAGATGGGTCGCTCGCGCTCTCTGGCGAGCCCTTACCCAGCCAGGAGCCCTTCCCTGTACGTGCAAAGCTGGAGAGAGAGAGAACAGGGAGGACACATGCAGGGACAAACCATGAGTGTCGTGTGTATGTGTGTGAAGGAAGACAGATAAACTGAGAGACGGGAGCTGCTCCAATCAGTCAAGTGCTGCGGTAATCTATGTAATGCATGGCTAAAGACTGAGTTTATGATATTGACAGCCAAACTCATCAGGTAAGTGTTTGGAAAACTATCCATTAACGCAGCTAACCGATACACTCCTAACTGTGACTGCCAAAACAAATACAGCAGGGAAAAAGCTGTGTGTTCACTTTCTTGAGTTCTTCTCTGTTCTTGATATTCATGCAACTGCAAAGTATATTGTAGTTTACCTCAAAAACTCTGAATCTCTCGAGTCTAAACTGTTCTACAATTAAATAACCAACAACAAAGACTCATTCCCCCGATTTTTAAAACCATTCCCCCGAACATTGGTCCAATCATAATTTAGCAAACATAGCTTGGCACAGCAGGCCTGTCAAGCTTTGGATTTCTCCACATGCCAAAGTGGTGTGCATGGTGCTGTAGTAAGAGCAATACACTGCATGTTAATGAATGCCGAATGTGGTTTCTTGACGGGAGCGGGTGGTGGTGATTGTCGCTTGGCAAGAGTTCACAAGACAATAGGTTATAATACGTCCCCTGAACAGGGCTACGTCTTCGGGGCAGATTGGAGACTACAGTGAGTCGCTGTCGGAAAGTGGCACGACGGGCCAGGGCTAACTGGATAGCATGCTAACTTCATTAGAAGAAAAGACGTGATAGAGACAAGAGCTAACATTGGCGTTGCTTTCCACAGCTGGAGACAGCTCTTGGTGAGTAGAGGAATGAAGTTTGATGCTGAACTCTGGACTGGTGAGTAAACAGCTGCTAATGCTAATGCTGGCTATGTAGCAATAGCGAAACTTACAAAAAGTTCCTTTAGATCGCTCTGCAGTGAACTGCCTAGCATATCTGGCTAACAAACCAATTACCACAGTCTGACTGACTTATCTAACTTGCATAAGCATCAGTCTGATCTTACATTTTTCCTTATCTTACTTAAAATAAAAGGACTAATTAGCCCTACACTGCAAAACAAAGACAAAGCTGTCCTCTACACAGATCACTATACTGAGTTTTTTTTTTAGCCTGCTAAAAAACATTATAAATCCAACTAGAGACTGCAACTCATGGAACTAACATTAGTTTAATTAGCTAGCTAACAGCTGATAAACTCTGCCAATTGTCATTTCAGCAGGTAAAATCAATGGTTGCCAGTTGGAGTGGAGAAGCCTGCTTTTCTCTACATCTGCCTGAAACCCCGGACCCTTGTTTTCAGAAATTACTATGAATTTTGAGAGATAAACTGGCTGCTGTTACTGTAAACAGTATGTGCAGCGCAAGACTGAAAGGCTTGAAATTGTATAGCAGCACTAAGAGCAGAGCTTAGCAAACAATTGGGTCCTTGAGATTACATCATATCAAATACGTGTTTGTGCTTTGTGTGAATTCAAAATCTGCCAAATGTAAATGATTGTTAAGCTCCTCTTAACTCTACCTGATTAGCGGCTGATGTAAGGCAACCAGTGAGGCATGTATGGAGACGGAAATGACGGACAGGTGGAAGTAGTCGAACATGACAGGGACGTGGTGGTGGAGGCCTCTCCGCGGGTTGAAGTGGAGGCTGAGGGTACGACTGCTGATCAGCGGGACAGTCATGATCTCTGCCAGCCTGATAAATGGAAAGAGAGACAGATGTTTCACTAGTACACAAATAACAAACACATTTATATAGCACTTGAAGTGATAAACTGCAAAACACTTGTTTTTGCTATTCTCCCCATCTTATTCCAAATATATCAAACACGTCTGACAACGGACTGAAAAAAATGAACACACAGTAAAAGTAGTTAACAAGTAAACACAACTAAAACCAACAGATAACAAAAAATCTATTAAAAATAGACTGGAGCTTTATTACAGTGCTAAAGTAATATCCAAAACTACAGAGAATTCAGATTATTTAAAGGACATTAAGTGATTTTATTGCACATACTTAAAAGAAATTTTTACATCTATTACCGCTGACCCTGGAGAGTTTGTATGCAGTATGCAGAGAGTGGGAGCCATCACTGACAAATATCTTTACCTTTTGTCAGACTTTTTAAAGATGTCTGGGAACGTGGACTCGTTCTCACAATAATCTAATGTTTTATTGTCCTCGCAGCTCTGAAAGAAAGAGTCTGAGAAAAAGTCTGAATCTTGACTGGAATGATAATGGAGACCTGGAAGGTATTCTCCAGTCACACAGACTCAGAGTAAAAGCAGTCAGAGTCAATGCTGTGATATAGAGAAGGTGCTCCATAATTCAGTCCTTGTGTAGTGTTGACAAGTACTATAATCACACAGGTATGACCAAAAACAGTGAAGGTTTAAACACAGAAAAACACAACAGTCACCACACTGCAGTAATGCACAGCTGCTGGTCGATACAAGGGCCGAGCTCCAACAAAAATCGTTCCTTTTGCAGTTTATGCTAATGCAATCTATCCATTTCTTCTTCTATTTGTCCCAAGCAAACAAACAAATCACTGTAATCATGTATTGTCAGCACAGAAGTTGTGATCAGGTGCTTAAAGAGATGGCTATGAGCCAAAGAGCATAATAGCCCTTATTCATGTCTAGTTTGCATCGGAGAGTCTAGTATTCTCTCTCTCTCTCTCTCTCTCTCTCTCTCTCTCTTAAAACACACACTTACACACACACACACACACACACACTGCTCAAAAACCTACTGTTGCTCATTGTCAGTGAAATGAAGATCCAGCTTCAACTGAAAGTCCACCTCACTCAAGGCTTCCTCCACCTGCAAAACATTGGTGCATTAGTGTCGTTAGTGCATGAACAATACAGGAAAACGGTGACATGGAGGGGCTGGACAAAATAATGAAAACACCTCTGGACTTTTCTTATTAAATTGAGACACACACTGTTACAACGACGCGTCATGTTTTAGCTTGAATTCCAGTTTGGGTATTCATTATTATTTGTGAGTTTTCGACATGACTCAGCAAATAAAGCTACAAAAAGACCCGATCGGTTTCGCCGAGGAAATCTGTTTATGTTTAATGGGTTAAATTTAGCGCAAATTTTTACTGAATGTTCAGAAATTTTGAATCAATGCACATTCTGGTGTGTGAACATTAGGACTGGGGCACATCATTAGTTGGTCAACAGTTGGTGATCCTAATTCTCCATTTGGGTGCCATTACAGCACTGCAGAAGAGGAAACAAGAAGACGATGCAATTAAAAGAGCATTAGTTCCTCCTCAAATTATCTAAGACCAAGTGGAAAAGATGACGCAAATATGGCATTTCTGTTTATTTCACATTTTAACTCAAGGAAGGTTACAGTCTCCTCATCACTCCGCTCAGATCTGGTGTTTTCATCTGCCCCTTTTGTTAGTCTCTCGAGTGGAGAAGAGGCTTCAGTGAATGTTAAAGTGCTGAAAGTGTCTCTCTCCTGCATCTTGCTGCTCTCCGTCTGGACATCTTCACCTTTCTGCACTCCTTCCTGACTGAACAAGCTTTAGGATTATTCCTTTCAACTGACAGGAAAACAAATCAGATGTGCAATAGCAATATAGAAGAAAAAAATATATAATATAAATATATAAAAAAAAAGGAAACACTTCTGTGGTAATATTCAAAATATTTACCACTAACCAACGACACACAAGTGACAATGCTGAATCCTGTATTTCCCTGGCTCAGTATCTTACATTTCAAAAAGACCTACTGCGGATCTTGCACAGAACCCTGCGCTTTGATTAACAGAAAGGAAGAAAGGCTCAGGTATTATGTTACATGTAAACTGAATAAATGTGTCTGTGAGAGCTCTCTTTGCATAACGAGTCATTAAAAGCTTCCAAAAAAGCTCCTTGACATTGGTCTTCCAACTCTCAATAAATCTCCTTTGGTGCTCTGGTGGTAGCGGTGGAGAGCCCTCACTCTAAAATATCCCAGAGGTATTTATATATTGTATAATCTACATAATTTTAATACTCATTAAAACCTTTTGGTGACCCCCTTTGTGGCCTGTGTGGACACATACATGCATCCCTTGTGTTCCTCCACTCATTTATTCATGTTTTTCCTTTTAATTTCTCACTCATCAGTATTTCAAACATGGAATCAATTAAGAGGAAGAGTGATCACGAGTATTCAGCAAGAAATATGGTGGCTATACAGTACACTTGGGTGTAGATGAATACTGCTGTTTGCCATGCAGCCGACTGTGACTGATCTTGTTTGCAATGCTGATTCTGCCACTTCAAAGTTCTTTTTTAATTTAGTGTTTATGTTCTCTGTGTGGGCTACAAACTGTATCCCTGCATTTCTTTTAATCCAATCTGGGGCTGAACAGAATTGAATCGCTCTCATGTTCAGAGTGACACGGACGATCACGGTGCGCCTATTTAAATTTGAACAACAAAGTGGCAAAATAAAAAAAAAATTAAAAAAAAGGTACGAGCAAACAAAGGCGGCGCCGACAGTGGATGTAATGGAGTCTTTTGAAGATTGAGATACAGCGTTAGCGTCGCCGGTTATACTACACAGTTCTTCCTCTCTTTCTCCTAAAATTAGACCAAAACACACATATAGTAAACGTACAGATCTGCAGTTCTGTCCAATACTGATGTTCTCATTGATTAAACATACATGTGGGTATACATTGGGGAAATGAGGGGCTATTTTTGTCTGTGCTATCTGTAGCTGTCAGCAGCAGATAACCTCCGGAAGGTTAATGAGCGGGGAGCCTTTGGGAGAGCTTACAGCTGAAATGTGATATGCCTTTAAGCTCCTCTGTCTCCATACCTTTACATGAACATGTACAATTGGGATTCATGCAAAGTCGTGTCAGAGAGAATATCCACATTGTGACTGAAGCGGGGATCCTTCCCCAGTTAACCAGGCGTCTGCACTGTAGACATGTGTCAGACAGCAGATGAGAGATGGCGCAGAGTAATGTCAATGTGTGAGCTATGGCTATCATATGGATGATTAGCTTCGAGAGAGGGCCATCTTAACTTCTCCACATCTCAGCCTCGGGGCCTGTCTCATCGCTGTCACTGCTGATCAATTTGAGGTCTGGTGGCTACCAACAAAAAAAAAAAAAAAAAAAAAAAAAAAAAAAAACCAACAACAACGAAAACAGGCAGAGTGGATTTTTGGGGTCGCGCCCACGGTTAAACCGCAGAAGACAGTACATCAATAACTGTCTGACAGGTTTACACGCCTGATCATTTGAGCTGAACACGGGCAGTCTGGGGCAAAGGCAATTTGCATTTGTCTGTCAATTAAAGCACATTAATTCTAAGAGGCACGTCATTGAACTCAATAATCCTTGTACTGATTTTATGTCTATAATGGTTACCACAGAGGAAATTTGCCATTCTGTGGAATTTGAGGGCTCAAACTCCAGCGCATCATTTCACCACCTTTTCGTAACCTGGTGTCCGGGGTATCACAAACATCTTGCAAGTAGGGACCCAAAGAGAAGGACAGGACCCTGGGCAGATGTTTGTCCCATGGACTAGCAACTGATGATGGCTATCTTACCTCAAGAGTCTTTAAAAGCCTGTGTTCTCCACCACTGATGATCAATCTGTTTATGCCTATATTTACTTCAGTTTCTGCACTTTGATGAGGGGAGGGGCCATAGTGTGTCTGTGAAACATAGCAATCAATTGTTCCCAGTGCGGGGATCTGGCTCCATACCTCCTCCAGAAGCTTGAAAGCTAAATCTGAGGGGGTGCATAATGATTAACAGGAGAAATCGGGAGATTGGCTCCCGAGCCTCTTGTCTGCTATCGCTTTTGCTTTATCGTCAAAGCACTTTGTAAAGTTTGTTTTTAAAAGGTGCTATGTAATATTCTTTGATTTTTTGTCTTTTGTTTTCTTTTCTTTTTTGTTTTCAGTTTCTTTTTCTTGCTATGCTGTATTTCACAGACCACTAACAAATTATGGTCTAGATATGATGCAAATTTGTTACATCAACATGCTAACATGATCACTATGACAATGCTAGCAGGATGATGTTTAGCAGGTATAATATTTACCATGTTCACTGTCTTCAGTTAGCATTTTGGCATGCTAACCTTCACTATTTAGCACTAAAACAACGTACAGCATCAGTTGTTGCTGAGATACATTAGTCAAGGCTAACAAACACATTAAGCATGGCTTAAGAGTTTAGGAATCACTGCTTCAGATTACTCAAGCATCACACACATTAGCTTTAAGCATATACACATATATATTTGTTGATAGTACGTTCAGAGTTAGCATGTTAACGTTACCAATAAGGTCCCCTGAATTTATCACTAGCTGCTTTTGAGAAACAAAGTTAGTAGGTATCTAAAGAGCTGCTAAATGTGTAGCGACAGATTCAGCTAGCCAGCAATAGTTAAAGTCTACTAAAAACATGACAGAGCAAGTATTATTATTATTCAGAATATTGATATTACTTCTTCACTTGTTATGTTAGATACAGTATCTGCTCTAATTAACTGGCTTAAAGCTCTGTGTTATGAGAAGACAGTATTGTTGGTGTCCAATGGTAAGAGCGGGGAAATGTGTAGAAGGGAAGAGAGGATAAAATGCATTCATTAATGGCCATTAATATGTTGTAAAGACACAAGCTGCAGCTATGGCACAAAACTGTAATACAGCTGTTTTCACTGTAATTATTCGTCATGCATTTTACAGCAGCTACTGATAAAATGCAACGAACCATATGGCATTCCCTATTCTCTCTTCTTTTTCTTTTTTTTAAGCCTTAACAGGAAGTGTGTGTGTGTACAGAAAATGTCACCAGCATGACTCACCCTTTCTCCGTCCAATAGCAGGTGGACTTTGAAGATCATACAGTCGTTCACCACAATCTCCTCATTTCTGTAAAGGATCTGAAATATCCGGCTGAACACGGTGCCGTCGTAGATCCCCGCGGAGCTGAAGCTGCATTCGCCTGAGTTGGGACACAACAGAGTGCACAGTGACTATCAGCTCAATGCCACAGCAGTATCACTGCAGTCATAATGTCACACAAATTTTATGTAATGTTGCATAAATGTCACACCATGCTGAGATTTTACGCCATAAAACAATATTAAACATGAATATTGGAGTTGTCTCTAATTTGGCAAATGCATCACACCTAATATTGTCATTATGTGCTCAGATTTTTAAATACGTACCCATATTTGAATACAGCCAGGCTAGCTGTTCCCCCTGCTTCCAGTATTTATGCTAAGCTAAGCTAACAACTGCTGGTTGTAGCTTCACATTTAAAGTTTTGTGGTGGAATCATCACAGTTAGTGGATTCACTCCTGGGGGGCAAAACGCCTGAGCTGAGTTCAGCTTTGGTGAACTTTGACCCACAAGCACCCTCGACCAAAAGCAAGCCGTCTCGACAGTACCGACCTCTTAAGGGGACAGAGTGCCCAAAATGGAGAAAGATATCATAGCAAGAGCTTTATTGGTATCTGTAGTCAGGAGTGCTTCTAAATCTGCACACATTTTCGAGCACAGCAAGAAGTTGAAAAAGATAGATTTTTATGTGCTGAACACATTTATGCATCAAAACTATGTGTACCCACAATTGTGGTGTTTTCGATTTTCCACCGTCTCCCATGTTCCAGCTCTTTTGTGTGCGGTGTGTACTCTTTGCTACTAGCGCATTCTCCCTGGCAGGACTGCAGTCACTGAGGCAGAGCTGCTGTCCAGCTGGGAGCTGTGAGAGGTCTTTGAAATCTCCTGCTGAGGTTGTGCTCTTTTCTGTCTCATTCCTACTCTCTCTCCCTCCGCAGGCCTCCCCCTGATAATGCTGTCACTACTTGCAGCATCAAGCAGCCCCAGCCAGGATGACGTGGGATGTGTGGGAGCCTGACTGTTGTCAAAGACTTGGTGGATATGTGACAGAGACGGCGTAATCCCTCCGGAGATGTACTGTATGTGGACAGAGTGGCGGCTTGGTGTTAGCCCTGACCCCTCAGCCCTCGTGTAACTTTTTGTTTCCCTGTATTTACCTGGGTTTCTGTCCAGTGGCTAAAGAAAGTTTAGGTTCAAGACTCTGAAGTGTTCAGAAGAATTATCATAAATGATTCTGTGTGTGTTTGACCTGTGAGGGAGTTCAGACCTCGCCCAGGTGCTCCCATGCCCTCTCTCATGTGCTGTGCAGCCAAAGTCACAAAATCAATGAACTATAGCTGCTGCAGTTGCCCCCGCCATTTTTTTTCCCCACACTCACACAATACTGTACTGGTTTTGAATGCCTGTTTGTTTTACTGCATCGATTAAACATTACACCATGTGCCAGGGGAGCGGAAGTGATAAGAGATTGATAACAAAGCTGCTTTGCTGAGCTCTCCGCTTTGACATTGATAGCTGTACTACTTGCATACAAGAGGAAAGCAAGGACAGCAACACCTGTACAATATACAATGTAATACAACCCACTACAACAGCCTGCACACATAGGGCCTTATATTACTATACTTTTAAAGTTAAGAGTTTAGTTGAGACAGAAATTGTTATTGTTGGAGTTTACACTTGAGTTGCATTGAATTTCATTGGTGTATTGTGACGTATACCTAATACTGTTCTCTCATGTTTTTCCGTGTTTTAATCAAAGCGAGATTCTAAAGGTTTGCCGGACATCAGCCACTGTGGCTACAAGTCGTATAAGTAGCTAATAGTCCTGCTTCACAGTAATCTGTGTCTGTATCTGTCTAATTAAAGTTTTATTTATTTATTTAGTCAATATAAGCTACAGGTCACCCCAGACCAAGTAACACTATAGCAGCAAAACTACTGACTGCATTTAAATGACCAAAGGTGTGTTTTATTACATATTAATTCTACCTTTCAAGTATAGAAGGAGAGATGTGTTATTTCTTCTATCGAAAATTGCACAGTGTCACTTTAATATCTATGGAAGACATCTGCCATTGCTGAAAATAAAATAAAAAATCATGAAAATAAAAATACCAATGGTCAAAAAATTTAAATTATAAGATACTAGTCACAACTGCAACTTATTTTAAGTCGTAGTCATAAGGTAAGTTTTAAAAAATGAGACAAGTCAAAAGACAAGACTTACTAACTCATATCTTATTCTTAGTATCTCATGGTTTTATGACATTATGCTGATTATGTCACTTGCTTTAGAAAGCTGTCAAGAATTTAAAGTGAGTCCAGTTGCACATGAATTAACACTATTTATTTTAAATATCATACAGGACAACAATTATAAAAAACAAATACTCACAGTCAATTATAAGTAAAAAATAACAAGGCTATTTGCTTCAAATTTGCTTTTTAATTGTTACTTATTTCGTCAAATATTTGGGAGTGAGTCAAAATAATGGCTTTTAATATCACCATTATGTCATAATAAGAAGAATTTAAATTCAATTAAATGAGAATCTTCACAGAGAGATTTAATCTATTTTCTTCTCCTGGCAGAAATGGCCTTCAATAAATGTCAGAGTAAACTACAATTTGCAGAAAGGTTTACCTCATTTTCCTGACACCAAAGTATGTTTAACACTATGAAAAAAACTGCAATGTTCAATAGTATTTCCATGCTGTTCTTGTTGGATATAAATGTGATTAACATAGAGTTTACTGCTTCCATTCATGTTTATAGTGTGTTAAACCAAGAGAAACACATCAAACCCGCCCTGTTCGTACATTTTGGTACACTGCAGTTCTCACAGGTGTTGGGGCGTTATCACATCCTGCACATTAAAACCTGCTGAAATGCCCTTAAGCTTTAGCCACAGTAAGTCTGTGCTGGAAATAATCTGCTTTTCAGCCTCTGGTGCTCTACATCTGGTGTGTGTGGATGTGTGTGTGTGTGTGTGTGTGGGTGTAAGTGTGTGCTAGTCACTCCCTATCAGTAAAACACACGAAACTCTCTACGCAGAGTTGTTCTTCATGATACCAATACGAGGGAGTATCTTCGTCTGCGCAGTTGGACCCACCGTAAACGGCAAATCCAATTCTGCTCGTTAACATTCAGACTTGAAAATCACCATGTTATTGTGCGTGAATCACAGTCATTAAATGCTTCGGTTGAGTGTGTGGCACGATCCTTCACACACAATTCATTTGTCTGAAGGGCACAGACAATTGAAATGTCAAGCATACACTTTCACAGAGAACACAGTAAGGGATTATTTCCTGTGTCAGTGTATGATGAATGTATTTCCTGTCGCTGCTCGGAGCGCTGGCTGGTGCATTTATGCTCAGGATTCAGCGCGTGAGGTGTACAGGCTTAATAGACGACCTTGTGGAAAGAGCTGCAAAGGGGGAGGGGAGGGGAGCAGAGGAGAGGAGGGGAGGAGGGGAGGGCCGCAGCCTTCCAATTACAATATGGATATGATCCTCACTGTAATGTTCGTTGCTGCAGTGTTCCTTATTTGACACACATGCCTAGTAAAATATAGGATTGCAGTCGGTGGATTATATAGATCGGCTACAGAGCGTTAGAGCAGCTACGAAAAGAAAGAAATATTGATCATGCAAGGTGAATCTAATAAAGTGACAATTTACCCAGGTTGATATGCATAAATCTTTAAGGAACGGTTCAGCAATTTTTGGAAAAGCTTATTGGATTTCCTTCTCTCCGTGTGTGAGATTGGAAGATAAAGAGTTGAAGGAGGAGGAAACAAGTAGCTTTGCTCTGTCCAATGTGGAAAAATATGTCCACTAACATCTATACAGCCGACTATTTTAAGATGTATTTTATTTTTGTCTTTGGTTGTTTTTATTTAACTTGTATAGATAATAAACAGACATTAAAAAAGAATTATTTGTCCAGTACTGTAGTGCAGCTATGGTGCGGCATGGCGTATAGCGTATGTAGCGTCACACCATCCAGCAGAACTGAAAGAATGTCACTTTTAAATTTCTATTCATGGGTTCAACAAAAGACATAATGTCAGCTTTTCAATATGTGGTTCCATGTTAAGGCAAATATTTTTTCCACTTTGCACAGAGCCAGGCTAGCTGTTTCCTGCTAGGTTTTATGCTAAGCTAGGCTAACCACATTGTTATTTCAGCTCAAAACCAAATCTGAACTTGAATTAATTTAGGGGCAGAAGAAATAAGGTATAAACACGGTATAAAACCACCTTTAATGTCCGTTTACACATCAAGCATTCATTTGGTGTGATGTCAGTTTAGCCCCGTCTTAGTCTTTACAAACTGAGGGAAATATCTGACTCTTTAGTGGCTAAATGTTTGCTGGCTAGTTGCTAATATTGCTGCCTCCTGCATCTGAACACAGTGCTGATGAAACCAGTGAGAATGAACTGTTGCTGGCTGGAAAATCAGAGCAATGAACTGACACTAATAAACTCCACAAAGCTGAGGGGAGCAGCAGAGTTCATCAATACGAGAGACCCCTTTCACATAAAAGTACACTCATGTGATCCACTGGTATTATTACAATATTGATTATAGCCACTTGAACGCATAGATATGTTATTGATTTCAATCTTCTGAACTCACTCACTGGAAAGAAAGCACATAAGTGTATTTCACAAAAGGTTTAATTACTTTAGTGTGTGTGTGTGTTATATTAACTGACGCAGATTTGTCTGTATTTACACAGTAACTTTGTTTTATACTGAAGCCTCCTCCAGCCGGACAATGCTCTACCTTCTGTTCTTCACCTGACATCATGTAAAACTGCACCTCCAGGATTTAATGCCCTAAAATAGACTATTGAGAGCAAGACTACTGAAATGCTATTTTTATCATTTCCATTGCAAATGTATTAATATTTTGGCTACTTAGGATTTCTTTCTCTCCATCCACAATGAGGTGAGGAAATAAGTCTTCCCTGCTGGTAGTCCTGTCGCTGTGTTTCTGGAGAAAGCGCTCGAAATGACATGAATCACTGTCACAGCTCAGACTAAGACACACTGCCTTCACAATAAGCCACCTCCCTGCCAACACACATGTACACACACACAAACTGCGACTCTTCTAAAGCTGTGAAAACACTGAAACTGATACTGAATCTCCATCGTAGCTTTTACCTTAAGCGCAGGAGCTAAATGCCAAAAATTAAAGTCCTGGTCTCAATAAAACTCCAAACTGAAGCTTAAATCACAGTCAGGGCCTAAATGTCCTCCCAATTTAAAACGTGCTCGCAGGAACAGTGGGCTGCAATGTCCTCACATGTAGAGCTAGATCACACACACACACACACACACACACACACACACACACACACACACGGTGCTCCAGTCATGACAAGCTAAAAATAGCCATTATTACTGTGAATCAGTATTGCCAGTGAAACGGCTTCCTGCATTGCCAAAGATCCAGATTTTAACGCTTGGGCAGGTTCAGAAACACTGTGTCGCAACCCATGAATACAAAAGAGGACAAGGCGTAAGGCATCTTTTATGACAGAAACCATCTGCAAGTATTTAGAAATTCAAAGATGTAAAATGCAGAGTGCACGAAGTAAAGTGCTGGGTTTATTACCTTTTACCTAGTGGGGTGTTTATCTGCAGGATTCTTGATTAAGAAAGAAAACCTTTGATGAAATTAGTTTTAGAGAAAATTATTTAAAACTTAAATGTTCCAGCCACAAATTAACCCCTTAGGCCCTCAGGTATTATTTTTTTGGGCATTTTCAGCTGAATAAAACTTACATACCCATCAGTAACAGCTCCACAATAATGAGGCAGAAATGAACTGGGGCTCTATGGATAAGGGAAAGTGGGGAGTATTTTAAAATGCAGTAAGTCTCCCCGTACCTATCGCCAGGCCAGAGTGAGATCTGCAAAACTCCAAAACTAAAACAAGGTGCTTTATTTTCACCTAATCAAAATTCTGAATTAGAGAGTGAACAATGAGTCAGTTGACACTGCACCTGTTCTAAAAACGCCGCTAAATGAAGCAGAGCTATGCTACATCCATTTTAGTCGTAGCACTAGACAGCCTCTCCATTTTAGCCATTTGGAGCCAAGTGTGCCAAAGAGCTTCTCTGCATCCTGACAGGTAATCTCACTGTAAAATCTTTTTCCATTTCCATTACTAAGGGCTCTGTGCACACAGTACACTCATCAGATATTTAGAAAAGGTGCCATATTTTACACTCTCCCTGTGATTTATTTGAAGTATTGATCAATAAGAAGATATATTTGTGGTTTCAAGAACCCAAAAACCATCTAATGTAGTTTTACATCTCCTCTCTCAGGCTTCTCTCTGGAGCTCTAGTGACAACAGGTCGGTGAGCCAATCAGAAGAGAGGAGGCTCTGAGCCTCTCTTCTGATTGGAACCAAGCTTTCCTTCTGTGGTCGAATAAAAATATAACAGATTTCAGGTAAACACTCAGAGAAACCAAATCCTGCAAGGTTTGGATGGTGGGTCCAGGCGGGCAGTGCTGGCGTCATGGCTGGAGAGTGGTGACCGCTTTGTTGTGACATCACAAAATGACAGAAGTCCTGACGGCTCATTTTAAGACATCGCTTTTGAATCTGGGCTGTGTGCATTTTGTCCATGGATTGCACACTATGATACTGTCACAGTCTTTATATAGCAGCCAGACCTGCTTTTTAATAAATAAATTAAAAAAAACATGGACATCTCACTTAATATGGGACCTTTAAGACACATCCAGCTTTAATCCTATTCTGCCATATTTAGTCTTAAATCCTTTATGACAAGAGTGAATGTTCCTCCTAGAAGAGAAACTCCAATAAAGTTTTGATTTGTTTCACAAATATCTCGACAAAATCACCCAACCATTACGAAGGAAACCAAGAACCAAGAAAACTAAAACTGACACTGATTTACAATTGAAACAAGTGAAACCATCTTGTACCCATTTGGTGTTGGAAGACTATGCTATTATAAATGCAAGCTATTTTCTGCAGTGTGAGTCAGTCAGTCTTCCAACCAGAGACAAGCCAAAAGTCCTAAATCACTGAGACAAGGTGGAACCATAAAATTCCCAGACACCACTCCCATTCTCTGATGTATAACTCCGAACGCTGGGACAACGGCAGGGACACACGTAGAGTTCAAGTTCAAGTTTTTGTCACACACACAATGTCAAGACAAAGGCAGTGAAGTGTTTTCCTGCTGTATTATATGTGTGTGTGTGTGTGTGTGTGTGTGTGTGTGTTAGTATGTATTGTTGTATATATGTTGATTCAACGTTATGTCGTTGGAAAGAATTGATTATCAACAATTAAAAATTAAGGTAAATCCACCAAGACTCAATAAACAGGTGGCAGAGCCTGATGGTTAAGTCACATACCAAATGACTGCTACATCCATGGTTTGACTCCCGGCCGGAGGACCATTGTTGCTTGTCATATGCCTCTCTCTCTCTCTCTCTCTCTCTCTCTCTCTCTCTCTCTATACTGACTATCAAATAAAGCCAAAAAACAATTGGCAGATGTCAAAATATGTGTTTGTTTTAATTTCCTCTGGCATCTGGGGATAGCTCTATTTTAAGAAAGTGATGTCTCTAGTCATTTCTCTCTTCTGAATCCACAGAGGTCAGGAATACAGCCAAGCCATGAAGGACTGAGCCTGTGAGACCACTTCAATCCAGAGACATGTTCATGTTCCCCATCCACATGATTCTAGCTTTAGCACAAAACATATAACACACAAGATTATTGTTTACACACACTTCAAAGACGACCGTAACCAACGCAGTGTGTGTAATTCAGACACAGAACGCCTGGTCGTGAAACGATTCCCTGTGTGAACTGAGATTTTCTCACACTCAGTCTCCTTTGGACGTTGCAGCCACTGTGGATGAAGCCCAACCTGTTCAAACATGATCTAGACTATAGAGAATAGTCAAGCCAACGTCATGTTTGAAGCCCACGTTTGATTAAAATTCAGCTGTTTGCCAGTCAGTGTTAATGCTACCGATGCTGTATGATGGAGAGTGTTTGGTTTATTGTCTTTGATATATTACAGTTCCTGTTTTTGTCCCAACTATTATTTATCTTCATTAAATATACATAACAAAATACATGAATGAATTACTGAACAGGCACAAACTTAACTTCAAAATGTTGACCCCCCCTGACCACTTTGGGGCCGTGGGACAAAGCCTCAGTTTGAAGTGGCTGTTAACATTTCTTGTTTGAAAGTCAAACCACAAAGAGAATGACCACACAGAGATCCAAAACAAACACACAGAGACACAAAATGACTGAGAGTTACTACAAAGAGATGCAAAATGAACACAAACACAAACAAAATGACTACGAGATTGAAAAAGAACCAAAACGAGGCTCGAACGAGACACAATATGACTGCAAAGAGACACAAACAACCACAAAATAACTACAGTGACATGTAAAATGACACTAAGAGACGTGAAACTACCACAAACATGGACTAAATAACGCCAAGCAGACACTAAACTATCACAAGATGACGACAAAAAAGAGACGCAAAATGAGCTCAAAGAGATGCAGAACGACCACAGACGGAAACCACGGGAAACAACGTGGCCCATCCATGACTGAATATGAGTTTTGGTCTGTAAAACCTGAAAACCGTCACTTTTCAAAACAGCTAGCAACAGGTTCATTTAGCAAAAGTGCAAAAAAACAGATTACGATTACTGAGAACCAATATAGAGAGAAGGGAGCTTATCTGCAGATAAGAACGAGTATAGCATGGACAGACTGATGAAGTCTATGTGATGTCTGAAAATATTATGCATGTGTGTGTGTGTGTGTGTGTGTGTGTGTGTGTGTGAGAATGTAAACTTTACTTTGTCTTACCTGCATTGTCTTGTGTTGTCGCTATCAACCTGTGGGGCACTCGAGGTGAGACCTTCAGCCCTGCACGTACCTGGTAGAAACTGAGGGGAGGATAGAAACAGAACAGTCTCACTTACAACTGCATGAAATGAATTTAAATATCTCCAAATGACCTGAAGGTATCAATGAAATAAATCACATCAACAGTAAAAAAAATATACTCTACATGCTGATATTTTTTACAGATCTTTTTAATTTCACCCTTTCATTTTACCGAGTCACCTGTTGTGGACGGACATTTTTCACTGATGATCATATTTGACACTGGAGCCAGTTAAGTTGCAATTTACACCCATGTCAGTTCAGACCCGTGTAATATACTGAATGTTGTGAAGACTCTGAAGGTTTTAAATAAAGATTTGAAGTGTCATAATGTCATTTATGGCCGAAAACCTCAAAGTGACCTTGACCTTTGACCACCAAAATCTAATCAGTTCAACCTTGAGTCCAGTTTCAAATTGTGGAGATGTGTGCAGGTGGAATATGGGATGCAGGTTTTTACATAATAATTTTGATGAGTGCAGCTTCAAAGCTTCAGGAGTGCTCTTCATGACATGCATGATAAGTTAAGAAAGTCATGTTAAACAAAACCATCCATGTATTGTACAAATGTAGCTAAATTATTAAAGGATAAAGGGCAAATGGTAATTAATAATGAAAAGGACATAATAATGCACCTCTATTCAAAGGCTGTTAAGTATAGACTGTATATGGTATCAGATGGCTGCTAGAATTTTACATTTAACATTTAGAGTGAAAGATGAAAATGTATTGATCCACGTTGGAAAATGAGGTTATTAAGTTTATTGTAAAGCAATAGGATAGATAGATCCCAGGAAGAACAGGTTGACTTATGTATGGATTGTTTACGTGGCACTCCAGACGACAGGCGGCAAAGGAAACACATCTTTGAAAAGGTCGCTTTGGCAGTTCAAGTCAATGCAGCTTTGTGTAAAAGCACATCTCAGCTCTCCGGGGACACATCGGCAGTCTGAGAGACCAAAGCGTGGCCGTGAACACGGTCGTCACATCAGTGTGTTAGCGACAGCGCGCCTAAAGATGGAGACCTGACAGAGAAGAGCACGGAAAAAGGTTTTGAAGGTTGATAAATAAATAAAGGGCTGTTTATGGAATGAGACTGGTCAACTCAGTGGATAGTCACTGGTCAGAAGCTGATCCACTACCTCCCACAGCAGAGAGACGTATCTGTGTGCTCAATGTTTATAGTTCAATAAACTTTACTATTATTTACTTTAACTATTAGGTGTAAAAGGCTGTACGGACGCACATTTAAAATATTTCTTGGTAAACAGACGCTGGAAGAAAATCGAAGTTATCAGAAGTTTACATTTTGTTTGCACAGATAGTGGAATAAACAACATTAAGGAAATGCACTTGGGTTTGTGATTTAAGTATCTGAAGCAATCTAGCGCTCTGACTTTGCCTCCATTAGTGGAAACTAAAAGTGCTGTGCTTATTGCCATTGCCTTCTTTACAAATCAAATGCAGATTTAATCACTATTTTTAATGCAATCAGTGTACAACTGGGGCCTTAAGTGTACAGTTGCATGGTCCCCAGTCTGGTGCAGGGATTAGTATTGATTTCAGCAATTACATTTCAGTGTGGGGAGATGTGCAGGTCCTGGTAACTGAACTATTCTTATTCCACAGCGCTTCATTTTTTACATTCAGGATCCAATTCTGTTTCGTTTTCGCATCAGATCTCTGCTGCTGCAATCCACAGCAACATGGGAACCAGTAAAAACAAACATATTAGTGCACTCAGCTGAGGGGATTACCATGATAAAGCTCTAGCCCTGCCCATTTGAGGGGGGAGAATCATTTTGATAAAGCTGGTGTTTCAATGAGCCGGAGGCCGACCAGATGAGAGAATTTAATCTTCCTGCAGACGCATCATGGCAGGATAAACATGGCCCTTTTTTTTATGGCATGGAATATCATGGAAAAATAAACTGGATAAGATAAAATTTTCATTTTAGTGGTTGCATTTGACACTCCTTGTTAATCTGCATGAATGTGTCTGTACTAATTCATATGTTTTTGCCTTAAATGTGCAGATATAGAGAGGTAATGTAAAGCCTCCATTTTAGACCTTTTTGGGCTCATTGAGCATGAATGAATATAAATAATATAAAATGTACATTTTGCACTCTGCATTTGGATAATTTTTAGGTTAAATAAAAAAAGGACAGCTTACTTGGCCACACGAGAGTTAAAAGCACAGTTAGCAGCTACTAAAAAAGTGCTAGCTAGCTAGCTACCTTTCCAGCAGTCTCAGATTAGCTGGTGTTTTTTTATGTTTTTCTTATTTTTCTCCATCGTGTTTAGGTTTAGCTGCTGCTTCACTTCTGATGAACGACAAATCACAGTTAGCATTTAGCTGTGTATATCTCACCTGCTAGCTTATACTTGATATAATGTTAGCTAGCTCTCTCTGGCTTTAGCTGTGTGTGAGTAGATTAAGTGTGACAACTGCTTTGTGAAAGTATCTTGTACGTGACTATAAAACCATTCGTGCTCAAAATCATATTATCTTTACATACTTGTTCTTTATATATGATACATGAACATGATAACAGTATTATATTAGCGCGCCATGTAACATTATCATTTTTTATCCTTCCTTTTATATTCATTCTATAGAATATGAAGGAATGTGATTTTTCTATTATGAGCAAGTTGTGTAATGTTTTTTTCTTTATCGTTTTCATATTATGAGAAGTTACTATATTCCTTTATATTTTATTTATGCTTTATGTATGTTGTGTTAGTGTGTTCTTTCCAGCGTGCTTGTATTAGGTCTAATATATGTGAGGCTGATGCTTTAAGATATTGGCTATAGATCTGTTATTAGTTAATATCAGCTAAACCGATTGTTCTCTTGAAAGACGTTAAAAGTGAGTCATGTTGTTCAGGGGAAAAAGGAGAAATATGACACTCTGCTTTCTGCTTGTGTAAGTGAATATTCCACCATAATGCACTATATATACTTTTATGCTCATTGACGACGGTGCTTTGTGTGATTATTATGGATGATATTCATTCAATTTCCATAACAGCCCCTAGAGCCTACAGTTGATTTTCTCCATTTTGTGGTTACAATAAATTGTACATGCCGTTTCCACAAACGTCACACATTTCCATGGCATAATTTTTTTATTTTGCAGGGCAAATGTCAGAAATTGTCACAGTTCAGTCACATATTAATTCGCTCTTTTCTTGCCTTTGCTAGTATCACTAACTCTTGTCATTTCAGAGACTGCTTCTCCCTCCTGCCCTGCAGTAACCCTAGCGTTTCCCACCTTTCCTCCACCTGACTCCTCCCTGCCCACCTATTCACCTGTTCCTCATTCCCCCCATTCATTCATTCAGTCATTATATACTTTATTTATCCCCTAGGGGGAAATTAGTGTAGTTACTGTGTTTCTAACTAATCATGCAGACTAATCTGTTGTCGGCATGTTGATGACAGGTGTAGTCAACCCATCTAGCAGTGGAAACAGGGTCAATGTAATTTACCAAACAATGATAATTAAATTCAACCTTCATCATTTCAGGATGAGTCATATCCTTATTAGTATTTACCCTTTTATTTTCTGTTTAGCAATGTTATAATCGGTTGAGGGAAAATTCATCTTATACAAAAGGTCAGAACAATCTGTTTTTAACTTGCAATTCCTAAATCAATTAGTAAAGATTATCTGAAATGCAGGAATACATTACCATGTTCATATGAAACTGCCTGTCATTTTGATTTTTCCCTTCAGTCATGGCTGACTATTAGCAGCTCTGAGTACAGGTGTGAACACGTCCAAGACACATTGAGGACACATTTAAGATCCTATCACTCACACCACATTCACAGGTGATCTGGGCCACATTTGGCCACATTTCATTATAACATAAAGGTGTGGACCACCTACTCAACTGATGTCTTCTGCCACAGCTTAATTATTCCCACCACAATTTCATAATGTACCGAAAATATCTTTTGTTTCCTGCCACAATATCAATATAGACTGCCACATATTGAGTTTCTACATATTTTTAAACCATTTCAAATGAGTAAAATTTTATTTAATTGTAAAGCTGTTTCCTGTTCAGTCAGGGTTCATTTTTAGTAGAAGAGAGAAGATAAAAAGAATTATAAAAAGAATTATGACAAATAGAAATGTGTGGATCCTTTGTCAGCAATCAACATGAATATGTTCTGTGAGTTTGCTGACTTGCCAGGTACACAAAAGTCATGACTCCAGAGATGTGATTTCTGCAGAGATAAATTGCTTACCCTCTCTGAAAGAGATCCACATTGTGAAACTTGTGCAACTCTACAGAAAACTCCAGTGTTCCCTGTACTTCAGACATGATATAATCCCACTCATCACCTGTCAAAAGAGAAGACACACAGTAAATATGACACATCAGGAAAAAATAAGCAACAATAAGACAGAATCCACAATGGAAAATAAGACAAATTATGACATTTCTAGAACTAGCTCGCACTGTTATTTTCCTGTGTCGGCTGAGATGATGTGACTCACACAGCCCAATGTGGAGAACTGACGTATGTGACCAAGACAGACAGCTTGGTCTGAATATAGTTTTCATCTTCACTGTTCAGGTAAATGTCAGAAAATGAATACCACCTGTGATGTGATTATTTCAGAGCACTGATGTGTGCTGCTGGAAAGTGCTCTCTTTGTTGTGTCTGTCTTACGTAAGGATCATTTGAGTTCAGCGTCTATTACTGTAAACATCAACCCTTTGGTACGTTATTATTATTGCTTGAATACTTAGTAGGATTAGATCTATATGACCTGTATAGTTCTGTTTTGTCCTTTAAATAAATGTAAACTAGGCTACCTGCAAAGCTGATAGTTATGCTATCTAGCTTGTTCATTTAAAGGGGCGATTTGTAAGTTTCCTCTGCCGCCATTTGTGGTTTCTTTCATTTGTGGGCAAATAGCCCCAATACACAATCGTGTAGTGTTTTTATTTAAAGGCTTAATGCATCTCAGAGCTTTCTTGGTGTTTTCAGGGGGAAGTTTTCGTGTGCCATGATTTTCTATATGCTGTTTCAGAGACTTCTATCTTGATAATATAAAATCCTGTCTCACCTTAAAATGGGAAAATGTAAATTTATGTAGCACACACAATTTACGGTTCCCATTAACACAAGACAAATGATTATTTTTTACCTTTTGAGATGAACTTTGCTCACAACAACACTGAGATCCATGATCTTGTTGAAGGAAACTTACACTTACACAGGTACCTACATCTAAACGCATGACAGCTGCTAAAAAATGTACACATTCAGTTTCTGTTGGCCCTTAAGATACAGGATTTAGCAAAGAGTGAAATCTGCGTTATCTTTCGGGCCTCAGGTACAAGCCCATGTAAACATTACCTCAGCTCATTAAGAGAAAGGCAGGGAAATACCCCACTCTGTGTGCCTGAATTTACCAAACTGATGTCAGTCAACTGATGTTTCTACCAGAACCTGTGATCAACATCCCCAGGCCGGAGCTCAATTCACACATATGAGGAGTGATTTCCATTAACAACAATTAACTCTCAGTGTTTCCCCAGCAATTCTAAACAAGAGCCATCACATTTCACTTTAAATCCACAGTGTGTGAAACCATTAGGGGAAAACTGTAGATATGGACTTCATACTCTGCAGCCTTCAGAGAAAGTGCCCCGAGAGCAGATACACAGTCAAACTGAGCTGCTGCCAACCACAAGCAGATGAAACACTGTCAGTGTTTACAGTAAAGTGTATCAAATAACCCCTCATTGAATGCTTTGAAACATAATCCTCGCATGTGTGCGGTAGTCGATTAATGTTCCTGTAAGTTATGTAAAAACTGCCATGGGGAGTGATTACCAGAGAGGAAGATTTGCACACAAGTCTAAAGCAAAGAAACGGAGTCAGTGGCGTCAAACACCTTTCAGAAGTGCAACTGCATGTCATTACAACCAGTCCTCAGCTTAGCTGCCTTAAAAGCATGGTAATGTTTTCTTTAAGCAGTGAGGATGTATCTAGACAAGCTGGTTTTTCTAACAGCAGAGCTTATGATACCGGGTTATTGTGAGAGGTTAATTCGCTGCCACTAAAATACAAAATTCACAGCTAATTACAGTTGGCTCCAGCTTGCAGATATCCATGTGTATGATAACAGTTGACTATGTGCTAAACACAACCCCTTTTGCTACTCCTGTCACGTTTCCCATTCTTGCGTTGTACATGCAGAACAATGATAACGGTGGTACACTTAACATTGAGGCTCACACTAATTTTCACTGGGTACTTGACCTCAGAGGCACACAAACATCTTTCCTCTTCTAGCTAGTGACTGTTGTATTTGCCAGCTATCAAGCTAAAATTAATTCCATACATTACAGTCTTTTTAAAACGACTTTCTAATGTTTCCAACTGACTGGCTTGAATATAATCTTCCCTAAATTCAATAACAAAAAGGTTAGTGATATAAATACTACACAGTGGAAGCGCTACAGTCACATATGTAACCCCACAGACTAATGAAGTTAGCTAGCAATGAGCTCCACAGCCATGGAAGCGATGCCACAGTAGGTTATAAGTTAGTTAGCCGGACATGCTAACATTTGTAGCTTACACAACGGCTAATCACCACAGTATTTAATCCAGATTCTTACTTCTGTTTTGGGTTTTGGGAAGGCTTAAAAGTAAATGGTCAAAAATGTTAAAAATGTTCAATATTTCAACCACAACATTTATTTAGTTATGAATAGTTTACCTGGAATGACGCATTATGTTAAACTGCTTTGCTTAAGGGCGTTGGCAAGTTTTCTTTTTGTCTAGAATTTGCCCTTTTAATGTAAGTCATTTATTTGTAATGTAAGAGTCAGTTCTGATTTGTCACTTCTTACGAGCAGAGAAATCTATTGCAGCGTCCTTACCCCATCACCAGAATTTCATTTGTGCAAAACAGAGTGAGTCTAAAGGTGTCTTCTCACTTGGCAGAGAAAGACACTCCTCCACCTTATTTATGCTAATAAGATGTATTATAATAGTCTTGCCAAGTGTAGAGGAAGAATGGCGAGTAAACCTTCAATAAAACCTGAACCTGAGTCTTCTAAAAACAAGCATTGTAGAGCACCACGTCCATTTGAAAGCACAGGAACATAAAAGAAAGCAGCACAGTCAAACACTCCTGACAAAGACAGTAACCTTCTTTATCGCAGTACATTAGCTGGCCACTGCTGCAAATGGCCTGAAGAGACAAGAAATGACACTGTGAAACTGCTCTTCCTCCACTTGCTGACTCTGCATGTCGTGTCACATTGACACACACACTTGCAGCTCCATAAGAGTGAAGCTTCGTGTGTGCGAGGGTGAACCACAGATGACGGCGGTCATCATAATGTCATGAGCCGGTTTATGGGTCATTTGATGCAAGAGACCGTGGTGCATATACAGCTTGTGATTTCATCAGCGTTAATTAAGCTAGCCGAAGCTGCCTCGTTGCTTCTGTAATTCACTGAGTGAAACGCTAACGTCCTTGTTATCTGTTACCTGCTGTCTCAGAGATTCATAATAAGAAGGAGCCGCTCACTTCTCCAGCAATGTGTTAGGCAGGCAGAAAGGAGAATGAACACTGTGTACTTGATTAAATGGGAGGCTCACAGTCCAGGGACTTGGGACTTAATGTGCCTCCTTTTCCACCAAAACAATCTCTACCTACAGACAGTGTATGGGTAGAGAATGCACACACTGCATGCACCGATTATCAGCCTCTGCAGAAAATTCATCAATAAGTTAATCAAATCAGCGAGGCACAGACCAAAGCACCCACGCTGACAGCTTCAAAGGCATACAGCTGTCATTCATCTGAGTGGGGTACATTGTGTGTCCTCTGTTGACGATGACAATGACGATGACAATGATGATGATGAAACAACTCGTCAACAAAAGTAGAACTGCAGCACAAGACAATATCTTTGAAGGGTAAAAGTTATTCTTATTTTCATATTGTCAACAAATCCCGTGAAAAGAGCAAAATCTTTAATGTTTTCCGACTTCCAGGGCCTGTCTGTGGCACTCAGCTCTCGGCCCAATGAAGACGGAGCCCAAATTTATAGTCTGCGTTTTTTAAAAGAAAAATGCTCAGAGCAACACAGACAATACTTGTTAGCGAGATAAATCCTTTATTGGTTTTGGTCTTTTCATTGGATTTGCTGACAGACAAAGAAAAACATAGAATTTTGGCAGCCTTACCCAAGCAGCGTCTCACAAATAAAAATTATTTATTAGGCTGATTCCAGTGGGCCCTATTTTTAGACTTCTTCGATCAGGATCCAGTGTTTCCCCACAAGAATTTTACAGGGCTTTGAAACAGAATTTAAAACCTTCAAGTTCGGAAATAAACTGCTAACACGAAACTTAACTGGAAATTGCAACTTAATTGGTTAAAAAGAGGCAAAAACGTATTGTTAGTTTAGTTAGTTGTGTTAATTCTATAAGTTGTTTATTTTGAGAGGAATTTGGTTGAAATAACTTCCCCATTTATATTAAATCTTGCAGAAAATAGAGTTGAACAGCTAAGAATCCAAGCAATTAAAACATCTGAGACCTTCTTTTTGCTTCTTTCCCTCTTTCTAAAGTTATAATCAACAGGATTTTCATTAGATCAAAACATATTTTTGTTGCTATTTATAATCTACCCTTGAGCTACGTGCCTCAGTTTCTAAGGCCATAGTTGGCATGATGGGAAAACACACTAAACATGTTGCTGTTAGCACACTAACCTATTAAAGCTTTCAATTTAAATCATGTTGATTTCTTCAACATCCATCACCTCACCAAGTTCACCTTCTTCTTGTTGCACAAATCTCAGTTAAAATGCAAACATTGCTCTGCTAGCTGGACAATGCTACAACCTACACGTATCTGCACAACCTGTAGCCTAGCTAACGCTTTTAATTTGCTGTTTGTGCACTTTTACAATCTATCTGATTTTCTACTCACGGCAAATCATTAAACCCTAATCATTACAAAACAGCCATCTGCTGTCTGATTACTATTTAACGCAGGCCCCACAAACACACACATGCACACAAACACACACATGCACACAAACACACACACACACACACAAACACACACACACACACACACAAGAAAGGCCGGAAAGAGTTTGCAGCTCCAGTGAATCCTCCACCTCAAGGAAAAACTTAAAAATCTGGCTGCCCCTAAACTGCTGCTGCCCTCCTCCCCCTCCCAGCCGCTCCCATTGGTGTCAGCTCAGCTGGGAACACTGACTGACATCTCCAGTCTCAATCTGGGGAGGATGAAAAGGCAACGTCCTCATGACATGATTCAATGTGGAAGGAGCATATTTTGCAGGTAGGCGTAGGTGTCACTGTGGCAGAGAGTCACTGTGTGCCACAACTGCTGCGTGTGTGCTCAAAAGAAAAAAAAAAAGAAAGGCCGGAAATTAATACTCAGACATTATTCCTTTTATTAACATTCAACTCCCTCTGCAGAACACAATAACAGACAAAGGACGATCGCCAAAATATAGTGATAAGTGGCAAAATAATTCTCCTTCAAGGAATATCAAGATCTGTCAAATCAAACTTAATATAACCACACTTCAGACAGAGTGCCCTTAACAGGAATCCACTAAGCCAGCCCAGCAAATCATGTGATAGCATAATCTAGCATTTGCTCATACCCTCCCGAAATGCTGTATTAGGCTCTCTGTTGTTAGAATTACAATGCCAAATCCTTACAAAGGGGGGAAAAAAAAAAAAGAAGAGAGAGAGTGAGTGGCCGGAGTTATCGAGTTAAATGAGTCAGAGTATGACTTTGAGAGGATGTGACTGGCATCCTTACTATCTCCAAATTAGATTCTCTAATGATCAAAGGGCTTTTCTCTTAATAATGTCGCCATAACCATCTGGAGGAGCCAACTTTCACTACCTCAGAGTGGAGTAGCATGCAATCTGCAGTCAGACTCACTATTTATATTCTCAACTCATGCATGTGTGTATTTACATTCTTAGGAGAACTATAGTTAAAAAAAAAAAAGAAAAAAGTATGAAGTGAAACGATACAGTCTAGTACTCTAACATGGTCTTGTGATTTTTCCTCTCAAATGAAATGTTTACATCAGTCACGAGTGACTGAACAGCCTTTATTATCTGTAATCTATTTAACCTTGAATCATCGCTTACTTCTATTTCTGTCTCTTTGCAGCTCTGCTGTGACAAAGACAACAATCCTGCATTGTTTCATTCTGGAGTGGGAGCTTTGCTTTGTTCATTTCAGACACTGTGTACAGGAGTATTTTACACTCCAGCATCTGTGCAAAACTGAACATAAACAGCACACGCTGTACTGTACAACAGCTTGCACCTATAGATGTAATTATGCTGTACTTCATTTAGATCATTCTGAGCATGAGAGTGCTCATACATTTCACCAATACCTTTATTTTGAAAGGCTAATTTGATTTAAATAGTCCCTTTTGTTTTGTTAACTTATCATTGTGGAGTCTCTTTACAAAAGGACACATGCCCAATGCTGACCACACAAACAATAGGTCAGACCCCAAGCTTGCATGTAGCAGTAGCACACATGATGTATAAATGTCTCCAAACTAAATCCATCCTCATTCAGCCTGACAGCGCTCTGATCACCCAGCAGGCTACAGTAGCAGCTTCCTCTGCTGTAATGTACAACAACGAGCATCCCCAGTCCTCTCATGAATCCTCTCATGTTCCCCACACATGCGGACAACAATCATCCCGCTGAAGCGGGCGGAGGGTGTCACATGTAGAATAAAGCAGCCTCACCTTAGCAGTGATGAAAGTCTGGTATCCACAGAGGGGCTCGGGTCCAGCCTTTACTCAGTAAATCGCTGTTTGCGGATGGATGCGCGGTTTGCAATGTTTATATCACCGCTTCTCCTGCTGCTGCTGCTGTTGCCATGGTTATTCATCCAGACCCTGTATGTTCTGCAGTCCCCCCTCTCTCTCCCGCTCCCTCTCTCTCCCTCCCTCTCTCTCTCTCTCTCTGTTCTCTCTCTATGTCTCTCTCTCTCCTGACGGGGATTTCAATTTGGGAAAGTGCAGCAGCGTCTGTCGCGGGATCTCGCTGTGTGCTTATCCTCCGGGTCCGCCCCGCGTTTTGCACACAATACATACAGACAGTGGATAGTTAGGGGGAATATTAATAGTCAGCACCCAGTCAGTAGCCTATGTGTGTGTCTTGCTGCTGCTGCTGCTGCTGCTGCTGCTGCACTATTGTGTGTGCGTCCAGCGGGCGAGCTGACGTCAGAGCCTGCCCCCTAAAAGCTGAAGTGAACCGTGCAGTCGGAAATTACCATGCGAAGAAACAAAGGGTGAATGTTATGCAAACAAAACATTAATGCACTTACAAACGCGCGGGTGTCACGTGACTTTGAAGGCCATGGCAGATTAAGAGCGAGTATCCCATCATACTATAGTCACCAGGAAAGTACAGGGAGCAACACAATGTGTGATGAGCCACCAAATAACCAGCACTTTTAATTTATGTGCAGTCACATTAGCTCTGGTTGATAATTGACATGGTCATTGCTGGTTCATTGTTGAGTTGCCAGCTTCAAATTTAAACAGTGGTCGATATAAAGCTCTATAAAACTTTCAGGGTTTTGTCCATGGGAGCTCTGTCTGAAAAGATTTATGCCTGTAGGTTGAGCTATAATTTACTATAGAGTCATAAAATGCAACAGTAACTGTAACTCTTCCAAAAGCACTCCCAAAGTGATCAGAATCAATGTCAATGAACTTCAAAAGCAAAACGGCTTCATGTCACAAGATACAAGGTCAAGGCTGGACTACTCACATGTCTGTGCAGGAACTGTCCTGGTGGCTGAGAACCGCTGGGGCACCGAAAGCTTCAGGCTCACTGTGTGTCAACGGGCTGATGCTGGTTTGATTCAAACTTTATGTGGGAACATGCACGGGATATCAACTGACATGATATGAATTGATTAAAACAGAGCAACTCCAGTTAGCATATCTGGAGTCGTGTTTCTAGTCCCCCAACCTCTGAGGGAAACATTTGGCTGTTTAGCCGATTGATAAGTTTGACTGTATTTTGATGCTGGGCAGGACGTGTACAGTGGGTTTATCGTCTTACGGCCCACCGGCCCGTCCATGGTCCCATTAGAAGGTGTTCTGAAGGAATAAACTCTTCAACGTTTGTCAATATAGACAGGCTGCGCTAGCATCCTGTTCCTTTTAGACGCGTAGAACTCCGATTCTCGCTCCATTTTTAGTCAGTAACGATCCACAGATCACGGAAATCGAAAGGGTTCATTATAAAAGTATTCCAGGTAGTGAATATCCTCATGAGAAATCCAAAGCAGATGCCCAAGCGATTTGTATCCGCTGCTCTTCCCTCGCTCTCCGTCCGGCTCCCTCTACTGTTTTTTGTTAGCTTTCTGGCTACAAAATGGAGGCCTCCCTGTGTATCCAAACAGACTTCACTTCAGGGGGGCGGGGCAGGGGGGGGAAGACGGCGAGCGCTACTGAGCGTAAGACGTAATGACGTTCTCTCTGTCAGAAAAAGCCTGTTTTTTTCACAGCTTTTCTAACTGACTCCAGCTTGTAGATAGACATCTCCCCTGACCAATCAGAGCAAACTAGGGGGGTGGGCATTCAGAGGCAGGGCCAATAGGCTATAGGAGTGAAAAAAATAACTGTAAAACTCTATGAAACTAAACTATTAGGCCTATAGGCATATCATGTATGAGCTGATGTAGTTTAAATTGGGTTGTAGTCACATGCAAAACAGTTCTTCTGTTATAAGCTTATTACATTTACATATGCAAATGAGTGTAAAATTAGGTTTAAAACAGGTGGGCTCTAAGAGGATAAATTATTTAACCTTGATTTCCCTGAAAATAGCTGTCTGCTGCTAGAAACAAGGTTATTAGAGCAGTGAGGTTGAAAAAAAAAATTGTGACGTTGTGGATTACAAAACCAAAAATGAGCTGAATGAGCTGAAAGATGCTAAAATACTCTATAGGGCTGAGGCAAACTGCAGTTGTGTGATGTGTTTCACATTTACACATATTTCCTATTACTAGTATAAAAAATATTGATAATGGCAACTTTGTGAATCCTTTCTATCATCTCATCTTGAAAATCGTCTTCATTATTTGCTCATTTTAATTTATTGCCTGTTCTGAATACTATAAAATTAGGTTTTGTTTGCTAAAATTTTTGCCCCTGGACCACCTAGTGGGTTAATGCAGTGAAAGCTGGTGTCAATGTTGCTTGTAAAAAAATATAGTTACAAGGTGTGAAGTCAAAAGTTATTTCATTACTGAGACATTTAAAGATAAATCTGCATTATCTTATACATGACACAATGCTTGACTAAAAACAAGACTTTAATTTAAAAAATAATCCTTTTGTATTTTTGTTGCACCATTTTAGGAATCTAAGCAGTAAAATTGTCCAGTGTGTATATTTTATTACTGAAGAAACAGTAAATCACAGTGCTTTCACACATGCACTGCAAAGCTGAACCCAGAGGAGCTGCATGTGAAAGTGCAAATGTCCGAATCAGTTGAACTGGACATTAACCAGACTTTACCCTGCTAGCTCCTTAGTACCAAGTCCATGTAATTGAACTGATGTGTGAACAGAGTATTGCCTGCAGAATTCACAGCGAGCAAGTGAGAGTGTTGAGGATGAAGAAGATGCCAACAAAAATTAGATCCGGGAACCTCTGCCAGTAATGGTTGACACCAAAATCGTCAGACAAATTAAAGGAATGTAAAGATGTGCTGTAAACAAATTACTGTGATTTCGTCAGTGTACGTTTTGCATCATGTCCTGCCTCGTCCTTCTACCCAGGTGCCACCGCCCACATAAACCAAACATAGTATTTCCAGAAGGTGAGAATGTGTCTGACACAGACGCTCTCCTGTTGTGTGCTACAGGTGAGAAAGGGCAACACCAAACAATGTCCAGACCTGATTTTCTAGAAGTTGTCCAGAGTTCATGTGAACAGCTTCGGTTAAGTAACAACAGAGAGACAACCATTAGCCAGCGCTGTCTCCTTTGTTCCTGGCAGACAGGTACTGCAATTAAAATGCCATCTGTCGTAGTTAAACAACTCCACACAGACTAATCACTTGTCAGATAAGGCAGAGGTGAGGATTACATAACAAATGAATAAAAATGTCCATGACCTATAAGCCGTTGTCTATGGTAACTGTGTGTTTAAAACAGTTATCAAAAGTAGGAAATTAGTTTCCTCTTTCAGGTCATTTAGCTCTTTTGTGTCTCTGATTGACCAAGTGAGCCCAGGACGACTGTTTTCCTCCTGTGTTCCCGGCTTCACCTTCTGCTTAAAAAAACCCAAAGTCAATTGCTGCTTTCTCTCATGGCGTTCTGCCATAAGCTCCGAGCACTCTTGATTAAGAGAGGAGCGCTATTGATTTTTTTTTTCTTTTTCAGACGGTTGCCAGAGCCCAGATGACCATATAGTCTACAAAAAAAAAAAAAAAAAAAAAACTGGCAGAAATTTCAAAGAGGTTACACAGGAAGGACACCAATTTTCACACAGCCTAATATCAAAGTTAGACGATGATTTCTGAGCTGTGAAAGTAAAGATAACAGTGATCGCTGTGGTTATGCTCTATTATCTTCATAACAGGGCATAACCACCTCTTTTAATTGATGCATTACGGTCACCAGTTGTCTCTTGTGATGTAATGTGGGGACAGGGGACACGGACGCAAAACTTATCCTGAACTCAGCTTATACTGTCAATAGGACTTCTAAAAAACTAACAGTGCACAGACAAATATAAAAACCTGGATAAATGAACGCTAATGCTCCCATACAGGGCAAAAACAAGTCAATGAATGGTTTGATGAGTATGAAAATGATGTGAATCAAGAAGATATTTTGTGTTCTCTCCTACTATCATGGAAAAATCAATTTTTTTATTAAAAGACTGCAGTTCATTTCTCCAGTTCCACACATTTGGACAATCTATGAGTTCGTTTCCATCCACTTGTTTTTATGGGCATTTTCAATTTGAGTGGAAACACTGGAAATAGAAAAAGTTGAAATATAGCAAAAGAGCTTTTACATGTGGATAAGGGTGGAAAAGTTGGTGTATCAATGAAAACGGCAGTGCAATGTGACTTAAACATCCACTGAAACTTCCACTCCACTTAAGAGAAGAAAAATAGAAAATATCAGCTCTACATGAAACAATGTGGAGACTTTCTCTACATGGATAATTTGAAGTTTGAATGGCGTTGGCGACCTCTTCTTCTGCAGTGGTTTAATGGAACCCAACTGGAGAATTAGTGGTAGTACTACCAGCTATTTATCTTGCTTTAACAACTCGTAATATTTGCATAACGTAAATGTAAATTAATTAGCATTTTCTTTTGCAGATTTTATGGGAATGTGGTTGAAATCTCCATTAAACTTGGATGAAACCTTGAAACTCATAACAAGGAGCACTGAAGCTGTTCTAGAGGGTCATGGTGGAACAACACCTTAACAAATACCCTTTATATGGGTTTTTACATTAATTTGGTACACGTCTATATCGAAGCAGTGCATTTTTCTGTCAGAAATTGAGATAAAACTGACCTTAACATAATGATCTCAGCAATATTGGAAGTATTGGAGTAAACAGCTAATGATATTTCTAAAGCAAAAGTTAAATCTGTGAGAAGTGAGAGCAGTGAACTGTTGATGAAAGTGTTTATGTCTTCTCTGCTCAATAACCTACTGTACTTTCTAGAAGCTAACATTAGCGCAAACAGCAAAGCTAGCTGCTAGCCTTCAGTTTCTTCTTTGTACAAATGAAAATTTAAATTTGTAATGAATGAATGACCTTTTAATTAAATACACTGAGGTGCTACGATGGTGGCTAATATTGGTAAAGTCTATATACATGTAGATATTATCAGTTTGCTAAGTTTTCTACCTGAGCTATGGTCACACACGGTTTTCACTTTATCTGCACAGTTGTCACTTTTGGGTCAGAGTATACGCTCTCAATGGAAATTAAACAAGCTAAATTTAAAGAGAGGTAGAGTATGTTAGATGTGTGCTGACTGCACTCTCACCCTGTCAGACTCCACAGGGGTGGTTGGTGGTTGCTTGTTCACTTTAAAATTTAACCAGGCTGCTGCCCATTTGGATTTCTAGTCCAAAGAACTAACACTACAGTGAGCAATAAACCAAAACCCCAGTGTTAAAACATACGCACTGCACCTAGTAGTTAGTTAATAGGCTGATTGCCTGCTTTCATTTATTACCTTACTGTTTAGCTGGTTAGCTAACAACACTGTTCACTGCTCAGGTTAACTGAGATGACTTTAAAGCTACTGTGTGTGAGAGCAGAGGCCAGAGCCGCAAAAACCTCAGTTTAGAAACAAATCATCCTCGTTCGACCACAAACACTTATTTATAACCCCCTTATAAAATACTCAAAGCCTTGACTGCAACCAAAACTCAATCAGTGTGCAAAGGTGGCACTTCCACACAGTCTAAAATTTCGGTGGACCACAGCTTGTTATTGCAGCTCTGTGACCACGGCACTCCTGTTTTTACATCTCCACAACAGTATCAAGCTGTACTCTAACCAGAGGGCCTTATGTGACTCCAGGTCACAAGAGTGCTAGTCATGCGGTGGGCTGCATGGATGAATAATCGCAAACTGTTTTTCTCTTTCCCTCTTTCCCCTGCGCTGTTTGTGTCTCCTCTCTCATTGTGAGCATGAGCTCTCAATTATCAAGGCTGGACACATGATCTCTCTGCCAGATCTCAGAGGAGGCCCAGTTACTGTATCGTGTTTCCTTATAGCTCTCTTTAGACAGCCACTGCGGTGCAGCTACACAAACAATCAGTTCATATAATATGATACAGAAACAAATACTTTATCCTCGACCTTTATATTATTGGTTGTAGTAAATTGCAGAATATCAGCTGACTGTGAGGTTATTGATCCCTAATATCAATAATTCAAGATTTACACACAGTCTTTTTTTTTCATGAAAATATAAAGGAAATACTCAACCCAGATAGCAAAATGAAACTTCGGGCCCAACTTGCCTTGGTCCTCGGCCCAAGTCTGGCTCATATACTTCCACATCTGGGCAGATTTTGTGTGTGTGCACCAGATTTGGTCCAGATGTGGAAGTAGCATCTGACAGTCATGCTGTATATGGGCCAGATTCGGGCCGTGGAACCGGGCGTATACTCGGCCAGAAGAAAACAAACAAGGCCCAAGTATAGGCCACATTTATTTTGCTATCTGGGCTCTTGCATGCTCCCTTGTAAACATATGTCCAAGTCGAGACTGTTAATATTCTCCTGAGCATCAGTAGTGATCACTATTTCAAGTTAAAATTGCTTTTCCTTTAAAGCAGGTGTCGCGAAACCCTGCAGCACACTCATGCACTTCAAACACAAATGACATTTGCTTCAGAGAGATCTGTACACACGACAAAGCGGTATGGTTCTGTACCATCGGAGCTGACAAAGTTGGACGTCTAACAAATGTCAAAATGTCTGCACAGGCTAAAGAGAGTAGGAGTAAACGAAAATGCCACAGAGTACTTTCTGATTTGGGTTAATGTGACACTCCTGCAAGTAAATCATCAGCACATTTTTCAGGTTTCTCAGAGCTCCTGAAGTGCAGCAAAAATCACAGTTCAAACACCATAAAATCAATTACATAACATGCAGGATGCATAAACAGCACGTCTGCCTGAGGCCCCTCAGGTAATAACAAGGCTAAATTCGCGTCAACACTACAGGCCGACATGCATTCTTCAGCTACACTGATGAGCACACGTGATTATGAAATCCACATTTCATCACTCACTGGCTATAATTATTAAGAGAATTACATACAGGTGGCACATGTTATTAGGAGGCACTGTGAAAGAAGAAGCAGAGAGGGGGTTACACATGGAGGCCCGTGGGCTTCTGCATCTTTTTAAGTGTTGGTAATAAAAAAAAAGTAGTCACCACCTCCTGAAGAACTCCTGGCCAATGGGAACCCATTGAACAAACTTTTATGTGTCCTCAGAAAATGCTTGAGCATCCCCTGCACTGCTTGCCTCAGTCAGTCCTCAACATGCGCAGGTAGGACTGACTTCAGGGAGGGAATTTCACACACGAGGCTCCATCTGCTCCTGCATCTCACCGCTGTGCCTCCTTGCTGAGCCTTTCTGTCTCCTGTCACGGAGAGGGAGTGAAACATGGCCTTCCACTACTCTGGTTTGACGAGGTAAATATCTCATGTCTCAATTTCTGTCAGGGCTCTTCATCTTTCTGCGCTTTTTTTTTTTTTTTTTTTTTTTTGTGTATGTTTCCATAACAACGAAGACTCATTTAAGACTGGGTGTTCACTAATAGTTTCTAATCTTCATTTAGGAAGAGGAAACATCTACATTTCCCTCTGACTGATAACTCAGGGACTTGATGAGTGCAACAGGATCTTTAGCTTAGCCTAGATTAAAGAAGATGCCCATTTGCCTTTTAATCTGGCCCACACACGCACACACATGCAGCATATAAACCTCCAGTGGATGACATTTTAACAAAGTAAAAGGGAAAAAAGCTCTCAAGTGATAAACACCAAGCTTCCGGTCTTTAGCCCTCCAGTGTTTTCCAGTCAGGAAAAAAGCCTGAATAAATGAATTCATATTCGACTAGCAGCATCATCTACTGCTCGAAATCTTTGTCCGTACAGTAGTAGTCAGTTTTAACATGGCTGAACTGTACGGCTGATTGCTGTACGCTCAACAGTGAACCATTTTGGGTTGATTAAGACAAATGAGAAATGATGTCGGGAGCGTTGGCTCACTCTGCACCATAAGAACATCACAACATGGGTGGCAGCAAAAGGAAAGTCCCATCAAATGTTGATGAATGTCAGGAATTAAAGAGGATGACATGTCATTACCTAATCGACTGACTGATTACATGAAGGGACATTTACTGGAATATATGGGGATTTTTTTTTTTTTGTCCTGTGATGTTTCATTTGGAAGTATTTTCTTCACTTCTGAACTGTGGCAGCTCTAAACGCAGTGCAGCGTCTCTCTGTGTGTAACCACAGCTCTTTAATCTTGGAGGATGCACATTACACACAATTATATTTACAGTAAATGTAATACTGGTGCAGGTTTGATGACGTTTCATGTCAGTGTAGGGGCAAACAAACACTTAGGAAGCCCCGTGAGCCTTCGTTAAGACAGCTGTCTACTTTTCAAATCCTTCTGATGGCTTTCATGTCATTACTTACAGTGACAATTTACCCTTGTGGATTTATTTGTCTAATACACAAAGGACTTGAAGCAATTCTCTTTGCAAATTGTTACCTGCATCAGTCTAAATGTGAAGACAAATGCAACCTGAAAACCTCAACAATCATTTTGTGCCAAACAAACAAGCACACCTCTGTTAATTTTTTAATCCTTCTGTCTCCTTCTGCTCTTTCCTTCACAATTGTTGTGTACAGAATTATAAGAGCTGCTATTATGTGAAGAGATCCTTCATGGGAAACCAGTTACAAAATCATTTTTGATTTGCTTCATGGACATAGTTATCTGTCTTACAAGAATAATTTCACACACTGGGAAATACATTTATCTGCTTTCCTGCCAACGTCGGTGCCACTCTCATATCTGCCTGTTGAATAGGAACCTCCAGTCAGGAGCTGGTTTCACAGTGATGGACTTTTTTTTATCAAACTAATAGTCAGACATCTAAATTCATCCAGTGCACAAAGTTGTTAAGTTCTTGAACATCTTAACTAGGACTAATTTGCCGTGAAAACTGGCACTAAAAACACGGCTGACCAAGCAGCTGCAGCAAACCACTCACCTCCATTCCCTGCAACAGAGAATGTTTTCCCCTCTGGATTTTACTGGCAAAACTTATGATAGCATAAAATATCTGAGATGCTGCGAGATGCCTCTTAATGTGGCAGTACTTCTGTCAACTTGTCGAAACAAAACGAAACTCACTGCAATATTTATGTATATTTCCAGTGGGTAACTGCTGTATCTAAACGGTTTCCTTTCTTATTGCTTACTCAACACATTGTTAGCTAACCATAAATTATGACCCATGTTTTCTTCCTTTTTGTCCTTTTACGCCACAGTTCAGCGGTAATGTTTAAACTGTAATTATGAGCAGCTGAGCAGGAAAACCCATTCATGTTTGTAATTCTGAGTTGGAGGGAGTTATAGGGACTTTATGGCACCAACAGTGTCTCCCACTTGATAAAAATAACTACAGACATGTTAACAAACCGTTGGCAGAACAGCTGGAAATGTACCAACGCTGGCAGTTACATTAAAATACAATCCAGTATTCACACCAATACAGTCAGTTGAGCTCATTTTATAGGAGCTGTACACTGTTGGGATCTTGTTTCATTTGCTAATGAACTGCGACAAATACAAAACACAAGAAAAGTAGCCAAATTACGTTGTTTATCTGCTATGACTACATGGTTAGCAATTGGGCTAACCAACTTGGAATAAGGCAGGAACACTCCCTTGTTGGAATAAGATGTATTTGTTCCTGTTCCTCTGATTGTATCAACGTTGTGTGAATGCAACATTAGCTTAGCTTAGATAGTTTGTAAACTTTAGGGGTTAAACAGTGAAGGCTTCCTTTATGTCACATTTCATCCGTGACATGCATCAGTAGATGGATTGGCGTGGAGGGCAGTGAGTCCCTCTGGGGCTCTGAGGAAGGTCCTTTAAGTGAAGGGCATAATGTCAGAGCGCAACGCCTCCTCTGAAGAGACCTTGCTGACCTAGCCATTAGTCATGTCTCTGACTGTACGCACACACATGCACGTACTTCTCAAGATAACCTACACATTTGCAGAAGAGTTCACACAGTGGGGACGGGCCATGCCAACCTCTACATCATTCATTTTCCAGACTGACAAGCTACAACCTTTGCTTTTGGAAAAGAGTCCTCGCTATCACTATCTGTCATGATGATGATGGGTTTGGGACTGCTGTGCAAAGCTGTCACTACTCAGAATACATAAAGAAAACTAAAGACGAAGTGTGTGATAATGCAAGTGAAAGTGTGGATATAATGTAACACTGCTTAGACAAGTGCACCGCTGTGTAAGATCACTTGGAAAAGGCTGCATGATATTGCTGTCATTTATCATCCACCTTGTCCAGTGTGTAATAGTATTCATACAGCTCTTAGGTTACTTGAGTGGAGGCACATCTCCACTTCCAATGCAGGCAGTGGCAAATAATATATTCTTCATTATGTATTCAGTATTCAAAACAATTCATTTAAAAATTTAAAGCAATCCCAACTCAGTATCCACTTATTAGTTTTTCTAGGGCTCAGCCTTTAAAGGTCCCATATTGTATAAAGGTAGATGTCCATGTGTTGTTTGATTATAGATCAGGGCTCGGTTCTATATTAATAATGTGAAAGTATCAAAGCCTCAGTCCACAGAGAAATGCACACAGGCTGTATTCAGAAACAGGGCCTTAAAACCAGCCGTCAGGACTTCTGGAACTTTGTGATGTCACAACAGAGCAGTGACCGACCTCAGTCATGCCCTCAAGCCCCGCCCACCTGGACCTACCATCCAAACCTTGCAGGATTTGGTTTCTCTGAGTGTTTTACCTGAAATCTCTTATATTTTTTTAGGATCACTCAGAAAACAGTCAGATCAGTGAGCCAATCAGAAGAGAGGCTCAGAGCCTCCTCTCTTCTAATTGGCTCACTGACCTGTTGTTACTAGAGCTCCAGAGAGAAGCCTGAGAGAGATGAAAAACTATAATGAGATTGTTTTTGGTTCTTAAAACCACAAATATATCTTCTTATGGATCAACACTTCAAATAAAAGTCCAGAAAAGTGTAAAATATTGGACCTTTGAGACAATATTTTAACTACACTTCATTGTAAGATATTTGAGATGACCAGATTAGCTAACTAGCACTAGTTCCATGGCTCGATTTCCTCCAAAATTAACTGAAGCTTTACTTAATCTTGTGCATGACACACCATGTGGGGCTGGACTCGCACGCATCACAAACACGGTAGAAATAGTTGAGTTGTTTGTATCTGCATTTTTTCATTTCTAAAAAGTTACGTCAAACAATTGTTCCACCTCCACTTGGCCTTTGCTGTCATATCCTATTTACAGTCATCCTTACTGGGATGCAAAGCCAGCACATTTTGAAGGAACAGTGAAAACATTTTCTGTCTCCTCATGTGCTCAGGATGAGCAAAGTAGTACTTTGCCGGTGACCTCTGTTATCCCAGTGGTGTTATATTGATTCACACACACAAGAAACTGTCAAAGAGAATTAGATGCATGACTGAATTCTGATTTTCTCCATCATTCCTGAACAGAGAGCATCCATCGATGTCGGCGTACTTCCCTGTCTGTACGGCTCTGCTGTCCCTCCTCCTCGCTCCGGCACTCGGACGTAAGTCACCCACAGCGCAACGTGCAACGCACAATCACAAAATCAGTGTACCGTGTGCATCGCATGAAAACCACCATTACCGTGCATCTGTTTGTCTTGCAAACACAGACAAAGAGGAACCAGGTTAATGTTAACGGCGGCTTGTTGACTGTTGCTAGGTCATTCTCTTTATCAGAACTCACAAAGCTAAAGGGCCAGAAATAGCAGACACACTGTACTGGCCTGTGTCGTAGGATTAAATCAGATTAAATGTCCCCTCTGATAATCACAACAAACCCATTCTCTGCTGCTGTTTGGAGGACACAATAAATCTAACATGAATGCTCAGCGAGTTAGAGCCAGATAAGGTAGATGTGCAAATTCACAGCACACACATGGAACTGCATGTGACATCTTAATTGTGGTTCGTCTCCCGCTCGTTGCACTAATGACTGGCTTTTCTGAGCGTAATGCCGCGGCAGACAGTAACTTTAACAACTTGAGGCCCACATGCACAGTCAGATAAGTGTTTAGTGGTAGTAAATATGGGATTATAAATACCGTCTCACCACTTTATCTCATTTCTCAGCAGTTTTGTGGGATGTGGGAACAGCTTCCAGATGTGTTGTGTTCACGCTGCTCACGGTAAATGAGCTGACTCAGGTTATTGACTGGGGAGGCCCTCTGGCTGTCACCACGCTCGCTTCATTGAGTTCCTTCTTTTTTTTTATTAGAGGCTTTTCCCCCCTTCACATCTGTACGGTTGAGACTCAAGGATAGCGCCCTCTTCTGACACACTCCAGGAATTGATTTTCCACTGCATGAAAAATGCCAATGACAGTGAAATCTGAACTCTAATGCCAAACAGTCCGAAGTGTAATCTTTTATAAAGTCTCATACAATTAATATATATATATACATGTATATATTTAATGAAAGTTTGTTAATGGGAGTGAAAAACTAAGCCAGTCTTTTATTTTGTAGATTAGAGTCAACAAAATAAAACAGCAACATAAAATCATACATTTTTTATAGATTCAAACAGCTGAGAAATATCAAAGATGAAAACAGAAATCAAATACAAGTGTGATATATTACAGTTTCCATCGATAAATCATACAAATAAATAACAAGGAGAGAGTCTCACCTGCCATATTGACCTTCTGAAATGTTTCAGATGACATACGGCTGTGACCACAGTCATGCAACACCAGCTGCTGAATTTATCAACATTACGTTTCCGTTCCTGATGACAAATTTTGATCATAAAAAGGCGTCTGGGAGTTCCCGCATCATCCCAGGAGACTGTGTTGATCAGTCTGTGTGAATGTGTGAATATGTGAAACACACTAAACGTGGTTGTAAGAAAAACTTACATTAAAAATACATCACGGTGCATTGTGATGTTAATCCACTCTGACATTAAAGACCTTGCTTTTCCCCTGTGTCGGCCTCCTGCAATACACCAACTGAATTAAACTGACTGGTAATGTATTGCGTTTGTCAAATCCAGCAAAGAACAAGTGTAACGAGATTATTTATTCTTGTTTTGTCCCGTCAGAACTCGACCTGAACCGGCTGGACGGTGATACCGTCTGCCCGCCGATGAGAAGCGGACAAGATGACCTTCCAGGTAAAAGCGTGTTTAGTCAAACTGGGAATGATTGTTTATAGCTGGGCTGTTTTCAAACAGAAGTGAAAGCAGCAGTTGGAAAAACCACAAGCCTCAAACATTCCTGAAAGAGAAAACAGACTATCTGAAGTAAGGTGGGGAGTTTAATTAGTTGAACAGGGTGGGCTGCCTCGTGCCTCAGGACACCTTTTAGATTTCAAATGAGCCAAATAAAATGTTCCACTTGAGCTTTACAGAATTTGACTTGGAACAATTCGAACTCAGCAAGATTGTAATTGCTCACCACTGGCCCGTTTGAAACAGTTCAACACATCTGCACGCACTCCGCTCTGAGGTTTAATGAAGTTTCAACCAAAGAAAAAAGTTATTTGTTTCTGTTTCCTCATTTTGTGATTTCAACATAAACTTTACCATAAATTTCCTGTGATCATGAAGCAATAAATTCATGATCATGACAACATGTTACATTATTCTAACTTACCAAAATTAATTAATATTACAAATCATTGTCTCTTAATTAAGATTATGTAATAATATATTATCTAAAAAAAAAAGCCTTATACTGCATGTTGTGACAACAAAATCACTTTCTCATTATTACCAGAAAAGTAATTTAACATAAAATAAATAATTATCCATAAGGATAGAAAAAAACATGAATTTGATCCCCTCCAGTATTATCAAACAGCTGTAAAATAGTTATTGCTACATAACATGAATTGATTTCTAGTTATTAGTAATTATAATTATTAGTTTATATATATATACATATATATGAACAGTCCTAATTTATACAGTTTGAATGCGAAGAATGTTGCTCCTACTGTTGTCGTTACTACTGTATTAATAACAGCAGTAATTATTATAATGTAATGATATATATTATCAGACTTTATCTATATTTTATTTGTATCATCATTAGTATTTAACTCTTACATATGAATAATGATTACAATATAATTTTTATTACAATTAGAATTATTACAATCATCATGTGCATCGTTCGTAGGTTTTGATCTGATCACCCAGTTCCAGCTGGACGTGATCCCCCTGAAAGGTGTGAGGAAGGTGGACGGCTCCACCCCCCTCCAGGTGGCTTACCGCCTCGACAGGGAGGCCAACTTCCAAATTCCAACCATGTAAGTACAGTAAAGAGGTTTTTTTTTTTCTTCTTTTTAAAAGAAACCAGATAAAAATACAGACAAATGCTGGAGAGAGCAGCAGTGTTCTCCTGATGCAGGTGTTGCGTTATTACAGGTCTGGCACAGATGTTACTGCACGGCGAGCAGCGTATAATTGGTAGAGAAAAACATGTCTGAACCTATTTGGCATTTCTTAGACGCAAAACCAGAGTGGAGGTATTTTTGTGTGTGTATGAGAGAGAGAGAGAGAGAGAGAGAGAGAGAGAGAGTGAGTGGGCAGAAAAGCACGTACTTTGTATCTCCAGGAAATGTGAAGAGACATATTTCACCAGGCGGTAATGATTTATCTTCAGTTGTATGGACTCCCAGAATGAAAATAAAACCAAATAACAGGTGCTGACAGCAGTGGCTTCCTGTGAAGAGTTTCCACAGTTTGTAATTAAAGGTTAGTTGTGACGCAGATGGGAGTCTTGGTCTTAAAAATAAACCATGGATCCCCCCTAGTGGGACCCCCCCCCCCTTTTAAAGAGAGAAAAAAAATGGTTGTTGTTTTGAAACTACAAGTCAATGAATCCAAAATAATGCAAACAGAAAATTGACAACCATTTTGAATATAATTTCATTGATTATGCTTCAAGCTCCAAAAAACACTGGATCCTATATTACCCACAATGCAACAAATGCTCTCTTTTCATTAGGCCCACACCGCCTGGTTAAACCTCACGTCTTTCAAATTACATACCCCAGTTTTTGATGCACAATTTCAGTTAAAAATCTCTATTCTCCAACCTCATTTTTTAGAAAACTGATGATCTTATCAGACGTATTTTGTTTCAAGCTTTGGAAAAGCTCCCCCCAGAGTCACACATGAAATTCTGCAACTACTTTCTCAATCTAAACCATGCTCCCCACGCAACTCTGTTTCCTAGAAATTACATTTATATATCATTCAATTGTTTTCCCACTGTGGTGATAAACTAAAACCTCTGGCTGGGTTATATTCAGATGTAGTTTCGTTTATTTGAGTAAATGAAGCCCCACATTTATGAACTGCACCTGGACGTGGTGGGAGTGAAAGACATCCAGCGTTCACATCCAGAGTCCCGTCTGTGGTCTGGTTCCTGCAACAACAGTGTTTTGGTTAAGGTTAAAGAAAAAGATGGTGGTTTTGGTTGAATAGGTTGCGTCTGAAGTCACCGTGAAGTTCTTCTGTGTCAAACAAAGACCTGGATCGTTCTCTAAGCTCAACCAAGTTCTGTGAGAGTCTAAACATAACCACGAGTAGTTTAATAACCCTGCAGTGCTACATATATGATGGAGTCCACAGTTATTTATGGATGTTTTATTGACATAATATTTGTGACTTATCAAAGACATGAACTACGTGTCACAGTTTTTATTTTTGGAACCAAACACAGAGGACGAAAGGCGTAGGTGGTAAATAAAGATTTCTTAACGGAACAGAAATGAAATCCAGTCAGATCCATAACAAAGGGCCAAAATTGAGGAACTGAAAGTGTAACTAACAAAAAACACGATGAACTGAAGCGGAAGCACAAAGAGACACAGCGGGAGAAACTCAGCCGAAGCAAACAGGAGAACCACAGACGACAGGACGAACTGACAAAGACAAAAGGGAAGCACAGAGACTAAATAGACACGAGGGAGGCGAGGGTAATTGCACACAGGTGAAACACATTAGGGCGGGGCAGACAATCAACCATGAGGGAAACGGGACAAAGACAGGAAGTAAAATAACCACAAGACACACAAGGGAAGTAATACAAAAATAAAACAGGAAATGAAACAAATGACCAAACATAGGAGTCCAAAAAGGGTTCCAACAGAAATTGTCCATCACGGCACTATGTTAATAGAAAACATCATCTATTCTGCTTTATGTTTCCTTCGAAATATCTCTGTTGTTGCTAATTTGTTGTGTATAAACCAAACTTTTAGGGGACAGGGTTAAAAACTGAACATCATGTGTAAAGTTGGTGCTGCTACTTTTCCAATGAATGGCCACAAATTAAAAAATCAAAGACACGTATTGAACCATGGGAGATTCATGGCTCTTGGGAGTCGAGGGTCCTGGGACGGCTGCCCTCTTTTTGCCCAGTCAATAATCCAGCTCTGCGTAACAACTACCACAACGATATGAAGACATTTCTGTGCTTGTGTTTTGCACTTTTTTTTTTTTTTTTTAAACAAAAGTGAATGAAATCCTGTCAAGACAAAAATGCAAAAATACAGGTTTCAGGACAGAGGGTGGTTTTTATCGCTTTACATAACCAAACACGTCTCTGGTGTTTCCCAGTGTGCCTGCTCCAGTCTGTTTTGGCTAATCTTTTCCTGCAGGCCAGCTTTCCTTAGAAGCTGTTATGTAACTCGCTGGCACCCTGTGTCGACACCACTCGGGCCTGTCACACTGAATGTAAATACGTGTTTATTTCCCCTACCAGTCCAGCGACACAGACTGTGCTTTGAAGTCCGTCTTTGCTTTAAGCTGCACTCCCTGTTCTTTTCTTCTGCGGGGCAAAAGCAGCACATACTTCAGACTTTCTCACCTTGGGGCAAAGCTAGACAGTGGTCTTCATTTGCTTTACTGGGTTACAGGAAACTCTTTTTTTTTATTGCCTCACCTTGATCGTTTACAAGACGGTAAAAGTCCGGCTGCAGCGCCCATCTATGAATGTACCACCAACTGAGAATGTGGCTTGTTAAAAACACAGAAAGCACCAGACTGGGGATACTAACCAGAACTGCATTGTGTAATTGAAGCAGTGATTTATGCACTGAGGCAGCCTCTCGTTTGTGATACAATAGCATGCCTTAAAAACTACAATATCTTTGCTTCTTTGAAGCTTGTAGCTGTAATTTATTCTTCTTTGATTCTCAAGGGCAGAGCTGCCAAGCCTTTGTGTTATTTTTATCCACATCTCGCTCTTCATTTTGCTGAGTGGTGTTTAATTTGTGATCATGAATTAACTTTGACATAAAATATATTTTAAGGACTCATAACCTGGCGAGCTGAGAGATGTGTTCGGCCTTTTCTTTTGAGTGTCATTCAGTAAAAGCATGTTATAATATCTCTGAGTTTGATGAACTTGAACCCTAATCAGCTGATTTGAACCCCTGTTCTACATCCTCCCTCTCAGGCTAAACTTTCCTCGTGGCTTCCCGGACGAGTACTCCTTCATGGCGACCTTCCGCATGATCAAGAACACGGTGAACAAGGTGTGGAACGTCTGGCAAGTAGTGGACGAAGACGGTAACAAACAAGCCGGACTGAGGCTGAATGGCGACCAGCAGGCCCTGGAGTACTTCCTGATGGGTGCCGACGGCAACCTGCAGACCGTCACCTTCCCCGGCCTCTCTGTGCTCTTCAACACCAAGTGGCACAAGGTGATGATCGGCGTGGAGCGTGACCAGGTCACTCTGTATGTGGACTGCCAGCCCGTGGACCAGAAACCCATCAAGGGCAAAGGCCCCATCAACACAGAGGGAGACACTCTCATTGGCAGGCTGGATGCTGATCCTGACGCCTCCGTAGTGGTGAGTGAGGATGGAGAATTGCCTTCTGCATTTAATCATGACTCTCCTAATGAGCTCTATCAGTGGAACGGTGCTCCCTGTGAACAAACACATTCAGGTTTACATGTGTGCTGAGCTCTGCTATAATTTTAAAGTTCTGCTGTCACAGCAAAGCTGCTCAGCTGGGTTCCAGAGGAAGAAAAAAAAACTTAATCCCTGCAGAAAATTGCAACCTATATAGCGTGCATTAATTCAAAACTACCAAGAACAAAACTGCACCATGACAAAGCACCAAAAAACTTTTTTCAACGTCACTTATGAAAATGAAATGAAAATGCACATCCTATTGCACTTCCAGTGATGTTAAAATCTCTTTTCAGTTCGAGCTCCAGTGGATGTTGATTCACTGCGACCCAAAGAGAGCCCAGAGAGAGAGCTGCAACGAGCTGCCGGCCACTGAGGTACAGTAACAAGGACTCAGATCTGCTCAGCATCTGCTGTGGTTTGTGGTTTTATTCAGGTTGATAGGGCTTCCAGCAAGCTGGAAGGAAAACAAGGCAGAAATGCTGAGATGGAGCTGCAGAGGTGTAACAAATACCCTACAAAGCAGTTTCCTTTACTACATCCAGAAGTTGCAATTCATCCAAAACAATTTACAAATTAAGAGTTTTTATTTTTATTGTCAAATTCTTCTGTAGTTCTACAAAGTTTTCTTAGAGGCAGAGCAGTTTAGATCCAGGCAGACATGATCTCATTGGCCAAAAAACACAAACTGCAACTTTAATAACAAAGAGTAAGTGCGATCAAATTAACGACGTGCGTAGTCCGCGTAGTGCCAGAGTCGTGTGGTTACCGTTGTTTCGTTTAAATTCAGCACTGAATATGTGTAACACTTGGCAACACGAAAAAAAAAAACAAGTACCCAACTACCACATGTGGCCTCACAACAAGAAGATGGTTTTGCATCGCTACATCTGAGCTGAAAAGGTTTAGCACTGACGTTTTCCACACAAAAATTTTAATATAAATATTAGTAGAATAGACAATGATTTAACAGGTTACATATTACCTTAATTAACTTCCGTGGTGCAGACACACTACCTGCTGCTACTTGTTATCAGCTGACAGGGAGTGCAAAACAATACCTGCCGCCATTAAAGGTGGGTTTTGTCCACCTTTTGTTGCTAAGGAACGCACAGCAAAGTGAATGGAATCAAGACGTAAGTTAGCTTAACTAGCTAACCAAGCTAGTTTAGCTATGTTAGCATGAGCTTTATATAGCTTCACAAGGTAGCTTCATCTTTTGTTTGGCTAGAGGAAATTAGGTTCTTTAGCTTCGATATTTAACCTCAGCAAGAGGTTCAGACAGGAAGTGAAGCTAGTTTTAGCCTTAATTAACTGATTCATCCAAATTTGAGTGTTGCACCGTTTGTGGTGTCTATGTTAATTTGCCCCAAACAGCCAGTACACTAAACAGACGTTAGCTGTAAGCTAGCTAGAAACACGTGCTAACTGAACTGTAGTTCTTTCTGTTATTTCCCACTTGTCTCTGTATATTTATTAAGTAGAGACATAAATCCCCTGAATAAACATGAACTCTTTCCACTGAGTTTGTACGCAGTTGTGCCACTTCTAAAAACTGCCTCACACTCAGTCTTAACGCACAGAAAATCTTGCCTCTGAAAAGTGATTTTATGATTAACCGAGATTAAGCTTAGTTTATGTAATTTGATGTTTTAATCGCCAGTTTCTGACTTAACAGCATCTTTCATGTCAACAACCAAGTCGTAACCTGGAAGGTCTGATTTTTCTAAAAGTTAATCGGCTCTTTAGGTTAACAAATACGGACGCCACAGTCTATCGTTCAAATTAATGTTTTGTACATTTACTTGAAATAGTGCTATATTGTCATAGCACAGTATTTTTACCCCCACACTGCTAATTCATTCAGTCATACTTACCATCTTGTCTGTTGGGAATCTTTAAGCTTTCGGGCTTTTAGAAATCATTCAACAGTGTAAACTAATGGGAAATCAGTGAGAAAGCATTTAATGGCAGAGAGGCTGATGCAGCACGAGGCAACCATGACATTTTCTGTTTCCAGAAAAGTTACAACAATGTCATCCACAGGGCCATGAAAACACACACACACACACACACACAGCCCCACACACACACACACACCCACACACACACACACACCCACACACACACACACACCCACACACACACACACACCCACACACACACACACACACACACACACTGCGTCAGGTGCTATGGGGCTTATGGCATCTATGACTGAATATTATCTTTCATTTCAGCTCGGCGTGAGCACAAATTAATGAGATTTCTGCCTCTGAGAAGTACTTGTAGCCTATAATGAAAATGCCACTCTGCTGTCTCACATCTCATTGTGTGTAAAGGATGCAGTGGAATGAATTAGGATTATCTGGAGAGAGTTTTTAATTCAGTCACTTGTATCAAGATGCAAATGTTTCTATCCACTGTAGACAGAAATATTTCCTGGCCTGGTGCACTCTATTAGATTCAGGCTAACCTGGGGGAGTGTTGGTGGTACTATGGGCTGTGTATCAGCATGATATACTCACTACCATGATTGTGAACAGGTGCGCTTCTGCTGACACTTTTGGTGAGGGTGGTGTGACTACTTTCACTAACTCTCCCTTTATCCGATTTCTCTTGCTTCTTCAGATGTATGCCAATGCTGAGGTATTTATTTTTCTCTTCTACCTTCTTTTTGCTCTGTGATTTTAAGCCAATAATCTACTTCAGTGCTTTGGTTGTCTAATTGCCTCATTGCTTTGTTCTATATCTAATTTACGGTGGTGGTTTTGTTCTTTTTTTTCCAGGTTTGTGTAGGTAGACATTCATGCATTCATGCAGCATTTCACATAGCTATGTATTCAGACTGTAAATCAATTTAGCACAGAGATATATGGATTATAACTGATGCCCCAGTTAGAAGCACGCCTGCAGGCTGTTACAGGCTGAATGTATCTTAAGAAGCTCGATCATTTTGTATCTTAAATCTATTCTTAAAACATAGATTTGTATTTTATTTTTCAATGGAGTCTTCAGTATCTTTACCATTTTCTGACTGGCTGTCTCCTTCCTCAGCCTGACAAATCAGTCCAAGGGCCCCCAGGAGCCCCCGGTCCAGAGGGCCCCAGAGGGCCCTCAGGAGAAAATGGCAGAGATGGAAGAGATGTGAGTATTTCCTCCTCAATAACAACTATTCTTTCTACAAATTTCTTTGTCTGACCCATTTCTGTCAACATGTAACTTCTCTCAGCATCTTTTGCTTCCTTTGACTGCGTTGTTTCATTCGTCTCTCCAGGGTCTTCCAGGGTCTCCTGGCAGTCCGGGATCACCTGTAAGTACAAAATGCTAAATGATTCACTGACAGAATACTTGCAGCCTGTTGAAGCATCCTCCTTTGTTTGCCGTCTGATACGTCAGGGAACAGATTCACTTCACTTCTGTTCAAGCATTCGCACAGTTTCAAAACAGATTTGTCCAAGTCGATGGCTCCCCTTCCTTTCTGCCATGGGTCTCCAGTGCCTCCAATTAAGCTGTGATTTCTTTTTTTCTTTTTGGAAAACTTGCAAAGATGAGGTTTTATCTAGTTTATCAATGACATATAATGTAATATACAATTGGGTTACCAGGCTTTAACAAATCAACATATATTTTTATAAATGTTTACACCACACTACAGCTCTTCACATACCTTTAACCCAGACTCAAACCTACCCCATAACCTAAACTAGCTTGCCAAGCTAATGCAAGACATTAGCTCAATTCTGTATCTTTCCCTCTTCCCACTGGGTGCTGTACATTTACCGACAACACACGTCGTGCACGTGGACACAGAAATACAAAGCGATGCAAGATTGACGAGGGAGGCAAAAAAAAAGATTTTTAAAAATGCTTTGTAAAATGAGGGTGAAGTTTCTGTTCTGTGTGTAATGATTTGTAGAAAAAGTGAGGTCTGGAGGTTTAGTCTTAACCTGCAGTGGATAAATGTCTGTGGAGAGCTGTAATATAGTTTCTATATCCGTCTTTTCTGCGTCCCCTCTTCCAGGATTAAAAAAAAAAAAAAGAAAAAACTCCTGCTTGACACAAAGTCACTTGAAATCCTAAAGAAAGTTGCAGGCTGCTGACGAGCGTGACAGTGCGTCTACTTCAAGTGGGAAGTCACCGTTTTCAAGACAACATAGGAAAGAAAACAAGCGTTATCTCTCTCTCTCTGTGTGCAACCTCTCCGCACATTCATCTCTGTGACGCTCTCTGCACGTTGAATCTTCTTCTCACAGACAACACAACAAACAGCCTGACAAAATGTATTTGCACTGACACACAACAGACGTGAAACTTTTCAGCGACTGTTACTGATTGAATTTGAGGGTAAACTGGAGGCAACGTGTTTCCTGGTGTCTCCGTCATTCATCGTCGCTCTGCTCCTGTCCGGCCCGTCTGTTATCTGCATGGCCCTGCGCGAGAGCCGGGCTTGTCGTTGATCTAAGGAAACAACAACGAGAGAGCGGCCCACCTTCCATTGATTAAATGTTGACTGTCACTGCCTCTGTGTATCTTAGCAACAGTGCGAGGAGATTCAGGAGGGAAGATAAAGCTCCTGTTATTCTTGTTGTGTCTGTTTCCCAGGGCAGCAAAGGGGAGCAGGGGGAGATCGGTCTTCCTGGACAGAGAGGCCTGCCTGGTCTTCCAGGAGTTTCTGTAGGAAACATCACCTCATACACTGAGCACAACACTCTTTATAATGTCTGCCAGTACTGTGTGTGTGTGTGTGTGTGTGTGTGTGTGTGTGTGTGTGTGTGTTAGTGAGTGTCTATTCTCCCAGGCCCTGTTTCTCTTCTAAAAACATATTGAAATATGAAATAGAAATATGAGCGAAATCCAATATAGTCATTGTCAGTGAACGTTGTCGCCATGTTGATTTGACTGTGTGGTTGTGTCTGCAGGGTACTCCAGGCCCAATGGGTCCCCGAGGGTCTGTAGGAGAGAGAGTGAGTAAACATTTAGATCATTGCAAAATCATCCATTCATTGTTTTTGGTTTTCTTTTGTATACAGTAACAGTGTTGCTGCTTTATTTCTCTCCTTGCAGGGTCTTCCTGGTTTTCCTGGACCCGCAGGTCCTCCTGTAAGTGGAAACATCCCTCATTAAAGCACCATGCATGTAGGTGACGCTGCTGTGATGCGATTATGGAGAAACTGCTAATACTCATATATCCTTTGCTCCGTGTCTTCACAGGGACCAGCGAGTGAAGGACCCGCTGTATGTGTTTGCTACGTTTTCTCTCTCACGTTTTATTCTCAGACCTGTACCAGCAAAGCGTTCTGCTGTGTTAACTGGTGTGTGTGTGTGTGTGTGTGTGTGTGTGTGTGTGTGTGTGTGTCTAACAGGGACCACCAGGGAAACCAGGAATCCCAGGAGACGAAGGAAACATCGGGCCTGAGGTCAGAGGCTCAATTGAAAAAATCACAAATAGATTTTTAGAGAGAACAGATTTACCAAGACAAAAATAATGAGTCATGTTTCAGATGTGTATGAGTCAGAAGATTTGATTTGATTTGATTTGATTTGACCCGAGGTCGTAGTTTGTTATGTTGTTGGTACATTGCGTATATTCTATTCTATTATATCGTATTGTTTATAATATTCCTGTCCACTCGTGTTTGTAAATGTGGGCAGAGCATTAGAAAAAGCTCTCAGTATAACGCAGTCCGGTCAACACCACTGCAACCTACGACCTCAGTAATAAACACAGTTAAATCAACACCTGCATAACGCTGACCATCAGGACTATTGATGGTAGAATTTATGGCTGAGCTGTTTTGTTGGATTTTACAGGTGTACCTAATAAAACAAAGAAAAGATTATAAACCAGCTCCACACTGAGTTTTACAGCATCATTAACCTGTTCTATATTTAAAAGATTTGGTGTTTTGTGTTTTGTTTGATATCAAATGTTCTGATATTGTTTTCTTGCACTGGCAGGGTCCACCTGGACCCAGAGGGACCCCCGGCACGGCAGGACTTCCTGGTCCTCCTGGTCCACCAGGGCCTGTGGTGAGGACCAGATCTAACCCACGTTTTGTTGACATCAACGACTTTATCCTTAATTTCCCACCTTTCATGTTTTCACACATATGATTTTGAGCTTTATGCAGATACAGATATTTGGGATTTTCAATATTTGCTGATAGGATGTCAGTGTGTGTTTGTATTTCATGCCAAGGATTTCAGGTCCTGTACTGTGTAACCTTTTTCATCAGAGGCTTCTCATAGACCGGGTGCTGTAGGCCTGGTCCGATCTAAAGAACACAACAGTATACCACTGACTGTATCATGCCAATGTTGACAAAGCTGAATAACCAGTATCTGCACGCCTTATATCAGCCATACTGTATATTGATCACCTGCTGTACAGGTGTAACTCTAACAGCTCTCATATTAATTTGTCACCTGTATCTGGACACTGTTGAATTTCTTCTTGAGCTCAGATTTCCATGTGAAATCATGAGCTTATGATGAAGTTGCATGCTGCAGTCTCTTTTCACATTACCTCTGTGGGAATCTGGACTTATGCGGACATCTAAACCCCCGCGGCTGTTTTAGATGTCACTCTGCTGTGTTTTAGGGACCGCCTGGTGCCAGCAATGAGGGAAGTGGGGAAGCTGTGAGTGTTTCACTGTCTTATATTCTGCCAAATGTTTCCTGGATGCATGGCAATTGGATTGGTGACAGTGAATTTCTTATCAGTATGAGTCACTGAAGTCGAAGCGGCTCTGCAGCAGCCATGTCTGTTGAGGTATCTGGCTGTCTATTTTGTCCCGTGTCTCACTTCAATCCCGTCTGTGTGTGTTTGTAGTGTCCTGCCGCCTGCCCTGCTGGACCTCAGGGAATGGCTGGACTGCCGGGGATGAAGGTGAGGAATGTCAATGAAGGATGTTCAGTGATTTAACCACTGTGAAAGCCAAAACTGTAACCAAAGGATTTAAATTGAGCAATTTTGTCTTGAAAGGTTTAGACTATCAAATACGAGGCTTCCTGCTTCGGCTGTCAAGAGGCAGTAAAAACACTGTGTTCACACTGTCTAACCTCAAAACCTCTATACTGCTCTATAAGACTGCCACTGCAGTTAATGTAAACTGAGTGGGCTGCTCTGCTGTCGCCACCTTGGCAACGCCTGAGTCCCAGTTAATCCAAAAATGGGCCCTCAGTTTTGCATAACTCTAAGCCTTAGTGAAATTTAAACCGGTGAGTTATATAAAAATTCACCCCCATACAGCTGCCATTTATTTCTGCTGTAAAGTTGGACATTCTAACGTGGGAATCTATGGGGATTCAATCACTTTTGGAGCCAGACCCTAGTGGTCATTTGAGGTACTGCAGTTTTTTAGCACTTAACATTCTTCACCCCCTGGATCTAAACATGGTGAAGAAAATCAACTTAAAGTTTGAGATGGTTTATCCATCATGGTGTCCAGTTTATTGCCTTTATTTATTTATTATAAACGTTGCATTATTTTCATGTGTAACTGCAGCTGTAACGTTAAGCTATTTCAAGAGGGTCAGAGGACTAACTAATTTCATTGTGGCCTTCAGGGTCACAAAGGTTTGGCTGGTGATCCTGGAAAAGATGGAGTGCCCGGAGACAAGGTACGTGAGACGTAGTGAAAACAGAAACATCCTCTCAACAAACATCAACAAATCCCAGTGTGTGTTCTTGTTTCTATGTCATATGTATTGAAATACATAATGATAAAAAGTGTAATATTATTACGTCTCTTCTCACAATTGAATGAATTTGTTCCTGTTTGTTTTTTTCCACAGGGAGACGCAGGGACACCAGGTGCTCAGGGGCCACCGGGTCGCATGGGAGATGATGTGAGAGAATTCATTCTTTTCTTTACATTTTATTATTATGGTATTATCTCAGTGCTGTATGCGTCTTTATGAGGAGAAGTGATATATATATATGTATATATATATATATATATATATATATATATATTAAACGCTCTTTTGTCACTGCAGGGTCAAAGAGGGCCGATTGGATTCCCTGAGCCTGAGGGAGAGAAGGGAGACAGAGTAAGTTAAACCAAACCTTCATCACATTTTGAAAAATATTAAATTGATGTTTTCCACTAACCATTTGGTGTCTCTGATAAAAAATGGGTTCTGACTTTTCTCTTCGTAGGGTGCTCCTGGTTTCAATGGCGTCCCAGGACCCACCGGCCCACCTGGAGCTCCTGTAAGCAGTTCTTAGTTTGATCAGCTCTATTTCCTTTTACTGTAAGAACAAACGGGCAGGAAGTAACTGATAAACTTTTGATTCAATCCTGTCTCACAGGGTGTGGAGGGAATCCGTGGACGTCAGGGTCTGCAGGGGCCCAAGGGTGACGATGTGAGCTCTACTCTTCAACTTAGATTCTGGATTATATTTCAACCTATTACCTTAAAACACTGTTTCAGTTTTAAGACCTGTGCTTTGATATTGATTAGGGAGCTGTGGGACCTCAAGGAGAGCAAGGACCTCAGGGAGAGAAGGGAGATGTGGTAAGTATACTGATGGCATTGTGGATCATTCATTCTTTAGCACCATTGTTTAGAGTGAGACTGGGTTATAACTGTATAGTGTGGCCTCACAGGGGGAGCCAGGTGCAGACGGCTTGGATGGACTTCCTGGAACTGATGGTGCTAAGGTGACTTCTAATTTTAAACAGCCAATGTTTTATTCCAATATTCAATAACTTAACATTTCTCTCTCTCTCTCTCTCTCTCTCAAAAAAGAAAAATTGAGTTTCAACCAAGATTTCTTTTATAGTTTTTAGAGGGTAAAGCCTTTGATACAGTTTATAGACCTCACTATATTTGGAAACTAAAACAATGTCTATTTAGTGGACTAACATTATCCACCATAAGCTAGTGTTCATACCAGGCAGAGAAAGGTTGTCCCAGTAAAACCCATGTGAATACTGAACAGAATTTACTGCTTAAGGACTGAAGTTTTCATGTGTAACAGGAAGTTTGTTATTTAGATATTTTGTCCATATTTTTTAAAGCTGTAAGCTGTAGCTGTAATTTACGAAATTAAAGAATAATTAATAAACAAAAATCAACAAAATCAAACGTAAAAAGGAAAAAAGCTAAAACGTCCAAAGATTAAATTCCTTCCTAGTATATATCAGAGACTGTCTGATTTTTAGTTTATGGTAACAACATGTAACATATAAATAATGAAACAATAAAACACACCTCATATCAGTTCAGTATACTCAGGCGTTACCCGGGTGACTACAGCCTTACTTGGACTGGTACGACCTGTAGCCTACGGTGGCTAATGTTAGCTAACGTTAGGAGGGCACCATTGTCCCATAAATGTAGCATATAGTAGCTTCTGTGCTGTGTGTGTGTGTGTGTGTGTGTGTGTGTGTGTGTGTGTATTATTGATTATTCTACTTGTATGCAATAAACTGTGAATCTACTCAACAGGGAGAGCCTGGTACACCTGGAGCTGGCGGTGTCAGGGGGATTGTGGGTATTCCAGTAAGTCCAACATCATTTATATTCATTGTGTTTCTACATCAATAACAGTCTGTGGCAGTCTGCACGTATCATCAATTACAGGTCATGTCGTTAATTATGAATTTGGACCATTTTATTTTTTATTGCAAAGTTAGTGAAAGCAGAGGGCAGAGCTCCTGTTTGAGGCTACAGGGGAGGTCAGATGAATAAATCATTAGAAGTCAAGCAACCAGCAGGAAAGACAATGTGATGCCAAGAACACATCTACAGTACCTTTGCCTGTAGAGCTGCGAGGTGAGAGGCGGCAGATGTGGCTCGAATGGTAAAACTGACTGTAGAAACAGAGAAGGTGCATTAGATTTCATAGATTTATCTCACCGTTTCCTAAAAGAAGATACACAGTCTGGTCTTTTATTTCCAGGAAACCTTTTTGGATGATGTGTCAGTTCGTATATAAACTGCGTAACTGGGAACTTGTGTATTCTTTAAGTAAGGATACACATCTGTCTGTTTTTGTTGCCATAATAAGATTAAGTATTACACGTAGGTCAGCAGAGGGTTTGTTTTCTGCCTCTTCAGTCATGCTGGCAGCACGGCTACAGAAGTGGCAATGACAGACTGAATCGTAATCACTCTGGTGATCTCTCGACCTTTTCTCCAGCGCCACCAGCAAGGATAGTTTTGTGGCTCTCAGTGAAATATCTCAATGCTAAACAAAGATGGTGAATATGGTAAACGTCAGTATGTTAGCATGCTTTTAGCTTTTAGCTTTTAGCATTTAGCTCCAGGTCTCATTCAGCTCATACAGGGTGGATGGTAAAGGTGGGAAAGATTCCCATGTTACTGTTTGTTAGTGTTCACGTCTTAAAGACAGTCTCTCGGCTTGGACGTTAACAAGAACTTGTAGTTATAATTCTGATCAGGGCTGCGACTGATAATCATTTTCATTATAGATTCATTTATTTGATTAGTTAAAAAAAAAAAAAATTGACAAGATGCCATTCCCAATTTCAAATTGCTTGTTTTGTCTGTTTAAGAGGCCGGAACAAAAAAAAATTTAAACCACTAATCGATTATCAAAACAGCTGCAGAAAAGCAGTGCAGACTAATCGATTAATCGTCTTATTGTTGCAGACTCTTTGCCCTGTTCACAAGTATTTAAAAAGTTTTAGATGTGTCGGACTTTACCTCATCGGCCTTCAGTCTTGTCAACACACTCCACAGACACAGGGTTGAAGGATGCCGCAGCAATGACACATTCATTTTCTGCTTCTTTTCATACGGTGTTTTGTTGTTCCCAGGGCCTGCCGGGGAAGCAGGGAGTCGTCGGACCCCCTGGTGCAAAGGTAATTGGAATCATCTGCTATTTAATGAGGCATTTACACATTGTATATCCAACATTTTATTGCTGCAGTCGATTTCAGTAGAAGAGTGTTTGTGCTGATAAAGATAAAAACTGATGTCTAACTCAGTGACGTTTCTTTTGTGGATTTAGGGTGATAGTGGTGCTGAGGGACCCATCGGGCCAGTTGGACTTCCTGGGAAAACTGTAAGATTAACCCCATTACGCCTCTTGTCATATTCATAATTATATTTATCTATTTAGCTGTTTTGATTCAAGTCATATTTTCAAACCCATCAACAATCATTTGTGTCCAAACAGGGTGAGACTGGAAAAGATGGAGAAGATGGAAAATCAGGAGTTAAAGGAGCAACTGTGAGTTTACACTTACTCTCCATTAATGTGAATGTCCGTCTGTTGATTTTGACGGATGTTAGTTGCTTTTTTTCCAATAGAGGTTTCAGGTACATATCACCGAGCTGACGGGTAAACTATGGTTGATGGGTTAACTGTATCTATAATCAATTTCCAGGGTGAAACAGGAAAACAGGGGCCGGTGGGGCCCGCAGGTCCCGCAGGCATCCAGGTGAGACGATATTATCATAAAGTTTCATAAACTGACACTTAAATTTAAATCCTAAGAAGTGTAAACATGTATAGAAGAGATGTGCGCGATATAAAATGTGGTATTTCCAGGGTGATAAAGGAGATAAAGGTGACACCGGTGCCAAAGGATTCAAGGGTCACACTGGACACAAAGGTGATCAGGTAAGACAAGTCTCTTTTTTTTTACCTTTGCTACTTTAAAACATTGATTATGATGAGAGTCTGCAGGTGCAGTGAAGCGCATCATGTTTTTCCATGTGTTGTTTAGGGACCAATGGGACCAATGGGACCAAAAGGAAGTCTGGTGAGGACTATTATAATGTCTGTATTTGTTTAAATGAATCTGTGATGAATGACGGTCACTCACCATTGTTTTTCTTCAATGGACAGGGCGACACGGGAATGGCGGGAGATCCCGGCGTGAAGGGAGACCAGGTGCGTGGAGCCACGTTTGTTGTTTTGAGGACTCATATCTGTTTGGAAAATGCGACAATTTTTCCTGTCAGTGGGTTTGAAAGATGTCAGCTGATCTCTGTTTGTTGCAGGGTCCTCCTGGTGTTACTGGACTCAAAGGAGAGGTATTTAAAATCTACCGTCTGTACTTCAGCTGCAGCGCACTTCTGTCTCTAAGCTGTTTCCTGAGGATCTTTTCACATAGAAACAGATAACTCCACCAGTGTGCTGTGATACCTGCTATTTTGGCTTGCATTGTAAATGAATTATAACAACGTAAACCAGCTGATCTAGTTCCCCCACGTGTCTTGATGAAACCTTTACACACATACAAACAAGGAATGAGGTTCTACCGGTGATGATCTGTGTTCTTTCAACATCAGCGTGGAGACAAGGGCTCAAGAGGAGCAGCGGGCATCGATGGCAGACCGGGCCAGACGGGACACGAGGGTTTGGCCGGGCCGATGGGAGCTCGAGGGCTGGAGGGAGAACCAGGCCTTCCCGGAGCGCCAGGTCCCAGAGGTCTACCTGTAAGTGTTACAGTTACAAATATAGAGCATGTACACATTCTTAGCAAGCTAATGTTTCGGTCCGGCATTTCGGTCAAAGCACAGCCTCACAGAGCTGCTAGCATGTAGAGGGTTTGTGTTTCCTGCTAGTTCTCAGGGTATGTGTGTGATAAATTATAAACCTGTAGTCGTGGCTCGACCAACCATCAGTCACTGATGTTCATGGATTCACAGGGCCCGAAAGTGAGTGACGAGCAGCTTCGGGAAATGTGCTCAGCCGTTGTGGAAGGTGCAGTTTGTTCACTTTAATTTGATCTTATCCCGTCTTAACTCATATTTAACCCGTGATACGACTGTGTTATTACAGGTGAATACTATAAACTGCTTAGTGTGTTCATTGAATTTGTTATCTGTACATTTAGAACAATTAGCAGCGTTAAAGAAAGAGCTGCTGAAGATGCCAGCAGCCCTTGGTGCCCCTGGCACCCCTGGACCGGCAGGACCTCCTGGCCCCCCTGGAGCAGCTGGAGCAGCAGGAGCAACAGGAGCTCCAGGGCTGATGGGACCCAAAGGCCCACCGGGCTTCTTCGGACTTCCAGGCGGACCGGGCAAGAAAGGTCAGTAAACCTTTTCCACTGCTCAATACTGAAGTCCAACAAAGACACCTTAAGTGGTTTGCAAATGCTGTGTGTGTGTGTGTGTGTGTGTGTGTGTGTGTGTGTGTTTCAGCAGCACAGTGATGGATAAGCTCTGGTGCTGTGATAGCTTTTCGCTTTTCTTTTCATTTTCTTGGAGAGCATCCAGAGCTACAGCGGACGTGGTGGCAAGAAATTAAATGAATCCTTTAGAGAAAACAAAGGCTGTGGGCTCCGGCAGTACACCGGTCATGTACAGCGTTCTGCGGAAAAAGAAGGGATTCACCCATGCATAACATTATACAATCAATGATTCACCAAACAAGGCTGAATTAGAGTGGAGTCATTAAGTTTCCTAATTACATCCCCATAACTGTGGAAACAGTGTGCCTCTCCATTTCATCTCGCCATTAATTTGTGCGTCCTCTGTGTGCTCTTCTCTTCCGCAGGTGATGCTGGGGAAAAGGGAGACAAGGGAGACAAGGGAGAGGACGGCGTAGGTGTCAAAGGAAGCCCAGGTGCACCCGGTGCACCAGGTAAGGCTGGACTATATCTGACATTGGGGTCTTCAAAATGTCCATACATTTTACTTAAATTTACGTTATCCTCACTTTTTGTGTGACAAAATATAAACTATAATGACGACAGATCTATAATCACGAATGTCCACGACTGACTGACTGACTGAGTGATCATAGTTCCACCCCTGGTCAGCCGAGTTTGCCCATTGGCCATTACACTTTCTAAATGAATTGGCACAAACAGTTTCTATTAAGGGCGAGACAAAATAAGACATAACAGCCGAAATCACAACACAGTCTTTCATGATTTTGTCGGATGATGTCGTGGTTATAAAATGACGCGATGACGTCCTCGGTTTCGCACATTGACCATATGCTGTCCAGTCATATACCATCCTGTTTATTTTTCTAAAGAGGATGAAACTGCTTTTTGACATGATTTTGAAAATAGGGTCGTGTGTCCAACAAATGTCCACTGCTATTCAAGGTGTCTGTCCCTTTTACAGCATGTAGTAATTTAATTCACTCAAAAAGTGGAAGCTACATCAACAAGGCTTTAATAATACTTAACCTGTTTTGTATCTCCTCCTCAGGTGAACCAGGCGCCCCGGGTATTGGCAAAGACGGCAAAAATGGCGAACGTGGTGACGCAGGAAATCCCGGTATCCCAGGAGCAGCCGGTCCAAGGGGACCCTCAGGACCACCGGGCCTTTGTGACCCATCAACCTGTATAGGCCGAATCCCACCTCTCTACATGGTCAGCGGAAAGAAATCCGCCAGCTACAAGAACCCGTGAGGCATCACCGCTCGTTGACACATTTTCCAGATCTCATCCTGTCGTGACCAAGTTTGAGTTTGAGGGCTTCTCAGAAACGGGGCCGAGGTGGTCTTTGGGAGTCCTCAGGTGTCTCCACCTGAACCACGGATCTAAGAGACACAAAGGAAAACAGAGACAAGACACAACTGTAGAATACTGTATAGATATTTTAACTCGTTTGTGACTTTAGTGAGAGCTTATCTTGATGGTGCATATTCAAAGATAGCTGCTGCTGACGCCAAAGCAGCGTCTTCCAACTGACACGGGCCTGCAGGTCCATGAAATGTCCGAGTACAGCTGCTGACCCCCGGCCTTCCTTACGTACTTTCATCAAAACAAATATGAGCAGGTTGTGAAATAAAAAAAATAAAATAAAAAAATAAGGTACATCTCTTTGATTTCCACTTATGCATGTACTTTTAAATTTCTTGAATAAGCTCACAAGAAGACATTTTCTTCTACCTTCATGTAACGGCACATCAGGTGCCATTTTGACCAATTTATTCTCATTGCAATCATGAGCCGGTTAGGAAAACAAGAATTTGGTGAAGTGAAAAACATTTTAAGATTTCACATGTCAGGATCATAAATTTGTTTTGCCCGATTTTGTCATATTAATGTTCTTTTTCAAACATTGTAATAAAGTGATATGTTTTGGATAGTACTGAATTAAAACTGTTATTCACTGGTACACACAATCCATCTCAGAGCTGCCGCAGCTATCCTCTGTTAGAGGGTACTGAAGTTCAAAGATGCACAACTGGCAGCGAGTCACATTATTACGTGGCATGACTAAGAGAATTAAGCAGATTTGTATTCACACGGCGAGGTGGTCGATCAATGAAATTCCTCAGCCGCTTTATGATAAAATGGTGTCCTATTGAAAATAGAGTCCCTGGGTTGTTGTGGATATAATGTGGATTCAGGAAGGCATTTCACTGTTGCCTGGTTACAGCGGAGAGAGTCAACATCATCCCTACAGCTGTCTGCACAGCACAAATACATTCACAGATCAAATATGACCTTTACCAGGCTGCAGAAAAAGAGTTCGCATAGCAGCCATCCCAAAGACGTCCCTTTGATTTAATAGATCGTATCGTGGCTCACAGCCAATGGGTTTTAAGTTGTGTACATAAGTGGAAAGGGTGCACAGGGTTCATAAAATTTGATTTCAGCAAAAGATTAGTGATTGATTTACATATTCAGCTTGCGGATATTCACAATGGTGGATAGCAGAAGAACAGAGTATATTTCAAAGGGACACTATTTTAAATCTATAAAGGATACGAGTGAGCTGGATCTTTAAAATAGTCTGAATTAATGTCACTACAAAAATTTATATTTAAAGGTCCCACATTTTACACTTTTTCAGGTGTTTTATTTGAAGTGTTGATCGATAAGGAGAACCAAAAACCTTAATGTAGTGTTTACATCTCCTCTCTCAGGCTTCTCTCTGCAGCTCTAGTAACAACAAGTTGGTGAGCCAATCAGGGGAGAGGAGGCTCTGAGCCTCTCTTCTGATTGGCTGACTGTTTTCTGAATGATTGAATAAAAATATAGCAGATTTCAGGTAAAACACTCAAAGATACAAAATCCTGCAAGGTTGGATGGTAGGTCCAGGTGGGGTCGGACTGAGAACGGTGACTCCTTTGTTGTGACATCACAAAGTTACAGGAAGTCCTGACAGCTGGTTTTAAGGCTCAGTTTCTGAATACAGGCTGTGTGCATTTCTCTGTGGACTGAGCGCTGTGATACCTTCACTGTATTAATATAGAACCTAGACCTGATCTATAATCAAACAACACATGGACATCTACCTTTATACAATATGTGACCTTTAACATTCATATTATGATGAATAATGGTTGAAGTCAAGCTTTATTGCACTTACCGTTGCCAGTATACAACAACAGACGTGTTAAGTCCCAACATTGTTACTGTCACATCTAAATAAGAGGGGTTGCATAAAGTTTTAGTACCATATCAAAAGTCAGACAAGCACTTATTCAAAAAACATAGCAAAGCCTGTATTATAAAATGAATCTGTTCCATTCTTTATTATACAGTACAGTACATGTGTCTTTCCAATACTTACAATATGCTACTTATTTAAAGTATCTTAGCACCAATTTATCAGGAAAAAAATGGGAAAAAGTTAATACAATTTAGTTAATGCATTAAAACACCTCTGCACTGGTTCAAATTGTGAATAATTTATCCATATAACTTAAAAAAAAAAAATTAAATCAGCACAAATAGCTAATTTGAATAATGATAGGTGTATGGCCTATATGCATTACAAAATATAGAGCTTTGTGCAGCAACCTGCTATCCCACCCTGTAACACAGTCTATTGGTAACTGTAACAAGCATTTACAAATCAAAGAAATAGCAATACTGATACGGTCGGATTGTTCAATAGTAAACCAGTGACAGAGAAGCAGCTAATAGGTGAATTAAATGGCATGGCTGAAAGAGCAGGTCATTCACTCCATTCCCTTGTTTGTGACCAAACCTGGTTCTGAACATATTGTACATTTGAACTTCACTGCATTTAAAGATGCTCTCTACCACTTGGCCTACATCTACAAATACATTAGTTTTCAAATGCATCATTTTTTGTTATGTTTAACATCTGCGCTGTTTTAAAATAAAAATATATTAGTGTGGATGTAGCTACAAATATTTGCCAATTTGCAATTGGTTGATTTAAATCTCAGAGGTAACAGCCACAGTTTTGTTGGTTAGATCGAAAAAAAGACAATGTCAGTAAAGAAAAACCGAAAACACTCATTATTAGTAAATCAGCTAGCTAAGACATGTCAAATCCTGTCTTAGCTAGCTAGTTAGCCTAGCTGACCAGCTAATTTTTAAACCATTTTTTGATATGACGCAAGCTAGAGGGTCCAGCCTGCTGAATGTTTTGGATTTATTCAGCCATCTCCATGAATTAATGACAAATATCTCTTTTTCAATTCATGTTTTCCACTTTTTTTTTTAAAATGAGCCCATGTAACAGAGGCCACTGTCCACATGTGGCCAAAAGTGAGAACTGCAGGATGCAAATTATTTGCCACCATAAACTACCAGTCATACCAGACCTAGCACAGCTGTAGCAACATCAGCCAAAAAAGTGTATTGGATTTTATTGAGGGTGCATTTTAATTCCGATGAATTAAACATTTCTTATCTTAGATGAAGAATGTGTTATTACATCTTTCAAAAACTACGTAGGTTTGCTTTAATGTAACACATTTAATCACACCTGCCTCTGAAGCCGCTGAGAAATATTGGTCAAATTAAATGATCACATTCTGCTTTACCAACATCCTCAAAATGAGGTTGTGTTGCAGCAACAATTTGACATTCCTCATGAATCTCCCTCCGTTAGGTAACCTGAGCAAGAGGTGATAAGTGTTACTGCGCCCATATTGTGATAACCTGTGACCTTTTGGTCATATGTAATTTCTTGGCAAGCTCACATAAGATTTTTATACTCGCTTCTTCAAAATTTCCCCTTTTGCTCTTGTGGGTATTGATAAGCTTCTTCATGTTTTTGAAAGGAAGACAAATGTGCAAACTTTTGTAGAGGCTATTTAAATGGTTCTAGATGACCAATATGTCTGAGGTTGGAGAGAAGTGTAATTGGTCCACGAGGGATGTAAGGCAAAACGGTTACCACAATGCTCCGGTCATCAGGATGCAGGGAAGCATCACTCCAATTTTAGGTTCCAGGGGACAAATAAGAAAAGCTATGTGTCTTCAGAGCAGGGCTGAGCTGCCACAGCGTAGGCACTTAATAAGCCTCGCTGAACAGAAAGGAAGTGACACGTTTAGAGAGAGCACTGTGAAACAAGCAGCTTTTCAAGAAAGGTGAACAAAGGCTGCAATTATACCACCTCCTCAAAGCCGTTCACTGCCCAAGTCCATGCATACCTCAGAGAGAGAGAGAGAGAGAGAGAGAGAGAATGGACAGAGCCACTTCATTAAACATAATAGTACATATCTGATATTTCTAACTGTCTCAACTTCTGTCCTTTAGACTCAGGTTTAAATACACAGCCTGTGGATGAACAAATGAACACATGGCACGTATGACTGATGCATACCCTGTTATTCATTTTAAATGGCTATCATTATAAAATTAGACATCCCACTTAAAAAAAAAAAAAAAAATCATACAAAATGGATAGTGTGGGTACTGTATTATATCTTTTTCAGCAAATAATCAGAATTTTTGGAATGAAATCCGCCAAATCTCTCCCAAAGCTTGAATTGCCAAGACTCTGCTTTATGGGTTGTGACAGAGGGAATTTTCGCTGCCTCTGGTTTATTCCCAGAATAAAATCTTATTTTCATTTCTGTCTAAATAAATCAAACATGTTTACTTTTTACAAATGGAGCAAAATAACAATTTATGTAAGGGTGGTTATATTTCTGTGCCTGATCTTGGGCAGCAACACGATCCAAAACGAGGCGACATGAGAACACTGCTACCAGCTTGGAGGCAAGAGGCGCACGAATGTGGTCATCCATCAGTCTGCACAGTAAGTCATTAACACTCCTCCTACACAAAATCACTATCGGTATTTGAGACTGTGCCTCACACTGCCCCCCCCCCCCCCTTCCCCTTCCAATCAGTGACAACAAAACAGATAATTCCCTTGACTGACTAATTACCAACAGACTTGTAGAAGATCCCCTGTGAGAGATCAATTTAGTGAGCAGTAACTGACAACTGCGGCTTGACGAAGTACAGTGTGGGCTGCGAAGGGTAATTGATGCAAAATGGTTGTGAGGCAGAAGAAAAAAAAAAAAAAAAAAAAGAGAGCCTGTGATGCTGACATATTCCTGCAAGAAAACGCCTGTAACGCTGTACTTTTGAGATAATTACTGATGAAACGATACAATATCAGAATCCCGAATCTTCGCTCCCGATGGGAGTGAAGTGTGAGAGGGAACTGCATCATCCTTGTTATCTCCCTATATATTTTACAGGAAGCATGCAAGTGGGGGAAAAAAAACAAAAAACAAACTGTTTAGCTGCCCTCTTTACCCCATATTAAATCTTATAACGTCCCCCGATGCTCAACCCCCATCCGTCCCAAGCTTCATACCAAAAAAACAAACAAAACAAAGAATCTGACCGGCAGCACATATTGCTTCAGCCCTCCGTACTGAGGTTATCTTCAAAAAGGAAAAGTTCTTGATTCAGACTGACACAACCAAGTTCATAAATACAGCTGGACTTCAAGCTCTTTGTGTCTCTTGTTTCTTAAGTCCCCTTGACGTTTTTGGTGTGGGGTCTTTGTGCCAGGCTGGCATAGTAGGCACACTGGGTGGGGTCACATTGGCCAGGAGGACCTGGAGGTCCAGGCTGACCGTGGGGACCAGGGTTTCCTGGCTCTCCCTGGACTCCGGCCTGTCCTGGGCTTCCGTCTTTACCGTAGCCAGGCAGACCGGCTGGACCTGGCGCAGACAGAGCAGTAATTAGTGACGGGGTGGAACCAACATAATGATGATGAACGCAGTGAGTAAGAGACCGGTTGTTACCTATCGGGCCAGGAGGGCCTTGCTCTCCTCTTTCACCAATACCAGTTTCTCCCTTCTCTCCTCTTGTTCCTTTCTCACCTGAAACGAACAGGAAAACGAAAACAGGAAAGTTTTTTTCCCAAAAAGGAAAAAAAGATTATAATGAAATTCTGGCACAAATGTTGTTTCTTCTCTCTTCTATCAGTCTTAAAGGCTACGACACAGTGGTGGGTGATCTGACCAAAAGATCACATGACAATCCACGATCTGAATCACACTCTGCATCCTGTTCCCACTCTGATTTTATTCTGAAAATCCTGAGCAGAAGTTGTGATTCGTATCTTTCTGCCGCTTTGACACTTCTTTAAGATGTTGGTCTCTTCGCGCACAGTGCTGTCTTCTGTTCACTGACTGTGTCACACATCTCACTCTTCGATACAAGTCTATGTAAGTCAGATCACCCACTCCGACTACTGCGTGATATTGGTCACTATAAATAAAGGAAGTAATTTCAATGACAAAATTCTCTTGTAGTTGCACCAGTGATTGATTTTGAACCTTAAAATTGCAGGAGACGCTGTGACTCTGTGAAGGAACAAGGTCACACACACACACACACACACACACACACACACACACACACACACACACACACACACACACACACACACACCCAATAACATTGATATAAGTCTTCGTCGTACCTTTAGGGCCCATGGGTCCTCTGGGTCCTTCCCCTCCATTCTGTCCAGGCATGCCAGGCTCTCCCGGGGGGCCAGATCGTCCAGGACTGCCGTCCTTACCTGGAGGGCCCGGAGGTCCCGGACGGCCGGCTGTGCTCTTCACATGCGCCGGCTGCATCTGAGCCATGAGGTAAGCCAGTTTGGCTGGATGCAAAAGAAAACTGACTTTAATCTCAGAACTCTTCTGTTAAATTTGCCCAGATGAACCAAACATGTCTCTGAGATCTTCGGGCGAGATCAGAGCCAAACAGAAATCTCCTCCTCACCATCTAATTGTTTTGCCAGCTCCTCCTGGATGAGCCGTCTCATCTGCTCCAGTGATACCGACTCTCCCTGAGACAACAGAGATGTTAATGATTAACTCAATTATTAATACCTAAATCTCACTCATCTGTGAATATTGCTGTGGCATCAACATCGCTTCAAAATCTCATTAATTTTTTGCATGGATATGACTCACCCTTGGTCCTGGGATACCAGGGTTTCCTGAAGGTCCTTGTGACCCAGGAGGCCCTATTTCTCCTGGTGGTCCTGACATGCCCATCATTCCTGTGTGGCCCTTTCTGCCTGGGGGTCCTGGGTTTCCAGGCATTCCTGATTCTCCTGAATGTCCTTTATCTCCCTTTATACCTGGGTCACCCTGGATAAGATATCAGAGCAGTGCTTCAAAATAACTGATGGGTAACTTACTGAACAATGAGGAATGCATTGAGGGAAGAGTCGATTATACTCCTTATATACTAAGCATGAATGTAAAGCTGCACAAAAATATTTGTATTTTTTTCTATTGCTATTTATACATATACTATACTACTATATGTGTAACTTTACTGGCTCACAAAATATACAAAATGACAAACATATGCATGTTAACCATGGACCTGAATTAATCAAATAATTATAATCAGTTCAATAACACACAAATCATTGTGTTGTTCTTGTTCATAATGAATACTGTATATCATTCAAACATTCACAGAACAGGCTGGTCAGAAGGTATAAAACCTGGAGTCACATCAATAAGATCGGAGAGCTACTCTGACTTATGAAGAACACTTAAAACATTTTGAGTTTGTTATTGACAAGCAGCATCTGCTGATGTGAATCAAGATCTCAGCAGAAGAAGGATGGAGAGCTGTTGATTTGCTGTCCAAACAAAAAGCTCTCTGCATGCCTGACGCTTGGCAAAGAGCAGCTTGACACTCCACACACAAAAGACACGGAAGATTACAATTGTTTGCTTGTTATAAGCTGAAGCACGTTGTATTTGTCAGATCAGATCACATTTCATGACCAGGTCATTCCAAAAGCTTCACACTGTACACAGACATACTGTACATACATAACCACCTACTCTTTCTATAAAATAACGTGTTACATTACCCATTCAATATTTACTCCACCACCGGTCTTACACTCCTACATAGCCTCGCACTATTTGTATTCCTGTTTACACTCTGCAGCACCTGACCTATATCTGCATTTGTTTCTCCATGTTTATGTTTATCTTTGTTCAGCTTTGTTCATCTGAACTAGAGATCTGAGTCATATTCCCTTGTATCTATAAACAAACTTAGACAATAAAGCTGATTCTGGTTCAGATCATGTATTTGTTTACGTCCCTTTAGTACTCACCTTATCTCCTTTGACGCCACGATCACCAACTCTGCCCGGCATCCCCTACAAACCAAAACCAGTGGATGTGAGCAAGAAATCAAGTCACAGTGAGCGATACGATACGATACGATACGATACGATACGATACGATACGATACGATACGATTCATCAGTGGTCTTAGGAAGTGCTTACCTGCTTTCCCTCGGGGCCCACTGGACCAGCTGGACCCTGGACATCAACATAAAAGTAAGCATTACTGACAGCTGCTCAAATCTGGGATCTGAAATTATTCTTTTAATCAAAACACACACACACACACACACACACACACACACACACACAAAAACAAAAACAAATCTTCCACTCACCGCGGGGCCTTTAGGCCCACTAAATCCGGGTAATCCTGGGTTGCCGGCCTCTCCCTTGTCTCCCCTGAGACCCTGTGAGACAGCAGAGACATGGCTGTTCACATCACATGGCACGCACGTGGCGTACTGTACTTGTAGTCTAAAAGCCTCGCTCATTACTGAGGATTCAGCAAGATTAACATTTAGCTGCAGTTCTTATCAACATGCAGCAGTGCCCTGGATAAAAATCTCATAAACCAATCTTGCGGTGGGACATGCCAGCTTGAAGAGATTAAAATTCATATTTACAAGGGACATGTAGGCCCGAAGACAAGCTGGTTATGGCAGCTGCAGAGTGCAGGAATTTTCTAATGTTTGCACAAATTACAGAGCGATTCATGTTCTTTTCCTCACCTCCACTTGTCAAGATTCCTCTGCTTTATTTTTAGTGAAATGGATACTCTTCTCTATCTTCACCACTCACTACACAATCCTTTCTTTGCATGGGTAAATTTGGTCATCTGATAACATTTTTGGCAACATCTGATCCTGCCTCTAAATACCTTCAGCCTCCGCTAAAATCACCCTCCATCTCCTCCTCTAACCCTCCTGCATCTGGTTCCTGCCCTCCCCCGTCCTCCGGGCTATTTCTGATGATCTGCTCCCTCTGCCGACTGATATCATCGACTCCTCTCTGATAGCTGGCTGCATATCGTCTGCCCTCCAGTTAGCAACAGTTACTCTTCCTCCCAAGAAACCATCCCTCTGCCCACGGACCAGTGTGCAGGTCCTTCTATTTCTTTCCAAAACGTTCTGTTGTGAATAATACCGACATGTGAAATTACAAAAAAAACAAACAAAACAAACAAAAACAAAACGTCTAACTGGTCTCTCAAGATCTCCATCTTTATTTGCTATATTTTACTTCCCTAACAAATGACATCTGTCATGACGACCTCTCGCTCTCCCTCCTCGTCATCTACAGTCCCAGCGTCTCTCTATGAACTCCCTAATCAGCGAACCCTCACACACTTTAATTAACCTCATCTGTGTGCTGAGCGAAATTGCACAAGTGCATTGAGTACAATGACTCCGATTTCTTTATGGAGGACTGTGACAGCACTTTGAAATGACATGTCACCAGGGCAGAGGCCTTTCTGTGGCCAGTAAAGTGCAAAGCTCATATTTCATAAGTAGCTGTAGCTCAAATAAAATAGATATCTTCATGGGTTTGTGTTAGAAACTTGTTGCCTATTCCTCTGGGATTTTTCTGTATCGGCTTCTTGCTCTGAGTGAGAGTGTCCGACATGAACACAGAGAGAGATTTACGCTCTCACTGGTTTGAAGTGTGCGAAGCTGATTCGTGAAAAGGAGATGTCATGTACTTCTGTGCAAATCACCGGCCTGACAGGTATGTTCCCTCTCAGTGCTACCTGCCGCCTGTTTGATTGTTGTGCAATTTACATGCAGACAGTGTTGCTGAAACACAAATTAACAGCAGCCTGTATTGTTTTCATGGCAGGCTGCGATGGGGGGGGGGGGGGGGGGGGGGGGCACGTCCCTAGAAAAGCAATACAGAATAAAAAAAATTGCACATAGTTCTGTTTTCAAGCCGCTGTCAAGCAGGGATGAAGGTCAAAGCTGCTGCAGCTTCTCCAGGCGAAGCTTCGCAGTAAAGGTTTTTCTTCTGTTTTATTTGAAACATTAATGGCTTCGTTCTTTTGGTAAATTCAGGAACAATTTTCCATCTATTCAATTAAAAGTAAGAGTGCCTGTTAATGCCTGCTGTAAAGATGCTTCATAATATTTACAACACCTACACTCAGCCAGTGGCGCTCCTAGACTCTGGGGGGGCCTCCAGCCCCCCCCCCCCCCATGCGGACGCTACAAGAGACTGGCAGAGACTACAATTTACTGTCTCCAAAACGCTGGTTTCTAGTTCGCCTCTCCTGGCGATGTGCCTCTGCACTCAGCTTCATCTTGGCATGAAGCCTGACACCTCTGAAATTAAGGACAACTTTGACAAAACTGATCTTTTTTTTTTTTTCCCCTGAAGCACGCTCCCCTCCCTCCCCTCCCTCCCCTCCCTCCCAGTTCCACATGACCTTGTTTGCAATTCTGCATCATCAGATGATTCAGACCTGATGTCATCACGGACCCTGCGTAGGTATTTGTCTACGAAACGTCTGCAAGACGCACAGACCTGCCGAGGGATTTATAGGCCTTGTGCCTCCTGGAGACGGTGAACTACAGCCCGATCTGTTTTGCTCTGAAGTTACTTGACAATAAGTTTTCTCTTACTGGCAGGAACCTGGTCAACTCCTTTCAATCCTGGCTCACCCAGGGGAAAGTGATGCTCCCACCCCGGTCAGGACAACATTTACTACGATCTTTCGTCACAACATGACAGTTCATCTCTTCTAGAAATACTTCATAGCCTCCTCTCACCTTCAGTTACATCCCACATACAGTAACTGTTTCCTCTATTAGCTCTGTTTTCCCTCCTGCCTCTCACTCACTTCTCTACTAAAATTGATCTTTCTGTGAAACATAGAATATTTGTCACAGCTTCTACGGCCCTTTTCATTGTTCCAGTTGTTCGTCATTCACCTGGGAGCTTATTATTCTGATGCAAAAAGCTTGACAGAGAGAAAAACTGAATTTAAACATTAACTCACTGGAGTTCCAGGGAGACCTGCTTTTCCCGACGGCCCTGGTTCACCTGGCTTGCCCTAGGATGGAAAAAAAAAAAGAAGAAAAAGACAGTATGAGAAAATGGATGGGGAAGGACAGCAAGAGAAATGACTTGAGTGCCACTTTACGTCCATATCTATCTGTCTGCTTGACACTGTGCTGTGTCTGTCTTGTGTTTGCGTCAGACAGCCCTGCCAGAGACTCACCGACTCCCCTCTTGGTCCAATACGTCCCTCTGGACCTGGAGGTCCCATAGAGCCCTGCAAAAACAAACCAAAAAAAAAACAAAAAACAGACAGTTTTATCACATCTTCTACATACTGAAAACACTGACTCGTTCATATCTCACCTTCAGGGCACGCCTTCAGGCAAGCATGACCATTTTAAAATCTTTACTGAAACACAGCCTGGACTGCAGCAGTGAGTTAACTCCTGTTTTTTTGTGGAGGGAGTAGGAGGGAAACATATTCTGACTTTAGGGGCCTTGCAGTGTGAGAACAGTCTGTCTCCAAACCCCACAGTAAGAGGATGAGGTAGGTTTTTTTCGGTGAAGTGTTATATCCTGCTACTAAACAAATGGGCGGAATAAAAGTGCTGTGGCCTCTAAATGTGTATGTGAGAGGGATTTCAGTTTGTCGTTTGATGAAGATGAATGGGATGAAACACAATGTCAAAAGATATAAAACTTAATTTACACAAATACTACTGGACCTTTAGTATTATACAGACGTGATTAATGCTGGAAATGCTGCATTCTGTCCAAAAATTTTTTTAATCTTATTGAGTATTATCAATCAATGGAGGACTGGTTCCAGAAAGGCAAAATAACGATTATTCTCAGGACGTGGGTGACTGAGCCGGGGATGAATGTTATACAGGGAAAACAAGTATTTGCTGCGGCGGCACGTGTATAACCTTTAGACAGAGAATGCATAAAGGAAAACTGTGTGGATTTCATGCTTTTGAACTTATTGTATACTTTTTTAAAAAATGAATAAAAGTCACTTTATTGCACCTTTGTTTTCTGTGTGTGTGAGATGGACTGAGGGAAATGCAGAGACTTAAAATACTGAGTTGACTTTTACCTTCCGGGGGTCACAGTTTTGACGCGTATGCATAGCAGAAAATACAATTGCAAGCCGTGAAAAAACCAAGGGTGTAATTTCCACCCTGGATTCAGGAACATGTCCACCCTCACTTTTCAAAATCCTATTTGTGTCCCCCTGACATTTATTGTTTCAGGTTGATTTTCTTAATAAACATGTCTATGGACTTTGGTCTCTTACTGTCCTGCAACCACAGCCCAGAGGAGAGAAGATCTAAGTGGATAGAGGATGTTGAATACACGCTCCTGAGTCCCTCAAATCAATAATCTTGAGTCGTGAGTGCTTTGAAAACTTCTTTTTGCCCTGGGTTTTGCCTCTCAGGATACATACAGGCTTATAGATTAAGTATATTGGGTAAGTATGCAGCTTGAAAGGAATACCGCCTAATCAGGGGTTAAAAAACATTTTAAAAACTCTGTAATATCAAATGTACAAGGCTGAACATACCTCCTTCCCAGGTTTGCCGTCACGCCCGAGCGATCCAGGCTTTCCATCTTCTCCCTGTTCGGCACATAAGAAGAAATATAGAGAAACTCAGAGAACTAATTTGAGGTAAGGTTTACTTCATTTCCCCAGAGAAATTTGTCTCGGATCAGAGAAGCCGAAACATTTTTGAAGTTTGACCCAATTTTCTTTTTCTGTTTGTTTTATTGCATTGTCATGCTCTCAAGTGAGAGACCTTACTAATCAATTAAGGACCATGAGATTGAATCATTAGACGATATAGGATTTGTGGTAAAAGACTTACATCTGCATCTTTCAAAATATTCTAATGGCGTTAGCTGAAAATTAGTGTGGGATGCATTTTATACATCTTTCACTTCAACTATCATATTCCTGCAACTATCACTAAAGCTAGAAGATATCGTCATGGTGACAGGAGTATGGGGTGTTAATGAAATGTTTAATTAGTGTAGCTTTTAGCTTGCTAGCTAAAATGTTCTACCTGCTGCCTTAAGCTAGCTAGCCACACAGTCCTGTACAATTCCTACAAAAACATGAACACACCAATCTCATTAGGCCTGAAAAATCATATTTAAAAGCATTAAAAATATAAAGCTTACATTTTCTTAAGCGCCATTTTCATCCACTTTTATGTGTTTTCTTATACGTTTGACCTTTGACTTCCTTTTGAGTCGCTGAGCGCAGCATGTTGTTCATATATCATGTGTAATAATGTCCGTACACAATGTATGAACATATATGTGCGCTGTGGTTTGTAGAAATGTTCATGAGAAGCGTTACGAGTGCGTCGCGGTACTTCTTAAGGGCTGAAATGTTTATATGACGGTATATCGCACTTTCTAAGCTAGCTAGTTAGCGTCTGTGCTAAAATAACTTGCTGTGTGAGAGCGGCCTGTAGCGAGCCAACTGTATGACTGACCGGTACATGTTCTGTTCCTGTTCAGACAATAATAATAATAATAATAATAAAGACAATAATACTCCTCATTCTGCTGAGTGCGGTTACACACACTGTGCAGAGGCTAAATCTGTATTTCTTAGTGTATATACTGCAACAGTTTCCTGGATAATAATGAAAATAATTTGCGTATGACTGACATTTAGTGACAGTAATTATAAGCGGTGGAGAGTAAATCTCAGTGTGTCTATGGAAACTCTTCACTAATACATTGTCTGCTGTCAGTGTGGCAGCGCGGGGGCTTCAGGGCTGAGAGGCTGCCTGTCAGAGTTGTCTGTAATGAGCCGTGCTATTGGTCACGGCGCTGTGGCACCAACCTTTCCTGCGGGTGCGCGTTGTGCGAGAGACAGAGCAGCGGTGGCGAGAGTGATTCTCTCGGAGAAGAAAGTGTGTGGAAAAAGTGCAAGTGTCAGACAACAGGCTTTGACATCGCAGTGCGGCATGCCAAAACACTGACTGTGGCTGTGAACTGTTCCCTGAGCTCCTGCAGCTACAGCTGCTGAGCGGAGAGGGACGGTCACCATCCAATGCTCTTCACCGGTTTTATTCCTTTTGCAGTTTTAAAAGTGAAAATGCCACCGTTTTCAAATCCAGCAATGATGATACTGCAAAAATGTTGTCATTTTTACAGTTATGTTCATATTGTTGTATTGTATATTATAGGTGTAAAAGTGCTGGAGCCTTAAAATGCTATATGTAGGGGCAAAGAGAGAGACATTTGTCATTTGATAAGGATGAATGGAATAAATGCAATTTCAGGATCATTAATTACATTAAATTTCCAATTATTACATTTGCATATTAAATCAATTTAATGGAGGAAACCAGCCCTGTACAGACACCAGACTTGTCTTGGGTTGTTGCTCCATCATCCAACTGAAAAACTGCAGACTTCATCAAAATAGAGTAAAAGGTCTGTCACCTAAAATACACAAAACTGCACAGGGGAAGATTTTCTGCTTTTCCACACAGTCACATTCCCCAAATACCATTTTTTGCTTACATTTCCAAGGTGAAATGAAACTGAACACTGCTGTCACAAGAGGTGGAAACTTTCCAAATGTCAAAATAAGAGTAAAAGATGAAACGTTGCTGCTTCGTCTTCAGATATCTTTGATACATTACACTTTTTTTTATCTACCAGAAGTCATTAATTTTAATTGCAAATGCATTGCATCAATGTGTAGTATTAACATATTTTGATGGACTAAAGCGAGTGAGAAAGTTCAAGTCTCAAAAATGATGTGTTAGAAATTGCTTCATGAATCCAATGCACAGTGTATGCCTGGTCACCATTTATACCCCCCCCCCCCCCCCCCCCCCCCCCCGTTACATCACAGTAACAGGTGACAGAAAGTCAATGGGGCTCCCTGCAGATGCTGAAGCTCATTAGGCAAGAAAATGGAGGCCAAAGAATAAATACTGGTTTTGTGTTTAAGTGCAAACTGACATGTTCAAATACATGAAAGATAATTAGTAGCACACTGACCTTAGATCCTGGAGGTCCAGGTTCTCCTCTGTGGCCTTTAAAGCCCTGCACAGGAGGAGAAAACACAACGAATCAGCCACAACAACTTCTGCACGGCCAACTTCTTCCATCACATCTGTTTACTGGCTGGTCACTTACTGGGAGTCCCCTCAGCCCAGGGTTTCCTGGTGGCCCGGGTTCACCTTGCTTGCCCTGGAAAGAAAACAGAAATAGTTACAGCATCATGTCTTGGCAAATTATACTGTCAAATGTATCTAAATACAGACAATGTTTTGTAGTTGGTGTTCAAACTCTATATGGATTATTTCCATCTACTTACAGGTTCTCCTGTTTCACCTAGTCTGCCATCCTTTCCCATCTTTCCAGGCTGACCCTGCAGATGAGCAGATCAAACTGATTGTTTAACATCTTACAATTGCATTTATTACATCACAATAACTGCATATATTCTCATGTATATTCATGATGCTGTACGTCAAATAATATATTCTTACAATCATGCCAGGAAGACCCGGTGGTCCCTGGATTCCTTTCAGACCCTCTTTGCCCTGGTGAAAACAAACAAACAACAGGTCACTGTCACCATTGAGAAAGAAAAGATTAATGGCCACTATTACCACGCAGGCTGGCTGACCTACATGCTGGAGGGAGGAGGTTTGTACAATAATGACACATGGGTAATACGTTTTTTGAGGGGAAAGTGCACAGAATGCAGCCTGACCTTTTCTCCAGGGGGCCCTGGGGGACCAGCGGGGCCAGGCTGTCCATCGTTACCCTGAAGAGGAAAGAGACAGTGTCAGTGGAGGTCACCAGAAATAGAAACCCTGATTATGAGATCAAATCCAAAGAAAAAACATACGTATTTAGACCAATTGGAATGCTGTAACTTAAAAAAATTAAAGAAAATATGCCAAGAATAGTAACTTACAGGTGTACCCATCAAGCCAGCAGCACCTGGATGACCAGGGGGTCCTGGGTGACCCTGTTAATACAGAAAATAGTGATAAAATATAATTAACTTCTTCATACCTGCAAATATTTTGATTAACAGTTCTTTAAACACAGAGATAAAGACAGAACTGTGACAGTAAAGTACAAGGCTCAGTCATAAACGTCAAATATACCTTGTCTCCTTTCTCTCCAGGGCCTCCAGGAGGTCCTCGATCACCTTTTATACCCTGTAGTGAAACAGAAAGAAAGATTATATGAGATGTCACATTTCAAGAGGAAAACATCCATCTGAAAAACTATCTGTCAGAAGAAAATAAAACCTTAAAATGTTCCGAAATATTACCACAGAGGAAGATGTAGCAGTGGCTATATTGCTTTGGAAAAATGATTCAATACCTTTTTAAAATAGTGTTTCAATATTAAACTTCTCTCCCTATTACCTGAACCTTGTGTTGTGAAAAAAAAGAAAACCAAGGTGACAAAGGCAACTACTTAGTGTTTGGCCATTTGGGAGCAACAAGCGTGCGGTTAGTGTGCAAACTTGCCTTGCCTCCGTCGGCTCCGGGGGGCCCTTGAGGTCCGGCTGGTCCCGGCGGGCCCTGTAATGACACAGCAGAGCATCAGTCTCTGTCCAGACAGACAGCACAGAGCGCCGTCACCTGGTCCTAATTGTCCACTGCTGCCCCCAGAGGAAGCCGAGCTAATGATGCAGACAGAGCCGCGCACATCCTTCACACCAACTGTGACTGATGATGATAAAAGCACAGCTCGGACACTCATGCATCACACAGAGCTAATATAGTGGAGAAGCAAGCTTTATAATACCCCTTTAAAGATGAGCAGAGTTATCATAATAGACTTTATATTACAGGAGAAGTGAGGTTATGAACAACAGCGATGGAATATTAATGACTTTGTCCTACTTGGTAACCGTCTTGACCGTCTTTCCCCGGAGGTCCTGTGTGTCCTTTGTCTCCGGGGATTCCTGGGAGCCCGGGTGGTCCGGGTGGGCCTGCAGGGCAGTCTGAGCAAACATCCTAAAAGACATGTTTGTGATAAAGTGACTGAGTCTCAGCATCCAAACATAAAGTCTTTTCTCATTAACGAGGAGTGGAAACGCTCCTTACCTTCAAATTTAGGTCAGAGAGGTCGGCTGCCTTTCCCTGAGAGACGGGGAATGAAAGGGTTAATCAATCAGGGAATGCAAATTAGTGGCTCTACTCACAGAACAACATAGGGGACAATTCCCAGATTAACCTTATATATTTAATATTAAGCTACATGGTCAAAACTACATGCTCCCACGTGTGACAGCTGAAAATTCAGTTCAGAAACCACAAGCATTAAACTGCTGCTGTGACTCCACGCTTCTGCTCTCAGGCTTTGCACCACATTGTGGAACCTGCTGCAGGGATTTTGCTCCAATTCATCCACAATCGCATCAGTTCACTCCAACGCTGATGTTGGGTGATAAGGCCTGGCCTCACAGTCTGTTTTCCAACTCATCCCAAAAGGTGTTGGATGGGGTTGAAGTCAGGACTGGTCACGTTCTCTCCACACCAAACTGGAACAACCATTTCTTTATGGACTTGTCTATTTGCATGGGGGCCACCGTCATGTTGCAACAGGGAAGGGCCTTCTACAAACAGCTGCTACAGAGTTGAAGGCTCACTGTTGTCTTGAATATCACTCCATTAACATTTCTCTTAATTGGAGCTGTGGTTATAATACTAATCAGTCCAATACTTATTTAACATGAACATCTAGCTAGAGGAAAGGGAGCCTTTAGTTGGCAATTAGGGAAATGGAATAAACAATAAATTAGCTTTCAAGCAGAAGCAAACAAACACCATATTAGTCATTAGAGATACACAGCTACAGATGCACATAAGCATTTTGAGAGAAAACATCTTATGAGTACAAACATTTGAGTTTAAATGTCTCCTATAAGGTCCTTGGACTTAAAGCAACCAGTCAAGCAGCTCGATATCACAAATCATAAATTCGCCTGAAGGGGCTTTAACCACTAAATGGTCACAAAATTTGCACTTTGTCAATGGTGTTTTGGTTTACTCATGTATCATCTCCAAGGGGCCGTTTGTGAGTTTTCTCCGCCGCCTAACGTGGCTTGTGGCGGTTGGTGATTGTCGCTCGACAAGAACGTCCACCATCTTTGCGTTCACAAGACAAGAGGTAATAATAAACCCTCTGAGCAGCACTACGTCTCCAGGGCAGATTGGAGGGGGTCGCTAGCTGGTTAGCATGCTAACTTCAGTAGAAGAAAAGACATGATAGAGATAGGATAGAGATGAACACAGTTGCTGCTTTCCACTGCTGAAGACAGCTCTTGGTGAGTAAAAGAATGAACTTTGATTTCCTCTAGACGAGTAAGTAAACAGCTTTCAATGCTAATGCTGGGTATGTAGCATTTTATCATTTATTTTTGGCCAGAACTCCACAACAAGCTGACCATCATGAATGTTGGACATACTGTGGCTTTACAAAGTTGATATGGTGAACATGTTAGCATCTGTAGCTTGTTTAGCATTCATTTAGTTTCCTGTTTGTGGTGACCTGACAAATGTAGGGGAAATATTAATTTTCCTTTTAGCTCTATTATGGTCTTCAACAGCTCCTGAGAAACATCTTGAGTTGTTAAATACTCCACCGTGTTCACCAGCTAGTCGCTAACTATGCCTGCTGTGTGGTGTTGCACAGGTAGCATGCAGTCTGGTTTTAAAGGCTTTTTGCTGACAACAGCTGCCTGCTGCGGCCGAAGGTAATGCTCCGAGAGGGCACAACTGTTGTGTCAGAAAACAAAAACAATTAGCTGAAAAACACTATAATATGTGAGCTGCATAGAGCTAAGGGGAACTGCAGAGTTTGATTATAATTATCTGTCGGTTTGTTACTACAAGTGACCCCTTCTCAAATGTCAGCCATTGTTTATGTTAAGATATTGATTGGTGCAGCTTTAAGGTCTTCACTGATAAGTCTAGCAAGTATTTCTGGAGAAAGGTTATGTTGCTTTTAGTACATGATTATGCTCCGCTTATATCCCACTTCATATTCAGTGAACATACTGTATCTAAGCAAACATCCGGAGAGGAAAAGATCATGTTTATATAGCATGTGAGTACAACCAATTGCTCAGCTAATACTCAGTGTCCTCCCATCCTATGTCCGCACTTACAGGCTCTCCAGGTGATCCTTTGTCTCCCGGCCTTCCTGGTAAACCCTGCATTTGGAGCAAAGGCAGATAAACTGATTATGAGATACACTGTTATCTATCAAAACATATGGTAATTATGGAAACTTAAAAATAACCAAGGGGAGGAACGACAAATGAAGCCAGGACAGTGACAGAAATCTTCACACAATGAGACATGCACATCAAAAAACTTCAATAATTAATTAATTCATCATTTATTTATGCACTTACATTATGTCCTGCTGGGCCCTGAGGACCAGCAACTCCTGGTGGACCCCTCAAGCCCTGAAACCCAAGTAAACGCACGTTAGAGAAACACTTTTGATAAGCATAAACACATTGAATATTCATCTTTTGATTTTGAAATATTTACCGCAGGTCCAGGTTCCCCATTATTTCCTGGGAGCCCCTGTGAGAGAAAAGCATTGTAAAATTTAGAGATGCGTAAATAAATACACTGCGGTCGGATAATGTGCAGTAACCCTGGGCTGGCATTGAAGATCATACCGATGGTCCCATTTTGCCCTCTCCTGCAGGACCCCTGTCTCCTGGTACTCCTGGTTCTCCTTGTGACCCTGGTTGACCCTGGCAGAACAGAAACAAAGTTTACTTCTCCATCATCATCCTGCTCCTCAGATAATGTCAGTCAGGCAGCAATGTTTGGCAAAGAGTCTCACTCGACACGGACACCGTCAGATTCAGCGATGCCTGCTGATCCCAGAAATAACACAGTGCTTTTAATCTTTGACGAAAAAAAAATAAAAAATACAATCTGCAGTTGACATTTTGCTACTCAGAAGAGAAGACGTATTGTTGATGAGGGTGAACGATTTGACACCATAAATCCAGCAAATGCCCCTGTCCAGCGTCTTCCATCCCGTGCCCTCGACATCAAGCTCTTCACACAGCAAAGAGCCGGTCATAATCAGAGCAGCGGTCACAGTGCAGTGGACATAGAAATTGCTTTTGCTGCTTTCAACAAAAATGAATTGTTTTTCTCATCTGTGCCACAAGAAAAAGTTTTCACATCAACAAAAGAGCACCTGTGCATGATAAAGAAAAAAAAAAAAACACCTCCGGCAAACTAGAAAGCTTACACACACACATACACACACACACTTTGTTACAACTTTCTAAAATTACATTACCTTTGGCCCTGAGGGTCCTTGGATTCCCTGTGGTCCTGGTTCGCCCTGTAATGTCAAAAGAAATGTCATAAATCGAATCACGTGTGACTTAAAAAGTGGAATTAAGCTTCTTTTGAATAAATCATTTAGGGCTCAACGTGTGTGCGAGCTGCCATTCTTCATGCACGTAATTGTTAGCGGGGCCTCGGGGCTGCACCTGGCAGCTGTAAAAAAACAGAACCGCTGTGAGCCAAATCTGTTGTGCTCCTGTGTTGCTTTAATGTGATATGTCCCAACAGTGTTTTTCCTGTTTGCTGCTGCCTCGTCAGCAGGACGGCCACATGTCTGGGGTGAAAAATGATGAAGAAACATGTTGAGCTGCAGAGCAAAATGTGCCTAGTCAGACTCATTTTCCTATTGTGTAGTGGTTGCAGCATGTATTAGTGCCAGGGCGATGTTTACAAGCAGAGCACGTGGAATACAAGAGGCTCTTAATGAGATTTCTATAAAGAAGAACAGACATATTTATCTTTAAATCATTGTTTCCTATGACTTAAAATCATACACAGAGCTACTACTCTCTTAAACCCCACTGACCTGCCGGTGGGTAAGTCCTTACAAACTTTATTTTACGCAGAACTATATTCTAAATTGTAGGAGAGATGCTAACATTTCCAAAGATAGCAAATATATAAAGATATGTGTACAAAGTATTGCACAAGGCATCTGATTTTTTATATTAAATGAGATATGAAATAAGATGCAACTCTTTCAATCTTGTAACAACCTGCCACCTAGATTACCCACAATTCAATCTGTGAACAGTTGGGTCAGTTGAGATTCGGGTGTGTTATGCTAGTAGTGGGGAATGTAGTCTCTTGCTGCTTGCCTGACGTCACTTGAAGTGGTTTATCAGACTTCACGCAGAGCTCCCTCTGGAGCCACAAAAGTTTTTATACAACTCCTTTCACATTAATCCACCACAAGACTTGGAATCAGACTGTGACGTGTAAAATTGTTGGAGTTTTCCTTTAAGGGAAAATAAATACATATCCCCAAAAAACATGGTTAAACATCACTCTTCAAGCCTACAACAGGACTGAGGTACGATAAGGTTTTAAATATACTCTGATGGGAGAAATAGGTGTCTTACATTTTGCCCGTCTTTCCCTTTCCCCGTTGGTCCAGGGGGTCCAGTCACACCGGGCTCTCCGGGTGGGCCTGCGAGACCTGTTTGTCCTGGTTTACCTGGTTCACCCTAAAATGAATAAAGAGATGTAAACTGTATCATCTTTCAAAGCTACAACAGGTACATCATCAGATGTCTCAGAAACTCTTTGTGCTGCTCAGATTTCTATACGGAGTAACTGTAAAACTGTTCCATGTGTAACACGGTTATTGTTACTGGTATTGTGGCTTTGTGTATGTGGGGGATGGTAATGACAAGGGAACCAAACATCTGCATAATAACTTGTGGAGAAAGACAAGGAAAACACAAAGACAGAAAACAAAGAAGATGAAAATGCCACGTGATGCAGTAGAGAGAGTTTTGTATTGCTATTGTGCAACTACATGTAGCTGCTGTTGCTGCTGCAGGATTTAAATGAATTCAAAGACTTCTCTTCTGAAACAATAATGAAGGACATACAAGGTCACTCTCTCTTCTCTGCAGACTTATTTTTATTCTGCACTGCCAAAACCATTCTGATCATTGCCTGAATCCATCCAACCAAATATACACATCGCTTTTCACAAACAGGCGACTGACCTTGTCTCCTCTCTGTCCAGCTGGACCAGGAGGCCCAATGATCCCAGGTATGCCCTAGAAGACAGACAACTGCTGGTTTCATACCGAGGTGATTTGTTATCGGTGACATCTGTCAATATTTTTATACCACACGGACGTCATTCATGTAGATAGTCATGGGAAATGCACTGCTTACGTTGATTTTAAATGGTATAGAATGGACCTACCACATTTCCTGGCAATCCACGAAGACCTTGAGGACCGGCTACGCCGGGTGGACCCTGGGAGAAACACATCAGCCATTAAGGTTGAGTAAAATCTTCCCTCCTGCTGTGGAATGGTGAATCACATAAAATCGGACAACTCACAGGGTCTCCAACGCGTCCTGTCTCTCCTGTAAGTCCAGTGTCACCTTTCGGTCCCTGGAATTAAAAAACAGCCATTGAGAGGTTTTCCACTTCAATAGACTGTGCTGTAAAGGAGGTGAGGGGTCAGGAGCATCTTACCGGGGGTCCAGCTGGTCCCTTAAAACCTTGTTCACCAGGTAACCCTCTTTGGCCCTTCAGAGAAGACACATCAATTAAATGTGTTAGTATAAATAGTGTAGGTCTACATGCTGAATTGGTAATATTCATTTTCATATATTCTTTTCATATTTTTCATAAACTTATAATGATGGAAGGTCTATTATGATTCCAGATGAAAAAGACATAAAATTAATAAAGGTTGTGCAATAAAAGGTGAAGATGCATGAAGAAGTTACTCTGATACACTGCAACAAAATCATCATTAACTGAACACCACCTTCATATGGTGCCCTGAGAAAGTCAAAGACAACAGAAATACATATTTTGTGTGTGTGTGTGTGTGTGTGTGTGTGTGTGTGTGTGTTGCTTACAGTACGTAATTTATTTTAATTTTTATGCAGCTTCCAGGCTTACAGGATCCTAAATATACCAAAATTTCCTGCATTCTATTCTGGTCCACATAATATACTGTACATCTATAAATTGAAGCAGATAGAGAATCAGGTCAGTGCATTACTGCCTCTTACAGTTTAATTTACTTTTCCAATTAAAAAAAGTCCCCAGAGCTCTCCTACTGTAGCAGGCTTGCTTTGCTCTCTGGTCATACTGGATCTCTACTGACATCTAGTGGATTCCTCTTGATACTGGCAGTTGTAGAGTCATGCTTCAGTGTTGGTTAAAGTGAAGAAGAAAAGACCAGCAGCAACAACACAGAGGGGGAAAAACTCACCATCTCTCCTGGTTTCCCTTGATCTCCTTTCTCTCCCTTTTCTCCAGGTGTTCCCTTGAGGTGAGATCAAACGATGCAGAGTTTAAATGAAGAAGAAGCAGAAGAAGAAGGGGAAGATGAAAGGAACAACAAAGAATGAATCAACATCCATCACTTTATATGTATATATATATATATATCTACTGTATATAAACCCAGCACATGATAAATATCATAAACACAACCATGTGCAGTTCGTATCTCTGAAGCAACAACTAAATATTCTCTAGAATTCCACTAATCTCACAATGAAGTTTGGTTTGTTTGTTCTACTCACAGGTTCACCAGGCTCAGGGATGACATTTGCCACCTGTGGGGGGAAAAAAAACAGACAGAAGGAAAATCATTCACTGCATCAGCACTGAATGCTGAGTGAAACAGCATGACTGACTTTGCGTCTCGTGTTAACATGCACACTAGAAAGAGCAGAAATTTTACTGACATTTCCTGGAGCGCCAGGCGGTCCCCTCGCTCCAACTTCACCCTGAGGCAAGAGACAATATGTTCACATAGTCTGCATACTAATTACCTTATTACAGCTAACACTGCAGCGTGACCATTACTGAGACAGAGGAGGATGACTACTGTAACATGGCAGTGAGAATTCAGCATTTCTGTCTGTAAATGCCTGTCAAATAATTTTACATTATAAAATTGTGCAACATATGACACAAGTTCATTGACACTTATTTACCTTGTCTCCCCTTTCACCTTTTGGCCCATTTGGTCCATCCAGTCCTCTTTCTCCCTGTGAAATAGAGGCCAAAATCAGAATTTCAACATTTCAACAACCACATATTTGCACATTAATACAGGCAAAAAGAGGTCTTTTTAAATGAAATCAAGAACAGTGGCTCACAAAGTGTCATGTGAGGACACCAATCAGCCCTTGAAGGGGTCCCAGGAGGTTACCCAGCCAAATTAGGAGCAGTTAATTTCACTAGAGTTTATTTCACCAGAAATTATTTTGGTTGCATAATAATATAAGTGACCTTTAGAGCAGTGGTTCTCAAACTTTTTCATGTCAAGGACCCCTAAACTGGCACAAAGTACACCACGGACCCCTATTTGATAAGATTTTGTCCCCAGCTCGTCCCATCTGATAAGATTTGTGCTTTTAGGTATTTCATGAGAGGAAGTGTTTGAAACCCATGACCCTTGTGGATGAAATTATCATGAAAATAGATTATTCTCCATTTTGATGGAAACCCCGTCAAGGACCCCTGAGGAACACCAGACCGCACTTTGAGAACCACTGCTGTAGAAGATGTTTGCCCATGCACAGTTGCAGACAGTGTGCAGCTCAATATTAAATCAATATCATGGGAAATTCCTGTAAAATGGGCATCCATAGCTGCGAAGCCTACACCTGGTGATGCACCTACCGGAATGCCCCTGTCTCCTCTCGCTCCATCAGCACCTGGTTGTCCAGGGGAACCAGCTTCTCCCTTTAAAAATCACATACATGATGAAATATGTTTGAATATGATGAGTTGAAAAAACAAAACAAAACAAAACAAAAAAACAAAAACTAAAGGAAAGTCAACAGCTGTGAACTCACTCTCTCCCCTGGAGGTCCTCTTGGTCCAGGTGGCCCATCATCACCCTGGGGAGAAGACAAACGGACATCAAAATGTCAGATTTGCATTTGGAAAATACACATGCTATCTCATAAGCTGCATATGTCTTCAGTCGTGTCCTGTGTGTTTCTGGGTAAGATTAAATCACATTACCTTAGGTCCAGGCTTTCCAGAAAAACCATCTGTTCCCCGCTCTCCCCTGGGCCCCTTCAGAGACACAAGATTACGATTTAGATGTCATACTTTAAAAAAACAAAACAGCGTTTGTAAAAAAAAAAAAAAAAACATTTGCCAGGCACTGTATGTAGTGAAAGGTAAATGCACCTCAACTCAGTTTAGCCACTGCATTAAATTTAAGTACATCAATTTAAAATGGTTTATACAGGCTTTGTTTTCTTTAAAAAGTAATTTGTGCTTTCACTGCTCGGTTAAGTTCCGCAGTAAAACTTGTCTTAGCTTAAACGTTTCGTTTCTATTACATTTTCCACTATATTTCTAAAGTATATGTGCCACTTAAATAATAATACATTGTACATTTTGTAGGTAATGCAGCTGTTTTCCATGCTTGCTAGCTTATCAATTGTACCTTAGAGAATTAGAAGTTATGAGCCTCACAGTCAATAACCTTGCAGTGTTCACAGTTACTGAAATTTAAAGCAGAGGTTTAAACTTAATTGAGGTTGATGAGAACAGTGAGATTGAACCAGAACAGTAAAGCTGCAGGCGGTAAAACAAAAACACTCAGCTGGAAGATGCTAAAAAAGCTAAAGCTAAAGCTAAAAAGTATGGGTGATATGTGGGTAATAATTCTTTGAGCCATTGTTCATATGAAATGTTTGATTGGTGTGATTTAAGTATGACTAGCATGGCAGGCAAGAAGAGAATAATAAAGTTATTCTAAAGGTGACACAAACCATGGCACCATCGTTTCCAGGAAGACCGTCGAGACCGTCTTTACCAGGAAGACCCTTAGAAGATCAGGGACAAAGGGTTGACATTTAGTGGCGCTTGCAGAGAAACGACAAGAGATTAAGCACCTAAGACTCAAAGTAACATTAATAACAAATTACAGTATGTTTGAGAATAAAAGCACCGACTCACAGGCTTTCCAGGTTCTCCAGGTTTGCCTGAAAATCCAATTTCACCAGGCAGACCCTTTGTAAAGAGAGAAAAGGTATATGTCAAGATGTTAAACGTTCTGTAACAGATATGATTTAATTGTCAAAGCCAATGATCATATTCAAGAATAACTGCCATGTCCTCATTTCAGTTTCTGGTCACTTACAGGAGGTCCAGTGTGTCCTTGGTTTCCTGGTGACCCAGGTGGACCCTGAGGACCCTGCAAAATAAGAAATATACAATACATTAGTGAAAATTTGTATCACTTGCTTATCAACTCATATTCACAAATTACAGACTTTGTAGGATTGTTTAAAATTAAAATAATATAAACATTGTGCCATGTTCATGAAATATTTTCTTGCCATATATGTTCAAAAAAATAAATTCTCCTCATATGGACTTCCAAAAAACACAGTGTACATCAGTACCAGCGAGCAGCCACTAGAGGGGGCTATTATTGTGCTGTAAACGCCTCATTCAACCTTGGATACACTTGAAGACAGGTGAATTTCTATTGCGCTTGAGGGAGCAATTCGGAAAATTAATTGACATAACCTGTTGGTTTTAATCTAGCCTGTTTATTTTCCCGCTATTAAAAACACACAGTGTAGACACCTATGAGAGAGGCACTCATTTTGTGCTTCGTGGGTCACATCAAATATTGAGCAGCCCACACAATTAAAATACACAATTAATTCTCTTCAGCTCTCCTTGAGAGGTCACAAGAAAAAAGAAAACAGTGACATGAGCTGTACATAAACAAGGGGTCATTTTAAACAAGTGTATTACCAATATGTATGTGTGCGTTTTGCATGTTATGAAATTCAAACAGTTCTTACAGGAGGTCCAGGAAGGCCGTCCACGCCAGGCAATCCACTCTCTCCCTTCTTCCCCTGAAAGACAACAGATAAATTGAATTAACGCCCACATTAACCACAATCAATACATAAGTTGAGCTGTTTCCAGGTCGAAGCTACTATCGAGGATGAGGTCATATAGTTGTTTTTCGAAATTGGAAGGTTCAGCAACAATGTGGGAGTTAAAAAAAAAACAAACATGTTTTAACTTTCTCATGGCTGCATATTTCTAGGCCAATTCCAGTATTTTTAAACACAGCATTATAGATTCAGCACCAGAAGTTGGCAGGATAGAAAGGGCTTTCAAACAACAACATTAAAGCTGTGACAAAAAACAGTTACACTTTATTTCATAGATCTGTAATTGACTAATATTTTCCTAGGGATTTTGAGGTAAAGCACTATGTAATCTGGTAGGTATAAGGATTACATTTATATGTTCTGAGATTGTTATTTTGGTTGAATAAGACGTTAGTTATATTGAGTCAATAAGCACTTCTGCCTTACAAATACACCTGTAAAAACATGATGCCATAAAATTTTCATGAACATTTCTGTTGGCTCTGGAAGTCGCCATGTCACCTCAACAGTCAACAGACAACTACAGCTGAGGGAGGAGAGCTATATCAAGGGAAAGCTAGCCACAGCTAGCCTTAGCAAACGTTTAAACTAAACTTACTTAGATTTGTAATTGAAATGTTTCGATGAACCAACATATTGGTAATTCATTTGGTTATTCCACACAATTGTGAATGAGGCAGCAGCTAAATACAGTCACAGATGAGAAAAAAAAACCTAGCAAAACTCCTGCTAATGCTAATCTAACTGTCTAGTTTAAGAGACTGGCAGTAACTCTGGTTTCAGCTAGAATTCATGCGATTTAGTTTAATCAAGCAACATTAAAAATCACATATTTTAAAATGTATTATATTGTAAATTAAATTATTTTCAATTTTCAATATAAAAATTAACAGACTCAACTAAACAGATAAATGTAATCCTTATGAAATATGGACTCTAATCTGTCAAAATAAAGTTTATTTTCCTAAACAAGCTAGTTAAAATGGACATGAAAGCTAAATGATGCAGTCTTTTGTTGTTCCCATTGTCCACATCCCAGCTCACACTGTCCTCAGATACCCAGTGACTGAGCCCGGGGCTGGCCTGGTGTGGCTGTGGCCACCCCCAGGCTTTCTGTAAAAGGCTAAAAAGTTATTAGATGAAACTAAGAATATTGCCAGCACATCCACAAACATAATAATGTAACCTCTGTACAACGCCATACCACAAAGAACAAACTGAACAAAATTCTCATTACTGTACCACCAGATAGTGAGTACTGGCTTCGACCTGGCCACCCTCATGAAAATTGTCTGGCTCTGCAGCTGGTCATATCAGGATAAAGGTGAACAGACTGGCCTCAGCGGCGGTGACTCAAACAGCTGATGAGAGCTTTGCTGCAGTGGAGATGAGAGTGGCTAAATCTCTAGCAACTCAACCATACAGCCAACTCTATCAGCAGCAGTGGAGACCACCCGCTCTCAACCTACCTTAACACCCCCCCCCCCCTTCCCACACTCTAGCCCTGCGCATCTTCAGCTGAGGTATAACAACACTAACCCTCAAGAAAATAGGTCAAGCTCCTTCGCAATCTGTCTGTTTTTTTGGGGTTCTCTTTGGAGGCATCCCGTCGGGCTGTAAAATGATTCAGTGGGACCTCCAATGATATTACGAAATAAGAGCAAAAGCTGCACAGAGGGAGATTTTCTAGATATTGCGGGAATCTTAACCCAGTGTGATCGCTTTATTCATGTTAATAAACTGTAAATCCCTTGATCTCCGAGGAGCTTGTCTGGCCGAGTGCGTTCTGCTGGTAGAAAAGTCTTTCATTCGTGGCCAGAGGAGGTTTGGCTCGACTGTGCTGCCCAACTGAGCAGCTGCAAATGTTGATTCCAACGGGCTGCTGATGAGAAGTTAATTGCTCCCAGAAAAGAAGGGTAAGGGATGTCACTATCTTTGTTAATGTTTTGGAAGAACAAATTATGTAGAACCAATGTGTCTGTTTTAATTACACACTGCTGTGTGATGGGACCAGGGTGGAGGGAGACAGAGGGAACAGGATCCAGACAAGGGACAGTTTTTGTAGATAATTCTCTGATAACAGCTACAGCATCAGCTCTGATTAGCATGAAGAATAAATATCAGTTTTATTTATCCTAAATAATCCCATTGGGATATGATAAATACAGTTATGGGACTACAGTATAAACTTCCAATTACTGCAAATTACAGTTTTTGTTGTGCAAGAGCAGCTCTGGAGGCAAAACCATCTAATTTTAGTCAAAAGTCAGTAGACAGTTTTACTGCGTTAGTAAAGTCAGACTAAAGCAATAAAAAACACAGAACTCCTTAGCCACTATGCATTAAGATATTTCTCATGTATTTCTTTGTTATTATCACATAATTATTGTTGTTTTTGTGATTTTAAACATTCCTGGTTTATATTTTCTCATGATTAGAAAGAGATTTCTTCGTGATACAAACTTACAAACTTATCTCCTTGAAATTCTTTTTATATTCTACCAACTTGTTTTGCCAATTGTGTTTCAATGGGAAATGTAATTGGACAGGACTTTGACACTGGACTTTGTCAAGGTTACGAGTTACATGTAAATAAAATTAACATACATACAAGGTTGCATTAGCCTTTAATGTTGTGATCATGAAATAATGAAACAACTTGTCACTTTGTATCAAAATGACATGATAAAATCCGCTTTGGCCATAGAAAAGACAAGAGATAAGAGAAGAAAAGGTTAATATGTGCCTTTCAGGCAAATCAACCTCTGAGGTTTTCTATTATCTCACTGCAATGAGTTTACACTTGGATAGAAATGATGTTAAACTCCAGTGTAAACCATATCCAACCCCTAGCCTCAACATAGCTCAATACATAGCCTAGGTTACGGCATGTTTAGATTTAGGTTACATGAGTAGAAGTACATGGGATATGCCCATAGTTTGTGTGGAGATCTGCCAATCCAAAAAAAAAAAAAAGGGTAGTTATTTGTATACAAGTAACAATATCAACAAAAGTAATCGGTGCTTCTTTTGCCATTCAAGTTGCCAGTTTGCAAACTTCTCCTTTTGCCCGGTGATATAATTCAACCATTCTATCTCCAGAGCAGTTTTACTTCTGATAAATGTTTTGAGGAGACTCTAATGTACTGTAAACTCAGGTCAGATACATCTACATCAACAGAACAACAAAGATTACATCTCACAGATGTAGGTATTTGGACAGCTGTATAGTTTGTTGAGCATGTCCTGGTAATAGTACAGGGTCTAAGTACGATGAAGAAATGTAGGGAAGCAAAGTTCAGATAAACTTCCATCAAAATGAGATTCTTACCCTTTGGCCAAACTCTCCAGGCTCTCCAGGCAGACCTAGTAGTCCAGGAGGACCCTGAGACATAAAATATTCGCAGTCAGCAAGAGTTCAAACGGCATGACTGGTGTTTTCATGTACTACATCTGAACAGGTGACTTTTCCACAACAGAAAAAAAATATCAAAAGTTGAACAGCAGGATAGAGGAAACATGTAGGAAGGAAGTATTAAATCATGATCCTTACAGGAGGCCCTGGGGGGCCGTCGGCCCCTGGAGGCCCAGGAGGTCCAGCAATTCCCTGAAACAGGTCGAACACATGAATATATTTTACACATATCATTACATACACAATGTGGACAGTTACAGCTTACACTTTGAAACTGTACAGATAATGAATCATTTAAAACATACAGTCTTACAAAGTAAATACACCAAAACAAAAGTCATGGTGTTGTAGTTAGTTGTGTTTGTATTCATTGATCAATGCATTAATAACCTGCTGCCCATTTCAATCCCTTATACACAGTAGGTAATTACACTAAATGATAATTAAGAGGTGGTCTTTAAATCTCGACTTAATCTGTTGAAGAGGCAAAAATGATAAACCATTTTATGATTGAACAATTACTCACCTTTTCACCCCGTAAGCCTTCTTTCTGAACCTGAAATTAACACAATGAGTAACTAATTACATTAAGTAAGACTAATGATTTTCATATTAGTATATCATTGTCAAATTCACTGTGCTAACCTGGTCTAATTACTGCGATGAAATAAGGCCAGAGGCAATGGGTAGCTCTTATCTCCCACTCACATAAATGGTATTTTTAGTGTTTTCTAGCACGTGTCATCAGAAAACCTTTCATACAGATAAGATGTTGTTGTTCTTTCTTCCGTCAAATTATTCCATCTTTACTTTTCTTTCTTAATGAAAATAAAAAAAAACATATTGGGAAAACGTGTTCCTCTCTTCTTCATAGAGCTGTAACAGTAATGATTACATTCATTACAAATTTCCCATCAGAAAATTGTAAAATGAAAAAGGCCACTCTGATTTCTCAGAGATATATTGATATTATTTCTTTTGATGAGTCCAAACATCCAAACTCCAAAGAACTTCACTTTACTATGATTTGTGACAAAGAAAAGCATCAACACTTTGAATTTTTGTCATTTTTGCTTGAAAAAACTACTCAAAAATGATTGATTATGAAAATAGTTGGCGATAAACTTTCTGTCAATCACCTAATCAAACAACCAACTTATTCATACAACTTTAGTCCTTTCCTTCCTTCACACACTCCAGCTTGCTCTTGTTTTGTGCTTCCATTTAGGAAGATCAGCTCAGTAAGGACAGTAGGTAAATCTTGCTTATGATTACCTGGTTTTTTAATAGTGATAATCATAAAAATGTGTAATTGATTGTAGTTAAAATGCACAATATGACCTTTAATTGGATGAGTCTTTTTTGTTTGCGTTTTAAAAATACTGTTTGTTTTCTAACTCCTTCACGCAACAGTGTTCATCATTCAGCATTAAACAAGCCTGTTATTCTTATATCCCTTTGCTCTGTTTTTGATACTCACCACATCCCCAGGTAATCCAGGAAGGCCTCTCTCCCCCTGTGACACAGTTCACACAACAAGGATGAAAAACCCTGTCATTAGAATCAAGAGACTTTCAGAGTAAAGTCCCTCAGGCAATATGGTAATGATACGGCAACGACCATAATTTATGAGACTACGCGTGTTAAAATGCATACTTAATTGCAGGCCCAAAGGAAAGTGAAACTTGTGGGTAAAGTACCACGGCAATTCTTTGTGCGTATGTGCGTATGCGTGGATCCTTGTGCATGCATATGGGTGTGGTGTAAGCATGTGTGCACGACTGGAAGAATCATCAAAGTCAGTAATTACAGACAGACAAATGAACTCTGCATTTTATTTTCTCAGACAAATGAGTGGGCTGACTTTGATGGTGCACAGAGGACAGTGAGGAATGTCTGGAGAGTGCAGACAGTAGCCTGGGAAACTGATGATACCTCTTTAAAATGATTTATATCAGCGCAGCTTAATAACATTATGCTTAAGGCAATATCCTCTTTGAATTGTTTCTAATCAAGGGAGCAGGGTGTTTTGCATACAGCACAGGAGGAGGGACATACCTTGTCGCCTTTAAATCCGCTGGGACCGGGTGCACCAACCAGTCCTCTGAAACCCTAATCAATTTTAGACAAAAGCTTCATTAGTACAAAGGTGACTCAAATCTGCCACAGACTGTTATTATCTGAGGTGTGTTAGTGACTGCAGCAGTTTAACAGAGATTCACAACTTACATCTTTCCCAGGAACTCCAGGTTTTCCTGGTAATCCGTCCAAACCTGCTTCGCCCTGAAATGGAAACAAGTGGACAAGAAAACATGTGTAAAGTATTTCTAACTGTAGAAGACATTAGGCGATTTTCCATCCGAATGTAGAGCAGATTTTATTTGAATTTCCCACTGCAGTTTGCTGCATTTTGTTTTTATCAATACATCACCTCAGGCAAGTATAAAAACTTTTTTTTTTTTTTCTAAATGCCCAATTCCTGGTTAGTCTTGTTCGTGAATGAAACAGTCTGCTCCCAGAAAAATTATGCACATTTCCACTGTGTCTGGAACAAATAAAGTTTTTGTATAGCTAGCATGGCGGCACAGATAAAGGCAAAAAAACCCCAAAAAACTTCAACCAAAAATCCAAAGAAAAAGACCTCTCAGTAGTGGGTAGTTAGCATGCGCTGCAATAGCTATCACGGCTACAAGGGAACACAAATGTCATCAACAGAAAATCCAAAGAAGAAGAACTCTTAGTAGTGAGATCTGTCTTTTTTCTGTGTCTGCTGGGAAAAAGTTGAGACAAATTAAAACATTTATAAAAAAAATGACAAGACTAGAAGTCTCCAGTCACACTTGCAGCTCTGTGAGTTTCCACCTGTTATGAGCTAAAATCTACCATTACAATGCTAACATGCTCACAATGGCAATATTAACACACTGATGTTTAGCAGGTGTAATGTTAACCATGTTATCTATCCACGTTTAGCGTGTTAGCATGCTAACATTGGCACAATGCTGGGCACGTCATTAGTTTTGCAGGGATTTGGTCATAAACCAAAGTACCAAGATGTTGGCGCTAGATGAAAAATCAGGGGGATCACAGTAATTACAATTTGTCATCTGGGAATGCCAATCCATTCATTCAGCCTGGAAGCAGTGGACTCACTGACTAACAGTACCATCCAGTATGCCAGCATGGCTAATAAAGATATTTAAGATTTATTTAAGTGTAACCCAAAAAACATCCCTGCAGCAAACACTGCCCTGACTTGAACCCCAGATGCCTCCTCGAAACCACCAAGCCTATTCCCTTTATCACTTCACTGAGGGAAATACTTTTCCAGTTTTCACCTACAGGAAATTGCTTACTGACTGACTGGCTGGCTGACAGACAGCTCCAAACCTGGCATCAGCATGTTTGAATGGAGCTATAGTGTACCTCGAGCCCGCTGCACATCTTTATGCCATATGGCAAAGCAATCAGTGTCCTGATTCCATGTTGACTGCTTCATACAAACTGCTTGTTAATGCGATTTAAATTTAAATTCAAGTTGACGTCTCAGTATGATACATAAGTAATTTTTACAACTGTTTCTAACAACTCCCTGCTGTGATTATTTGATCTGTTATTTGTAGTATCAATGAAATCGTGATCACAAAAACATGCTGACTTCAGCAGGAAGCCATTGCTGAAGCCGTAGGATAACCTTTCACTGGTTTATTCGCAGTCTGAACACCATATTAACAGTGTGATGGCAAAAGGAGGAAGGTCTTAGCAGCTCAGAGGAAACTTCAGACATCAACAATTCACTATAGGGCTGAATGAGGTGCATTATAGCCAAACGCCCCCACAGAGTCGGACAGGAAGTGTGGAGAGTGAATCAAGGAAGCCACATCTGTTTGTACAATTACGCCCCTCACTTCTCAGCTCCTCTGAGAAGACTGGTCTCTCTCTCTGTCAGAAATTAACCCTGTCGACTCTACTCTGTACAGGTTCGACCTTACATTACTCTTCAAATCCCAAGACATGGTGGGAAAACATGGACAGGGAAAGTAAGTCTCTCTTGTCCCTCAGCAACTACACTTGTGATCAAGCACTCTTGAACAAGATGCTGTATGCGTTGCAGCAGAGCTGTGTGGCCAACACCCTAACCGTTGTACCAGGCAGTTCCCGAGTAGGAATACAGTATGTTGTGTGAATATGAAGCATGGAAATCTGTTTACATTCAACTGTTTAAAAAAAAAAAATTACTATTAAAGTATTACTTACCCTGGCTCCTGGAGTTCCTTTTTCACCTTTTATACCTGAATCACCCTACAACAAAACACAGAAAGATAATATAATTTCAAAAATAATATTATCATTTTGCATTTGGTGAAGTGCACTCAGATTATACTCACAATGACACCTTTTGGTCCGGGTCCGCCAGGAATTCCTGCATCCCCTTGAATTCCCTGTGTAATATAAATTGAAGACCATTATATCAGTGGAAGTTATTGACCCCCAAAAGTCTAACTGTTGCTGACTCAGCAATACACTCTAGGCCAAATGGAGACTGCTGAGTCAGAGCTGAATCAATGTAAGACATTTAACTGACCAACTAAGAATCCTGAAACCCCAAAAAAGAAACCACAGCTGTTTGTGACAAGACCCCCCTCATGGGAGAACCCTGGACTATGACCTCCTACCTCACTTTCATTCTTTTTTCTTGCAAAGAAAGAAATGTGTCTTCTGATGCTCATTTTCCAAAGTATTTTTCATTTCTTTTATCACTGTTCTTTTTTTTTTTTTCTTGGTTTTCTTCTAGGAAGTCTTCCCATCTAAATACACCCCAGCGTTCTTTGTTCTCCCTTACTGCAGTTCTGCCTGAGAATAACTTTTGGTCTGATTTAAAGTAGCAACTTTCAAATCGCAGTGGGCACTGTAAAGTCAATATTTCTTGAAAAAAGTTGGATTCCCTTTTTGCTCTTACTCAGGTTGATCACAATATATACAGAGGTAAATGAAGCTTTAACATGTAGAATATTTACCCCAGTATTATGAGCTTGATTTATGGTTTAAGGAGAATTTTTTTTTTTTTTTATTACTGTGTAATTTAGACTTTTGTGAGAGCTCCACAGTTAAATGCCACTTTTAACTGTGGTGTGCAACAACTGCTACTGATGGGTTAACCATGATTATTCACTTATGTATTGTAAAGAATAATTGTTTCAATTGGCCTTTTCCATAAAACACATTTTGACTTATCCCAACACGAAAAGCACAGGTGTAAATAATAAAATTAAGGATAACTGAATTTAATTTGGCTCTTTGTCACACTGGCATGGCTTACTAAGAGCACAGCCCTTGTTAATTTAATTGGTAGCACCTGTGCTTTTCCTGGGCCACTAATACAACATTAATTAGGTCAGCTGTCTTTTAGAGTAAGATTACCATCCTGAAAAGCTGCAAAATAAGATTTTCTTTACTATTTGGTAGCAGAAAAACTCCACAACAAGCCTTAAAAAGCTGTTATGGCTAACGAGCTAGCAAGAACTTAACATTACTCATTCCGCCGACTTGGAGAAGCATTAGCATTGATTTGGAGTCATGTTTCAGGTTGAGATGGGTTGAAAAAAAAATCGATTCTCCAATTAAAATTGATCTTCATTTGAATAATCCGATATCGATTCATAAAACCCGAGATCGATTTTAGACTTGGACAGCTTGTGCTGCTGGAAATGAAAGCTAGCTTATCTACGTTTTCATAGCCTAGCCTGTTAGCGTCACCTGACCTCTGCCTGCACTGCAGCTTCTCCTCTGGATGGATGTTTCCTATGCGGCTTCCTTTTGCTCGACACAAGTAAGTTAATGAATGTAAACTTGCCACCGTAGGTACCTGTGGTTACATAACATTTGGAAACGAGCCGCAACAACAAGCCGGCGCGCGCATCATAGGTGCGCCCCGGTACGTAAACAAACAGCGCTACACCTCCCTGCACGTGAGAGACAAACACGTTACAGACGCAGGCTGCATTTCAGACTTAAAAACTATGAAGGCAGTGACGAACGACGAGTACAAGCTTATATATCAGTTACTTTATCCAGTGTGTGTTATATTACTTTCACATCACCTATATATGATCTGGTTTGTCTCAACCAACCTGTGAGAAAAGTATCTTTTCTCTTTAGCTGCTAACTAAACAGCTGACTGTCAATCTGTCAAAAAGGCTAACATTAGTTGCTAACTTTGTCTGTCTGCTGCTTGTGCTAGGTAGTTAGCATATAGTGGGTTTATCGGAGATTTTATTGCTGCCATTTTGTTACTTTAAATGGACTCACTGTGAATTGAACCTACAGTACTGAAGATTAGCTTCTGTAGTTGCACAGCTGCCAAATAACGGTCAAGTACCTATCAGCATTATGTAAAAGGCTGCTATTTGCGTGTTTCTCTCCCTTTATCATTTTGTGTTATGTTAATTCCACATCAACACTATATGCCACATCAAAATTAGAAGATGGGCTCTATTTTCTTATAGTTTCTCTAAAGTTTTTCACAGGGCATTTCCCTGATTTAGTGTTCCCTGTGTTGCATCAAAAGTGGGCGATCATTCCCTCCAGTCCTGGGTCGAGCAGCCTGTCACAGTCCATTGGCCAAACCCCAGCCAGCCAGCATTTCTCCCTCCTCCCCTCTCCTTGCTCTTTCACCAGCTGCTGCTTGATCCAAGGGAAAGTCAACCAAACTGCCCCCCTCCCCCTCCCCCTCCCTTCTTCTCACAGGAAATCAATAACAGGCAGAGGGGTAATTGCCCAGAAAAACTTATGTATGCCCACTTAACAGAACAAGTGCATCTCTGAGATCAGAGCCAAAACCAGAATGACTAAAGATATTCTATTTTTTTTTCTTTTTTTCCTCACATCAAAATTATTTTTAAAGGCTTTAAAATTAGCCAAATGCATGTGCACTGGTTAAAAAATTGGAGGGCCACATTCACGCACCTTTGGTCCAGCTGGACCCGGCAGCCCTTGATCACCAGCCAGTCCTGCTTGACCCTATTTACAAAAAAAACATACAGATCAAAACATACCCATCTGGACAGTCCACATGCTTCAGACTGTAATACCAAAAAAAAAGTATATTTCTTACTTGCTCTCCTTTGTCTCCAGGTAAGCCATCAATACCTGGTATACCGCCGTGACCCTGTCAAATGATTGGAAACGCATAATTAATACCTATATGTGAACTTTTAAGATCCGTAATATAAGAAAACAAATCCTCCACATGTCCAGGGTAACGAGTGTCACACCTTCTCTCCTTTTTGTCCAGGAGCACCTGTCAACCCTATGCTGCCACTATCACCCTGTAAACAAAAGGCAAGTATTAACTTTGACTGTTCCGCAGTAGACACACATGCATGACGGCCGGTCACACAGGTGACAATGACGTGCGGTCAGATAATAAACCTGGTAGCATCACAGGACACGGTTTAGTACATGGTGGTTGGGGGATTAATGTGGAAACAAAGTACAAATGTTAGAGATGAATTAATACATGTATTGAGACAAAAGACAGAAGATAAAAATTCACACAAAACAGAAAGAGTTAAGTTAAAGTAGCACACAAACAAACTCATACATACTGGCGTCGCAGCCAGAATATGCTAACAAAGGTCAAAAGCTCTGCCAAGACCCACTATGGTCTGGTCACACAACCAAAGACTCAAGGAACAATGGCTTTCGATTGTCTTCGCAGTTTTGCACTTCTTCTGGTTTGTACACTGATGTCATGTTCTGTGCCAAGGAATCCCTTGGAATTCAAACGCTGGACTGAGTGAAAAGTAATGGCTGTTAAATTACACAGTACCACGAGGTCGTGCCCACCGCAAGACTTCCCTCTGCTTCATAAACCACTTTACAAGTCACAGAAGGTTGCCCTTTAATTATTTTAGGAGCTTATATCATTTTAACGCACGTCATTTCTTTCATCGCAGAGATTAGGAGAAAGGCCCCCGCTCTGCTGCGCCCTATAACGAAAAAGACATCATCTATAACAACACTGCTACACGGAGAATTGCCTTTTCTAGTCCGTTAAAGATGCAATTAGAAGCAATCAAAGCAGGATGAATTCACTTTCACCCCATGCAACTCGATGACCGACATAGCCATTTTTAACCACAGCCTGAAAGTGGGCTTACATCATGTGTTGGCATCAGGTTTAGAAAAGTTTACAACAAATTGCAGCCTTCTCTCGGAGAAAGAGAAGGCAGAGGCTCATGCAGAAAGTAAGAAACGAAAAAGCAACAGGGATGCTCTGCATTAACGTTTGCTTTTAATGCAGTTTTATCAAACCAGCCAGGTTTCAAGAAGCAATAACTACAAAATGAAAATAAATGTATCATGAAATGAGTTCTGCTGTCTGTCTGACTGCATTACTTAAAATAAGTTTTACTGTTTTTAGAGTGAGAAATTGGTTATAGATGCACACCTTTATGATTCCAAATAATTTACAGGTGCATTCTCCAAACTATGACAACCAAAGTACAACATAAGTGAGAAGGCTTATCCGGTCTTCCAGACCTCTTGCGACCATTTTTAAGTGTCCCTCTCAGGACAGCTTGAATGATGCATGCTGAGGATTTTGTCTCAAGGAATAAATTATACTCTGAGACTCCCAGCTGGCACTGCCAGGCAGCAGAGACACTGTGATTTGAGCAGACTGGGTGGGCGTCTGCGTAGGCCTGCCCTCTATACATCTACACATCCTCTGTGGTAATCTGTCCTGTAATTCTGACAATAACAGTTGTGGCATTTTCCTTGCCACTCCCTGACAGAAAAGATGTAAAAAGTATAGTAACATAAGAAGAATATATACGTTTATATTAGCCCTATAAACACAAATGTCCGACACTGACTGACTGAGTGATTAAGTTAGACCACTGGTTGACCAACTAGTTTGAGTTTCCCCGATTGGCCGTTGCTCTTTCAAAATGATTTGTTCCAAACAGTTTCTATTACGTCACCAGTGGGCGTTTACAGACAGTGTTGCCAACTTAGCACCTTTCCAAAAAGCACCTCGCGACAAATCCAGCAAATTCATGGAAAAGCTTTTGCTACTTTCCATAGGAGAGAGTGGCCAGTGTTGCCCTGTGAATGGCTTGGAAGTCACTGCTGGTTGACGTGTAGTCTTAATGGGCCACTTTCAGTGACAATTTCATACTTGTTCCGTTGTCTGACAACAGAAACAGAAAAACATGTAACTAAGAACAGCTTAGAGAGTAAATGGCTGAAACCAGCTGACACTAGTCGGAATGAAAATATAACGAGATGATGTGATGAATATGCAAATTTGCATATTATGTAAAGTAGTGACTTGTCATGCAGGCTTTATTTTCCACTGAAAGAAGTTGTTTATAGCAGTTCCACAACATGTATATGTACAGGTATGTATACAGTACATAAATACATATACTGATGAGTGATGAACATTACTGTGTTCTGTCCAAGGTACATGCATACATGCATATAAAATATGCACAGAGACAAACATGTATTCAAGCTAATGATGCTCATGCAGCGTCAGCATGCACCGCTTGACTTACCTTCTCACCTCTGTCACCTCTGACAGAGAGAACTCTGCCCTGCAAATAATTAATCAATAAGGATTAATTATTATCGAGGCAGGAAGAAAAGCAGAATAGCTGAGAGGCATGCAATCTGAAATTACTGGAGTGTCTCTGATAAGATATCTACCAATGATCACAGCACTAAACATGATTGAAACTCAATCAATCAGTTATTAGCTTATTAAATATTTTCTCTGAATGAACAGAAAACCACACATGTAAATGTCCACAGTTTTCATACAGTTTCTCCTTTTGCTCCTTTGATTCCAGGCGGTCCGATGGCACCCATAGGGCCAGTGTCACCCTGAAAACGTAGGCATGTTCACACAATCAAATAGTAGAACAAACAACATTATGAAACTGCAATCTTTTGTCACACGCAAGTGCTTAAAGGCAGTGGTAGATGACCTTTTCACCCTTGGAACCTGCAACACCAGGTGCACCGATGTCTCCCTGTGAGAAATAGAGACACAGACGTCTGTCGAAAGCCATTAAAGAAAGGATTCCCACTCATCTGTGGAAGTAATACACAGGGGTAAAGTCTGGAGAAATCAGGTAGCTGTACCTTCTCTCCTGCAGCACAAGAACAGTTGACTTCAGGGCCTCTTTTTTGCTCCACAACAGTAGGTGTCGGAGTGGGGATCTCTTCTGGGGGAGCCTCCGTCACCACTTTCTTAGGGCACTGAAAAGATGATATTTCAGCCAACAGTGATCATCAAACCAAAAAATGAACGACAGTGTGTGAGGCGGCAGGAGGATCTGATGTCCATTAAACACTATACATGCCTTTCAGTCACACACAGTGGCTGAAGTAGAAATGTCCCAGGTTTTTATTTCAGAAATCGGGTCACGTTAAAGTAGCCTGTAGTAGCATTCTGTTGTTTTACAAAATTAGTTTGCTGGCATGTTAGCTACAGTAGGTAAGAAAGCCCAAAACTGTTCATTATAACCTATCTTTGTGTTTTTAAACTAAGAATTAGTGTTTTAAATGAGAGACTAGCTTAAAGGATAAGGAGAAGACAGTTTACTGAGTGACAGTAACCTGCAATTAGCAATAAATCTACTCATGTGACTATGACTTTTACTTGAAAGGGATCCAGTTTTTTTTCTTACATCTCTCTTTTGTAATCTACATAATTACAATACATTTCTATATTTGTAGACATCCTAATCTTTAATGCTTTAAAACTTCTAAAAATCCATGGTTTGACAAGGGTACAAACAGTAGGTCTATGGCTGATAATACTCACAGGTCCATTGGGTAGATCACAGCAGGTTTCCAGCTCTGCATGCTTGGAATCGCAGTAAATCATCATCCTTTGGAGGTCGAACTGCACGGACACGGACAAATGATGAACAGGTCAACAGCAAGAGAACAGCACAATACAGTATCTCCAGAGTGGGCTGTATAGGGGAAACTACAACACATGCAGGTGAAGACTCACATCAATTGGCACACTGTCATACAGCCTCTTCCCAATCACTGTCTTCCCTTGGATATCAATGTCCTCCCTGTCTTCAATGGGAAGAGTCTGGATGTGTTTGCAGTCCAGGTACAGAGACACAGCCTTGGCCTCCACGCTGAGGGCAATCTTGTGCCAGTTGCGGTCAAACAGGTTGTCAACCTCGGCGTTCTTGAACACAGCTCTGACAGCGTCCTTTGTCAGCCCGACAGCGTTGTATTCCACCGCCTTGTTCTCACCGTCCAGACGGATGGACACCTAACAAATCAGAGGCAGGGTAATGTTAACGATAGGAGCTGAACAACACATGCAGCGAAGTTCAAGCCCAGACACAGAAAAAGCAGAATTTAAACATGGTTTTCTTTGGAGGTAGATTATTCAAATCTGTGTTTGTTAATTTAACATTTGGGGGACATATAACAGTTGTAGAAAAAAAGTTAGTCCTGCTTTAAGTTAAAGAATTACTTACAGTATTAAAATATGAGTTTCAGTTAGGAAATTATTATGAGGAGTCTGGATTTAAATTGATCTGGTTTGACAGGCATAAATACACTATTTCCATGTTTAAAACCCAACAATTTAAAGAGAATCTGAATAGTCCGTGTGCTGGGCCCTATTTGTTGATCTTGTAATTGGTCAAATCCAGACACATAACTCGTCACATTTATTACTATTTACATTTGTCTCACCCACCTGTGGGATTCCATATTTGTCAAAAACCTGCCAGAGGTACCAATCTTCACGCCTTGAGGTTTTCCTGAATTTGAATGTCGTCACAAAGGCGTATTCATCCGGCAGCCCTTGAGGAAATACGTCTCTGTGAAATGAAAGCACAGCGTTATTGCTAGAATAAACTGCGGTTTATTTTACTCTGCATGCAATGTCTGATAAACACCGTTGCACTCACCCTGTAACAGTTTAAATATTAATGTACAAACCCCAAAATCAAACACAATGTCTATGTTTCACTTAACTACCACTTTGTTTATAGCTGCAGTTCCTGCTCTCCTTAGCAGAGAAACACTGCACTATTCTGATTGAAACAAAGTTTTGAATATTGTATTTAAGACTCAAGAGGAGGTAATAATAAATCTGTTTGACATTTTGTAAATTGTGGGTGAATTTAATTCAATTTATCATCTCGATAAAACATGACATACACTTCAGAATATCCGGTGCTAGTTGTTTTTTTTAAATGTACAATTACATTTCCCAGCATGTCAATAAACTTTTGGTAATTTTAATAGATTAGAAATTTGTTAAGGAATTTGCACCATTGAAGTACAATCGCAACTAAGTTGGCACCAGCATTATTGCCAATTGTACTTCTTGTATTTTAAAGGGGGCCCTGAGTCACAATCTAAATTTATTTCCATTATAATCTTTAGCAATATATTTTGCTTTTTTCATACATATTCCTAAAAAAAAAAGCTGTTTTGTATCAAATCAGAGTCAAGTTAAATCAAGTTAATTGCCACACAGAAATCACTGGTTCAGTTAGTTATTTGTAAAATGAACTTGATGGGAATTTGCGTGCGACAGGGTGTAAACACATATTAGGTGGTGGGGTCAGCAAATATTTACAGATTACCTCAACCATGCCACATGTCACATACTTACAGGTATTTAGAAGCAAATGTGTAGTGTATTGTTTGCAGTATACCCGGATGGTCACTTACTCTGTTTGCTGTACAATGGGCATGGTGCCAAGGCGAACATAAGAACTCTGGCCCTCATCAACTTTGGTTCCCAGAATATCTCTCACATTGAAGTAGTCCATCAGGTCGAACCCTGCAGCGGCACAGTAAAATAGCCTAGTTGGACTCAAGACAGTATCACACACACATAAATAAGCACACCAGGCTCTTGAGTCGTGAGGCTGACTTATGGTTTTGTCAGATTGCTCGGGGTATACCGAGGTTTAATTAGGTCAGTCCCGCCACACCCTGCAGCCACTGCGTTTGTGGCTTTTTGGAGAGCGATTCAAGTCACAATTACTATTACTGAATAACTGGAAAATAGAGCCATTTGACGGCTATTCAGCATCTGTTAGATTTTCAGCCAGAGGAAAAAAAACTAGTTGCCATTGCTCGTAAGGTCCTCGTGTGAGTCTGAGGGTGTGTGCACGTGTGTGTACATTACCCTGCAGTGTGTGATTTGAAGTGGTGTGACCACAGACCATATTTAGGTGGTTCAGAAAGGACACTCCCTTGTACAACAAACATGTGCTGTAGCTATGGCAATGCCAGCAGGATGAGAGCTCGTGCAGCACTGATGCTGCCAGTTTGTCCAGCAGATCTCACTGAAAGCTAGTGGTTATGTTGTGTGGATTGAGCTCTTCTCAAAGCCGACTGTGCCATTAGTGAGTCAACACGATGAGCACCGCCTCGACATATTCCTGCAAAGGCCTCAGTAATGCAGCAAAATCTATGTAATGTAGGGTTTCCGGTGGGAACATTAACACCGCCGCACTAATCTTTAAAAGAGGAAACCAGAACATTAAGGTGGTAACATGAGAGTCTGGTAGAAGCTTAGTGGATGTCATTAGAAATAGCCAGGAAACAGGTGGTAAGACACACAGGCTGCCCTTGAGCAACAGAGTAAAAAATAACATTAAAAACAAGCGCAGTCATAACAGACTGAATAACTGAGGGGATCAGAAATTTTCATCTGTCAGTAAAGGCCACCAAGTGTCTCAGATGCACTGAGGGATTGCAGATTACTGTGTGCAGAGGAGACTATTTAAACTCACGAGGAAGACCTCTTCAGTCTCATAGACTTTCATTCATTTTGGATGCCATTTACTGACAGTTACCTCCACTGATCAGTAGATGGTGCTGTCTCTTCTGTGACTTATACACAGAAAGATCACTTTGTCTTTGGGTCTCAATTTTTTGTTGTTTGTGTGATGCTGCAATCAATTTATATGTTTGATCTTGATACTTTAAGCTTCACACACAAACTGACTTTGGATGAAGCAAATTTAGATTTACTAGGACAGAGAATTAGAGATTAATGCTGAACTTTGCCTGTTAATTTTTGTGGCCTGCACCTTTTTTTTCATGTTATTTCATATGTTAACAACATGTTTTTTTTTTAACATTGCCACGTGCTTACTTTGTGCCAAGACATTAAAGACTATAGTCTCAATCAGGATAACTTGCTTATCTGAAAGTGGCCCATTAAAGCTCTACAGCACTATTCTCTAATGATAGTTTTTGCATGTTTAAACCCAAAGGACTCACACTTTCAAAAACACAGCATCTAAAGCTTATTGAAAAAAAAGGTTCTTGATAGAAATCTGAAAAATATTTGGTTTAGAAATTCTCCAATTAACAGTGATAACAATTTAGCAAGTGAAAAGGTCAAGGTTATCTAATGCTTCCGCCCTATCTTTTGAGCACTGGTGACGCTGTACAAAAGTCATGTTTCGCTGGTTGTCAGTCTGGCTAATGGGTTGGGTTGCTCGAGGAAGCCCTGCAGCTGTGAGTTTTTCGCCGGCCTCGGTCCTCTCTGTCACCATGCTTGTATTGTGCACATTTGCTCACCGCGCCGTTTCTGTGGCTGCACGAGGACCATCTGAGCACAGAGCTGTAATTTGGACTGGCAGCGGATAGTGTATAATCAACCGAAAAAAAAAGTTATTTTGGACAGCCAAAAACGACCAATGGGGTGATCTGCGGGAAAAGCCAGATGAGTTCAGTGACTGGGGGAAAAGGCAAACACGTACACACACAGCATTCTTTTAATCAGAGAGCAGATGGCAACATCCGTGCGGTAGATAGCGAGCGCAGAGCCACAAAGACACGCCGCAGCCTCCTGTGTGTGCTCACTAGCCTGAGGGGTCAGACTACACAACCCATGATAAATACAAGTCTGACTCAAACCACAGGTCTCTCGGCTGTCAAATCATAATCAGCAGCAAATAGTCCTGACATTTCTCACGGAGAATTACACTCTCTCTGCATCGGCGCAGAGACACGTTTGTAGTGTAATTATAAGCGGGAGCCTACAGGAGCTGCTGTTGTCGTGACGATAAGTACTGTTTATCTAGAGCATCGCTGCATGTAGAGAAAATCTTTATGTGCTCAGCCGCAACTTTGACAATGTGCGTCTTGAAGCTCGGTCACAGTTATAGACTTAGTGCAGTCTGGAAAACCCCGAACATCCTTGTCATGTCAGGGAGCTTCAGACCTCAGACCGCTGTTTGATAACATTTTGCCCAATGGAGGTTTGGGCTCTCACAGTAGATCACATGTATGACACAACCATCTGTGCTATAGGTTGAGAAAAATCAATATTCATCCTTACACTTTCTCTCGCTGTGCCAACATCCAAAAAGAAAACTAAATTCTCCTTATGGGCTCTGGTGCTCCTTGGACCGCACTGTGGGAACCATTACGATATAGAAATCCATTTCTAAATTGGTAACCTTACATCACGACAGTAACTAAAGATTTAAAATGATTATAGTGACCAGCAGCTCTCAGGGAACACCATTTCATTTGTGGTGCCGGTGGCCAAATGTAAAAGAAATATAAATCAGTGTAGTCCACAGTATATTTATGGTGTATTCCACAATAACCTAGCTACTGGCTAGAAGAAAAATAAAATTCTCATATAATTTTCCAGCAGAACAAGACCTGGATAGGAGGCTCTAACTCAGAAAGACAAACAAAGCACAACCCAAAGAGTTTATTCCAGTTAGAGTGCTTACAGCATCTGACAAAGTGGTACATCTGCTTAAGAAAACATCAGCGAGATTCAGTGATTTATCTGAGGTTTCTTCTAATTCCTACGTGGTTTAGAAGAGAAGCGTATTTAGCGTTAGCCCAGTGGCAGTGATGCGCTAATGTGTCTGGACAGAGGGAAGTGATGCTGTCGTCTCTAATCAGAAGCAGACACTCCTCTACTCTCTGCTGCCAAATCACTGCTGATTGGCTGTTTTTTCTTTTCACTTTGACAGAAAGTCACTCTAACTTGAAGGAACATCCATCCATCCAATAGCTATACCACTTATCCTTTAAGGGTTGTTGACATTGGGCGAGAGGCGTGGTACACCCTGGATGGGTTGCCAGTCTATCACAGGGCTGACATATATTGACAAGCAACTATTCAAGCTTTACATCTATGGGCAATTTAAACTCGCCCATTAACCTAAGCTACATGTCTTTGGACTGTGGGGTGGGGGGGAGTTTACATGTTATGTCTGCATGGGTTTCCTCCAGCTTCTCTGGTTTCCTCCCACAGTCCGAAGACAGGCAGGTTAGATGAAGGGGAAACTCTAAATGAACCATAGGAGTGTGTTTGTTTGTCCACATGTTAGCTATGTCATAGACTGACAACCTGTCCAGGATACATCCTGCCGTGTGGCCAATGTACTGTATGTTGTGGTGCACTTCAAGCCCACAAATGCCAGCAGCTTGGATTTTTCCTTTTACACAAAATTGTGATGAATAGTGTGTGTGTGTGTATATATATATATATATATATTAAAAAATACACACTGTACAAAATAGTCTCTCAGCATCTTCATGGCAAAATTTGCCCTGAAAAAAAGCCTCATCCACTGACCCCTTGTTCAAACATTGTCAGACGTCAACTGTGCCAGCCAAATGTGTGAAGAGTCGACATTTCAAAAACACGACTTCCACCACTCTGACATCTCTCTCTCCATGAAGTTCGACGTATCAGGAGTCCAAACAGTCACGTCTGTGCATCTGTTTTTTCTCTTAGTGTGATGGATGTGGGTGGGAGACACAGACAGGAACTCACATCCCCCAAAAGACACTCTTGTAACAACATCCGACCTTTCTGGATAAACGCTACTCAAGACTTCTGAGAAAACTTTAAACGCAGCAGCTTGGAATGTATGAAATAAAAGCATGAAACGATGGAGGGCTACTGATTCGCTTGACATGGTAAAAGACTAGTTTAATTCTCGAGCTTGAAAATCACAGCTGCATTTTGAGTTTGACATTTTGAGAAATACAGTTATTTGCTTTCTTGCTGAGAGTTACAGTAGAAGAGTCAATATGAAGCTCTCACCAGCAGCCAGTTAGTTTAATGTAGCATAAACACAGAGATAAAACAGCTAGCTTTCAAGGTAAAGGTAAAAAAAAGCTTGTGGAGCCACAACTTGTTGTTTCACATTCATTTTTGTCAAGGGTATATTTGTGCTGTATGGAGGATTTAGTTTCCTTTGGAGAGATCCTTTGAAAGAGGTTAGCAGCCTTTATGCTAAGCTAAGTAGCAGTAACTTCATAATACTTTATAAACGTTAGAGTCGTGTCAATAATCTCAAATAAATGCAAACTTTATATTTTGCTAAACATGTTTGAATGCATGTTGCTGCAACAACGATGAAAGTAACTTGATATTCAGTGAGATGGATTACATGACTGAAGCAAGTTTGTTTTTCATATCAAATGGAAAAGGATGAAAGTCAATGGCTGGCCTTGAACTGTAGGCAAAACACATCTACATTTCTAAAGCACAGCAACTTGGTCTCCAAAATGTTTTGCTGTCATGTCAAGTGGGTAAAATTGGTAAATTCAAATTTGACAGCGTTTTGTTTTTGCAACTATATCGAGTTTTTTTATGCTGGCAGCATAAAACAAGACAGAAAATAAATGTGCCAGAAAACAGCACTTTCCCAAGTCATGAATAAAACCAATTCAGTTTCCAATCGGATGGAAATGGAGGAAAATTGTAGGTGAAAACTGTCTAAATCTCTGTATATAAACAAGAAAAAAAAAACCTTTTTTTTCTCTTCATGTGAAAAGGCTAAATGTGGGACTGTAGGAAATGCTTTGCAAAATAAAGAGTTGACTTTGTGGTTGTCAAGTGTAGCCAGCGCTGCATGTTGCTGTTAGGAAAGCAGCAGTTTTGCACATACCTGGAACCTCTTCAAGACCATAACTGGTGCTGCTGGGCTTAAAGCGATCAGGTTGAACCTTCATGTTTGGACACAGGACATCTGAGGAGAAAGGACAGTAGTTCAGTTTGGCACATTTTAAGTCAAAATATGATCCTCTGATAGGAACAAAAGTTAGAGAACTGTTCAAACACCTCTACTGGTAACCTTCTGTATTCCTGCTGGAAATCTGACCGGTTTGTTGTTTCATTTATAAAAGCAGTCATTCTGAAACTTTATGAGGGGTCAGACATTAAGGTGTGAAGTGTTAGATTGTTTCAGGATGTGGTGATCTCATTGAAACAGTCTCGGGACTGATATGTGATCTGAAGAGCACCAGCCCAGACAGACTGCCCTCCATCGCTCCTGTCTGACGTCTGTGGAGTGAAGTGTGTGGGTGAGAGGTTGGGCGGCTGTGCTAGTGCAGGGGGCACATCCACAGGCCCAAGAGCAGTAAGTTTTATATTTCCACTCACGCATATTTCAGTGATGGCGATGACAGTGAGAAAGGCAACACCATCAGGTTGAGTTTTTTATTGGCAGGAGGGGTGTTTTCTATTTGCGTCAAGATGCCAGCTTCACTAGTGCAGAATGCAGATATGTATCCTGCTCTGTTTAATATGTGTAAACATTGGCTTAGAGATGTGATTGACATCCATTCAACCTTGGAGGTGGTGAATTTTGTTTATGGCTCTCACAGCACTGAAAACGTACATGAATGTCCTCCAGCAGTGATATACAGGACTTTCTATGGAAACTGTTCATGGTGGGTCTGTGGATTTTTCTGGAGTAACAGAGATGCTGTTTCTGGAAAGACTAAGTTCTGTTGAATTTTTAGACTGGCTCCTGGTGTGGGTCTAGGGCTGGCAATGTTGGTCAGTCAGTGAATCCACTAATTTGGTCCAGACTGAAATATCTCAACAACCATTGGGTGACTTGCCATGTAATTTGGAGCAGAGACATCCAGGTCATGACAGGAGGAATTATAATAACTTTCATGATCCCATAACTATTCATCTAGTCTAGCCATTGTGACATCAGATTTTTAATTTGTACTTCAGATGTACTTTATGTTTAGTGCTTACCAGCAAATATCAGCATGCTAACATGGTCACTGTGAGCATGTTAGCATGCTCACATTTAGCTCAAAGCAGAAGTGCGCCCAAGTACATCCTCACAGAGTTGCTCACACAGTGACCTGCCATACATTTAAACTTACACTAGTTCAGCTTAAGCACTCAGAGCCCTCTGCTCCTTTTAGCTACTTTCACTAATTCAGCAGTTGTTTACATGCCATTCAGATTTGCTGCTTACTTTAGCCGTTGCTTCTCTCTCTCTCACACCTCTCTGTATAATACAATACAGCTCCAAACAGTTGAATCAACAACTGTCTAAAACGATTTTAACAAAAACTGATCATAACCTTCATGCAGCAGGTTTTACTACAGGACTGTTGTATTTGGACTGCATCAGTTTAGCTACAAGTTCCTAATAAATGTCAACTGAGTATATATTAGTAATTATGAGTTGTATGTACATCCTTCAAAGTGCCTGACTGGAATTTAGTGGTTGATTTCAGCGCTGAACTGAAACACCTGGCAGCCTAAAGATGCTCTTTAATTTAATAGTTTTACCATATGTTATTATTATCCCTATATAACATGTTTTACCCCTCCCATTCGAAATGGAACAGGTTTACTCAGAGAGTTTAACCAACTTACATTGTGCTTTTAAATGAGCACATTTTTACACAGTGGTTTTACTTCTACTGTAGTAAAATGTCTTTTCAGTAACAGTAGCTAGTGACCGTTGACGTTCTGACGTGCTGACGTCAGTGTAGTGGCTCATCTCCAGGCTCTGGAGTTTCTGTTACTGGTAGTTTATTGCTGTTGTGTCTAAACGCAGTTAATGTGTCTGTTTTCTTCATCTGACTAACTACCTGATGTACATTTCAACTTACACCAGTTCTCCTCCGGCACCCAGAGCCCTCTGCTCCCTGTAGCGATTTTCCCAAATTCAGCAGTTGTTTACCTGCTGTTCAGATCCGCTAGTTACTTTAGCTTAGCAGTTAGCGCTAGCTTCTCTCTCTCTTGCTCGGCGTGTCTTGGATCAACAGATGAATTTGTTCATCAGAGTTTGGCGTTGTTGTAACTTCAGTGTAAAGGATTGTGATGTTTATTACTTCTTCTTCTTACTTCTTACTTCATGATGTCTGCTGTCTTACCTCCGACTTACAACTTCATGATGTCTGCTGTCTTCCCTTTGAAACAAACCTCCGCTCATTAACCGGAGTATTACTCAGCAGCCTTCAGCGTGATAGGCTATTACTCGTGACGTATACCAATCAGATGGAGCTGTGGGCGGGACACTGTGACACACGTTTGTTGAGTTTACTGTCAGATCTCCTGGCCCGTTTTTTACAAAAACAAACACTGGGGTTAATACAAATCGGCCAGAATTTGAATTAAGAGCAGCTAGTGAGAAGTGCGCAAAAAAGTAACTGTACGCTAAGCAGTAACAGAAAGAAATGCCGGTACTGTGTACCTGTGCGGTAATCCAGGCCCACTTCAAGCACTGATGACATTGCTGACAATAGCATTAGCATTTAGCTGAAACTACTGCTGTGCCCAGTGCACATATGGTCTCACAGAGCTGCTTGCGTAGCGGTAGACTTAATTTGTTTTAAGCCCTATGCACATAATGCCGAATGCATGAAATATCAGAGGCAAGTACCTAAAAATCTAGGAAATAAACCCAAAACTATCTGAATGACAAGATAAAGACAGATATATATAAACTCCACTTATCAACCTGCATTAAATAGCAGGGCTGCAACAAAAAATAATGTCCCAACTAATGATGTAGACTGTTGTATATGTTGAAATGACTGCATGTGGACTCATCAGTGAATATCAGTATTATCTGCTTCACCTTACAATTGACAGGATGAAAATGAATAAAACCATCTCACCTATTTTACATGGCAAGATTAATTTTTCTATCATGTAGCGGGCAATGACAGCCAATCAGGATCCCGTCATCAGTTTGTAATCAATCTGTGAAGAGGAACTTCTCATTAAACCTATTATTAGCCCGACAATGTGTCTGTGTCCTCACTGTCAATCCTAAATATTATCTGTAGCCCACGATATCACAGTGAGACACTCCAGCTTCCTTAATAGATCAAGTATCTGCCAAACATCTACTATTAAACCCTGCAATTTTCTTTAAATCACAGCTATAAAAATCATCACGTCAGAGAGGCTTTTAACCTTTGCCGCATTCATTATGAGGACAGCTCCGTTGACATGTCTTGTTTTTCTGTTTCATGCATAGCCCAGAGCATGCCTAATGGGAAAATCCAAGCAGGTAATTTAACTGTCAGCGTATGCATTCTTTTCAGTAATTCTGCAAGTGGTCTTATCTCAGTTTCACATGGTTTATTTTTTATTTCAGCTGTAAACACTTTGTCCTTGTTTGTGTCTGACTTGTGTTTGTTTAGCAGTGAAATTCAGGGAGTCTTTTTTCCCACTGTCTTAAAAGTCTTTTTTAAGTGATACGGAAAGATCTCAGAAGGGATACTTGGTTTATATTGTTTATAAAACCAGCACGTCCACCAAAAATTACGATTCTGTGAATGAATGGAAGTGCGTCACTCTTTTTTTTAAAGACAGTGTTGTTGCACAGCTCTGAGACTTAGCATGCTAGATAGCCGAGCAACTCCCTGCACTTGTGGGCCTAAAACTATAATTTAGGCATCCGGCTGTGAGTTAAAATGGAAGCAATGTAAAACCTGTATTTGGAAATGAATGTCTCAAACAGGTTCATATTCATCAGCAGAAGTTTCACCATGACAGATCTAACTTCAACCATACTTTTTTTTTGTCACCAGAGATTGATATATTTTTAATTTATTTATATAATTTATTGTTAGTCCACAGGGAAATACACACAGCCTGTATTCAGAAACTGACTCACTGGTTCACTGACCTGTTGTTACTAGAGCTCCAGAGAGAAGCCTGAGAGAGGAGATGTAAAACTTCATTCAGATGTTTTTTGATTGTTAAAACCACAAATATATCTTCTAATGGATCAAAACTTCAAATAAAACACTGGAAAAGTGCAAAATAAAGGACCTTTAAACACACTCTAGGTGTTAGACAAGGGCTTTGATGTTAGAGTCCTGTGTCACTGGGGTTATGTAAGGTCAAGTGTGTGCTGGTATTCTTAAGCAAGGCCACACGCGCGTTAAGGAATCCTTGCAGTGCAGAATAAACAGTGCTCTTTTTTTAAACCTATGGATTAAAAGGTGAAAACATTCAACATGGACACTGGAGCGGCTGCACTGGACCCACTTGAAACATTAGATCTATAATTTTCGGGGTGAAAATAACTCGCATTGCTCAGGGAGCCCAGTTGTGCTGACCACTGACATACTTAGAGACTCACTCGTGGTGATTTTAGAGATTACAGAAAGAAAATAGTGGAACGCTCTTTCAGTGTAAATTTAGCCTTTGGTTGGTTCTACAATGTTTCGCAATTTATAACCTACATTACTGGTTGGCAGTTTGGAAGTCAAAGAGCAAGGTCAAAGGTCAGAGGCTATAAAATGAATCTCCAGTCTGCCCTTGCACCAGCATCACTCTGCAAGATGATACGGTCTTAAAAAAGAATGAAGGTGTTTTAGAGTCTCTCTCCAGTGGAATCTCTACTTTTGCCATATCCTGACAATTCAGAGCAAAATTAAAGTGAGAGTTTGTCAATGCTCATCTCTGCACTAAAACCGTGTAATCATGTCATTTCCGTTTTTGTATTTGCTGCGGCTAAGACTTATGGCATCCTTTTCTTTCCTGTCTGGCTAATTTTAGGCAGGAATTTCAAGCGCTGGAGTGCAAAGCATCCATCTTCTCCATGCAAACACTCGCACGCAGATACTTCTTCACACAGCTACTGGACAACATAAGGCTGTTACTTTACTTTTTGAGCCTATTTTTGCTAATTCGTCTGGCTGTGTAAACTACTTGCTACGCCTGTGTGCCTGTGTGTGTGTGTGAAGGACTTTCTCAGTGCACGGGTGGAAAAACTATTTGGGTTAGACAGGCTTTCCAGTGCTAAACACCTCTGCAGTGAAAAAGACAGCTGAACCACAGAAATGTCTTGGTTAGAAAACTGTCATTTACAAGCCAGCTTTTGAATCATCCCCCTCACACTCTTCATATTCAGGCGAATAGAGGCCGTGACAGCACTGTGTACATGTGCAGCAGCTCTCTGTGGTTAGGGTGGGGTTTTGTGGTTTGGGCCTTTTCCTCCGTACGGTGGTTAAAGGTTAAAATAAGAGTCTAATTTGATTAAGTGCACGTTCAGGGTGAGGCAGGCAGACTTCAAAAGAGAGGCTTCAAAAAAAAGAGGCCATGTGGCATTCAGTGTGACTGATGTGTTGGCACCGAGCCTGATGGCTGACTTACTCTCGCACAGCCTCCTCCTCAGCCGGCCCCTGATCTTGTCAATGGCATTAAAGTCCGTCACATGGAAGACGTGGGCATTCTTTGGCTCGGCGGCGATTTCCTCCAGCTCCTCCTTCAGCGCCTCCCCGATGCCCACGGCGAACATCCTGATGCCGGCTTTGGCAGCTGCCTTAGAGGGCTCCAGAACATAATCCTGGCTTCGGCCATCTGTGAGGAGGATGGCCACCCTCTGGATGCCTTTGGCGACGGGCCTTGCTCCGTTCTGCTCGGTGAAGATGTTGTTGGTGGTGTAGCTGATGGCGTCCCCGGTCATTGTATTTCCCCCCAGGTAGCGTATGTTACGGGCAGCTCGCTTCACATCTTCCAGGGTCCTGTGTTTCCCCAGGTTGAATTCAGTGGTGGGTCTGTCACTGTAGCGAACCACAGCTACTCTCGTCTTCTCTGCGGCCACATCGAAAGACTCCACCAGGTTGGCCACCCATTGTCTGATCTTCTCGAAGTTCTCTTTTCCAACACTGGATGAGGTATCCAGGATAAACGCCAAGTCATAGTGGACACTTTTACACCCTGGAGAAAGCAGATACAGGAGCATTTAATCACTTCTCACATGCAGTCAATATGGAGTCTAGAGTTTTCAGTCTTAATGGTCTTACCTGCCCTCTGTGCTTCCACTCTCTCACCAGAAAGAGTCAAGGCCAGGATGACCAAGACCAGGGTGATCCTAAATCCCACTCGTAATTCCATCTCGGCCTCAATATGGGTCTGTTTTGTTTAGCTTATTACCACCATCAAGCTGTTCAGTCTGTGGAAAGGTCAGTGGAAACATCAACAACTCACTGTCACATGAACTCTAGCAGACACTGCAGCCAGTTTTATAAATGCACCGCTGAATTAGGAAACATTTCAGAATCTAAATCCTGTCTTGCCAAAACTGTCCCTTGCACCTTTTCATCACTGAACCACAAATGAACACAATTTGTGATAATTTCTCTCCAACCGAGAAACCAAAGTGGATGAAGCCTTTCCTGTGGTGCAGGGGATAGCTATAAAAAAAAGGAGGCTTTCTACAATGGCTGCTGCCACATCTTTACAGTGAGAAGGCACTAGTAGAAAGCTGATTTAAAATTGCATTACACGCTTTATATATGTGAAAGAAAAGAAAACCCTGGGATCCAGAGAAGAAGAAATTCTCTATCTCACCTCCCCTTCATTTCCCAGTATTTTCTATTGTCTCCTGTTTTAATTTCTGGTATGGAAGCTGGCAGGAAATGTTCTCCACTGTCAGGACATGATAATTTAAAGTCTGAAATACAGCTGTCATCTCTCAACAGCATCAAGTGAATATTTCATCCAGAGAAAACCGGACTCAACAAAGATTGCTGGAACCTGCTGCCAAACTTTTTTTTATTTTTTTCAACCATTTCCACCCACAAGACGGTTAAAGAACGTCAGGAGAGCACAGTTCGCTGATGTTGCACCAGATATAGTTGTCCTTTGGAGACGCTGAGCCGATCCACCAGTGTGTTTCACAGGGCGTATCAGCCCCTCTCTGTTGGATTCATTTATGAGGCAGTTTTGCCTGGGTGGCGCTGTCAGAAACCTGTTGTATAAACACAAAACTATTCTCGCGTGTACTGTAGACCAGCGGTTGTGATGCCTGACATTAGGGCTGATGTGTGACTGACCGTAGCCATAACACGGGCTCTTACTGACTGGATGAGCGTCTCACTGTGGGGGGGGGGGAGTCATCAGGGGGAGGTTAAGGAAAGTCTGACTTACGCACAACTTGTAAAGCAATAAAAATGCCCTGAAAAGTTTTTTACCATCCTTGACCACCTTCCTGTGCAATCTGATATTTCCACTGCATTATGTTGCTAATGTATTTGTATCCCAGAGGTGAACAGCATCTGCTCCTAATGAAATATTTAGAGGGGTACTTTACTTGAGTATAAATAGTTGAGAAATGTATTCCCTTCTTTTGCAGAAAGTTAGATGAAAACTCTCATATCTGAGCATGAAGTATCACCCAGACCAAGATCACAGTTAGGTTAGCTTAGCATAAAGACTGGAAACGTGGGTGAATAGTTGCTCTGGCTCTGTCTATCTAAAGCGAACTATTAACACGTTTTACCTTGTTTACTTGATATGTACAAAGTGAAGAGGTGGAGAAATGGCAAATTATGTTTTTACGGGAAGTTATTTGCCAGATTATTTCTCAGCCCGGAGCGGTGACTCCAGGCTTTCAGGAATGGAGCTGGATTTTAAGGTGATTTTAGTGTTGTGCTGACACCGGGTGTTGCAACTTCACGGTTCATGACTTGACACACACACACACACACACACACACACACACACACACACACACACACACACACACACACAGCAGCTGAGATGAGTCATCAGAATTTGCAGAATTTGATTATCTTGTCCCATTTGTATCAACAGGAAATCAGACTCAGACGAGCATGTTCTCGATTGGTTCAGCTGGAGGAGGGCTCCAGTGCATTTGCCCTACGGCTCCAAAAAATGCTTAAGTGTGAGGAAGCTTTTTTTCCACATCCATAAACGACTCAGCGGCAAGTAAAGCTGCAAATTTTCGCTTTTACACATCGGTTGTGTGAAATAAGTAAGTGCTGGTAGGCAGATTTTATTTTTTGCACTCGGACAGAACCACACTGACAGTTTCTTCCTGTTTCCAGACTATAGCCTGATATTGAGGGCTGGTCTGACCAGCAGGGGCAGGTTGAAACATTTATATGTGCTTCTTACCTGTAATTGTAAATATTACAAAATATTGCGTATAATATCTTGTGACACAATTTCAGTCACCCCTAAAGTGGACCGTACCATTTCTTAACCTTGTCTGTGACACTTGCCTCACTCACATTAGTGGCTCTTGTCCCGAGTAGCAGTAGCTAACTATCAGGATTGTTTAATACACTTTACTTTCTTCGCACTGCTGATATTTAATGCACAGATATGAGAGTGGCACCGATCTTTTTAGCTTATATCATATGAAATGAATTGGAGTTATGTACTGTATTAATGTATCACACTGTAATGATTGCTGTTCCATTGACACTTGCAGTATTTCTCCTGTTTTAAAGCGAAATATTTTGCCATCTTTAAAGCATATTTCAGACTTGTTATGACAACAAACGGAGGAAATTTGGGCCTAAAAAGTGAAAAAAAAAAAACGCAAAATGAAAGAGTATTAAAAGAAACAGAAAGTGATTTAAATGGAAAGTAATTTCAGGAAATGTTGTGGAGGGAGACAAGTCTAAGAACAGCAGCCCGTTGACGGTGGCTTGGCTTCTACAGCATGTGAAATAGAGAGTGCATTATTTACTGTGGGTGAAGCAAAGTGCTCTGGCCTCCAGATACCAGTTTCCTTATCTGATTCTCCATTGGGCTATTTCTGCTAGCCTACTTGGTTTCACTGCTGCCATTAATGAGCAGAATAAGCACGCTAGCTGAATCGCTCTAATTACCTCCATTAGTGTAGCATTTAAAATCAGAGAAATTCAGCCCAGCAAGACTTCAGTGAAAAAAAAAAAAAGGAAGAAATTCTGCTTCTCTATGAAAGCAGCTGAATAAGATTTGTATTCATGCTCCTAATCCTCTTTACCCAACTTTGTATAAGTCTAACATAACCGTAATTTGTCTCCCTTTCATCTCTGATTACATTTAAATACATTGTATGGGTTTCCCCAGTGCTGTGTTGAATTAATCCGCAGTTTTACAAGCAGATACAGTATCCAAGGTAAAGCTGAAAACAAGCTGTTTTGCCTCCGTCAACATCTGAACCTGAAGTCAGATTCCTTACAATGTGTGGGTCTGTATCATCAGGCCTGTTTCCACTTCCTCTCTCAATGGCAGACCTGGGACTGCAACGTAGATGTCTATAACAGAAGCACCACGTTTATCATTTCCACAATGTAAAAAACAGAAAGAGCTTCTTTTTTTCTTTTTTTTTTCTCCCATGCGCAACCCAAGAAGAAAAAAGAAAAGGTTTATTCTCTGATAGAGCATCTGAACATGTGGATACAAAAAAACAAAACAACAACAATTCAAACCTGCTAAAGAATGAAAAAATTATCTTAGAGTCAGTTTTTAAAAGAGAGTAGAGACGGATGGGTGATTTATATGAAGCTAATTTTTTTGTCTTACCTGTCCTGTCACTCAGTCAGCGTTAGTGGAGGCGTCAGTCTCTCTCTGCCTCCAGCACTCACACCCTGAATCAGCACCGGGGCAGCATCATTATCAGGTGATAATAATCCAAAATACCTCCCCCCCACAGGCGCCAGCAATCACGATGAGATTATTATATAATCCAGGGTGACAATCCAGTGTACGGTGTTTGTTAAAAAGTGAGGTGAGGTGAGCTCCCAGGCAACCTTGTGGATGGGTGGACAGAGTAGGAGGGAACTACGAGGGGGGAAAGTGTTGGATTTCACTGGGGGACGAGGTGGCTTCTACTGGGCTGTGCTCGCACATAAAAAAAGGCTGAGAGGCGCAGCCAATTATAGACCCAACTTTCTGGATATTTTTGTCCTTTTTTTTTTTTTTTTTTCCCTCTCCCTGCTTTACGGCTGCACCCATCTGAAGTGTTGCCCTCAAAAGAAAAGGCAACGGCTTCTTGGCAACCGCCTCAACTGTCCGGCCTTTGCCACTGTGATAGCCACAGCGGAGCCGCCCTGGGGCCGGTGGTGGGCCGGGCCCACGTTTGGCTTCCACCAGCCACACACTCATGAAGAAAGGCTGTATTTAACTTTGGGAAATGATTACAGAACACTTGTGCTCGCAGCTTTGTGTTAAATGCCTGTCCTTGCACCGACTTACAGTAAAGCTCTGTGATCTGCATCACTCATGTCGAGCTGTTTTGACAAGTTTACAATCATGTCAGGCCGCACATCTTTCATTTTTTAAGTCCTTTTTCATACATCTTTTTATTCATTTACTTAGGTGACTCAGTAGTTTCTGTTGCTTTTAGTCATACTTTGTTTTCTTGCATCATGAACCTTTACTGTTTCCTTTTTTTGCTAAATCCCATTATCCTCATAGGTGATTACATGTCCCATATTGTATAAAGGTCTCTGTCCATGTGTTGTTTGATTATAAAGCAGGTCTAGGTTCTATATTAATACTGTGAAAGTATCAAAGCGCTCAGTCACAGAGAAATGCACACAGCCTGTATTCAGAAACTGAGCCTTAAAACAAGCTGTCACGACTTCTGTAACTTTGTGATGTCACAACAAAGCAGTCAGAGCCTCCTCTCTTCTGATTGGCTCACCGACCTGTTGTTACTAGAGCTCCAGAGAGGAGCCTGAGAGAGGAGATGTGAAACTACACTGAAATTGTTTTTGGTTCTTAAAACCACAAATATATCTTCTTATGGATCAACACTTCAAATAAAACACTGTAAAAGTGTAAAATATGGGACCTTTAAAGTTTTATTTTATCTTATATCTATTTTGTAAAACATACACAGTCACAAAACACAGTATGTTGCACGTTTTTATATTTCATCCTGCAATTCTTTTACTCCCTGTCCCGTCCTTGTTGATAGAAAACTCAGTGCTGTCTGCGAACTTGTAGATCTACATGTGATCTACTCTCAGAGGGTTCACATTCAGTTTACACTGATGTTCTTATCATCATGCTCCCCGGCAGGAGAGGAAGCGGCAGTGAAACACAGCAGCTCCATGTCAGACTTCCTGCCCGGCAGACTCTCTGTGTTCTGCATCACAAGTCTCATGTTGGCAGATCCTTGGAAGAAGTTTCCTCTTTAAAGTGCTAATACAGCTGTCGCCACATGCTTTTTGCCGCATTAAGAAATACGTCCAAATCTTTCCCGCACAGCTGTCGAAGGCACCAAAACACTGCAAACGCACGGTGTCAATATTTGAAAGTCATGGACAACAAACAAGTTAGCCATCACATCCAGGGCCTATTTGCAGTGCCTTTGTAGCCAAGGAAAAAACAGCGAGCGCAGGCCAGGCTATGTATAGGCTCAGTGTGGAGTGGAAGGGAAGTGGGCTGATGATTTGGGGCAGATGCACGATATGAGTGATGGTGTCAGTCTGAGGAACCGTCTGTCGCCTTATGTGAGAGGGCTAAAGAGGTGACCAGCATGTAGGGTGAGCGAGAGGCTGCGGGCACCGTGTGGTGTTGGAGAACGCCATCTGTCATCTGACAGACAGCCAGCTTTCAGCCTCCCACATCAGAGAGAGAGTGAGGCGAGCCGTCCAAAATATGAAACTAAATATTAACGTGTGTATGTGAATGTTGCAGCAGAACAGATTATGCTAATTTTTTTTTAAAGCTAAAAACTTAGGTAGAACTTTAAGAATTAGAATTTGAGGTACTCTAATTGTGTGCGGGGATTTTCATCCTGTGAGAGGGAAAAGGTGAGTTTTAAAGTTGTTGCTTCCAAAAAGTCTGAAACCACTTTGCTAGAATGGGAAGATAAAACACGTTTAAAATTAATAAGAAATTAATAAGAAAAACATACATAACCATATCGAATTTTTATATGTACATAATATAATAAAGATGTTATACCATATAAAAATGTATCATATAGATATTTTAATTTTAATTTTACAATATGTTATAAATGTCAACATCACTCTTAGGGACATGTCATATATTACATATCTGTGTGGGTTTATTACCAGGTGTGTAAAAAGTTGTATAAAGCCTTTAGTGACTGTAGAGGAAGTGAGATAACCTGACTCAAGTGATGTCAACTTTTGTGATTTCAAGCTGACAAAAGTTTCCATCCTCCGTGAAAGGAGCAAGTTACAGACTTTTCAAAGACACTTAAGGAATTAAGGAGGACAAATACCTGGGTGTCCACTTGGAGCAGGAACTCTGCGGCTCTCTACAGGAAGTCGCCTCAGGTACTCCAAAGTCCGGTCCGCTGAGGGAAGTGGCCTGAGGGTGGCCGACACCAGCAGACTCAACAAACGGATTCAGACAGTTGGCTCAGACCTGGGGGTGGAGGGTGGGGTGGGGGGATGGGGTGGGGTGGGGGTGGAGCTGGACTGTGTGCATGCGGTTGCGGAGAGCTGGATGTTGTGAAAACGCTCGCACACTGTTGCACACGCTCTATACAGTGTTACAGTGGTCAGCCAGAGACTCAGCAGGTCCGGTCATCTCCATCAGTCCTCTGCTGGTCAACTACTTTTAGTTTATTAGTGACTCACAGTTTAACTTTACACATTACAGTTCATCTACTGTTAATCTACTGCATTATTGTCCATATTGTCATTCTACCGTGCACTTTCTGTGTATTTATAGCAGTGTTTTCATGGTGGTTCTTATTTTCACTTTCTTGAGCAATCGTAACAAAGCAATTTCCCTGCGGGCATCATTAAAGTGTTTCAGATTCTGATTCTGTTTTCTAATTCTACAGAGAGGAGATATTTTATAATAATCCTCTGAGAGATTTTCAGTGGAATAGTGGATCAGCGCAGAGAAAACCCTCTAAACAGTAAAGTGTGACACAGGAGGAACAGAGGCTGTGTCTTGGCTCTGTAGGAACTGGCTGAGTGAACTGTCTTTTAACATATTCATCTTCCTCGGTGAAGTTAAGTTTAATAAAGACAGAAACACGTATGAGTCGCAGCATGGAGCACGGTTCATGTGCCAAAGGTAAAACTGATGCGTGAGAACGCAGACAGTGAGATCATCAGTTATATTGCACAGTGTTACCTGTCTGGCGAGTAACCAAAGGTCAGACCAGCCATCATTCACGAAAGGACTTTGAGCATCACCTAAATCTTCCCAGAGCGCAGAGCATTGTGGGAACACGAGCTCGGCTGCTCCTACTTTTCGAGGAGGAAACTCCCGCTCAGAGCTGGAAGTAATGTTTTAAATTAGAAAAGCAGGAGCGCTAAAAATAGATCCATTAGAGGAGAGTGAATGGTTTGGTTCCTTCTTTTCTATTATTGAAGTTAGAGATGAGAATGAGACATTCAGCAGGTCGAACGGTTGGGTCATTGTCATACAACGGTGTCTATTGATTGCTGGTTAATCAGTAAACTTCCTTTAATTTAAGTACCGATCATACCGCTTAAATCATTTTTGTACTGTGTCACACTCACACCGGTCCAGCGCTTCATGTTTTGTGCCAGAAGCTTCGCCGTGTGCTCCGCCTGCTTCGCCTAATTGAATGAGTGCACGCTCTGATCCGGGGAGCAGCTTTTGGAAATGGGACAGCCCATAACTTAGAGTGACCTGGCTCATACTTTTTTATGAAATACTGTTCATTTATTTATTTATTTTCTATTTTGGGAGCACAAGGGAAAGTCCACCAGACCATTAATGAACTTGATGTGATTCTGGCTTCGTGCCGAACAACACACCTCTGCTGCGCTGCTGTTTCCCTTCGGAGGTTCGTTTCACCGCCGTAAGAGTATATGGGTCATTTCATTTAACACGGAGGAGGAAACTCAGCAACATCTACAGAACACCTATTTAGTATTGAAAAGCAGTGAACAGACATTTAATACATTTATTACATTTAATACTTCTCCCATGAAGATGTATTTTAATGCTATTATCATTGATTATCTGTTTGTACAGCGGCCTTCACTTCGTCCACAGTAGTAATAAGTAATAATAAATACATTAACAAACACTTATATCTGCTTACAATGACATTATACTGTGTTGTAAACCATTTATTACAGGGTTAATTACTGTAATGGTAAAATGAATAAAGTGTTGCCAAAACATCTAATGTTAGTGGCGACTCAGTTTTATTGACTGTGTTGTTTAAATGGAACAACTCATCCAGTGAAGCACTGTTTAGTGTTATGACACTAAAGTTGAAGACCTGGAAGCGAAAAGGCCTTAAAAGATTTAATTTGTGCCTTTAACCTTTTATCACTTCACTGATTGGTTCATACATTTACAACAAAACAAAGAATTAATGTCTGATCGCAAAATAAGTAAAATGAGACGTAGAACTTCCTGCAGTTTGTTCAACTCCACAAACCAAAATATCATCAGTGATCTACTCTACAAATCTAAAAATCTAAAAATTAATTTGGAAAAAAAGAAACCACTTTTAGGTCCATTAGCAGTGAGTATTAAACAGATGTTACCTTGGCAGAACAGACGGAAATAAAAGTGCAACAAATGCAAAAACTAAAAAAAGACGCCTCGATGCAGCGGCTCAGTGCAGTGATATTACAAAAATCCGGAGAATCCGAATTTCCTTTTGTCCTGAATTGTGTTTACTAGGAGACACGACCAAAGCCACAGATGAAAAGGATGTCGATTCTATCTGTTATCAAAAAAAGTGATATTAAAATAAACAGAGGAACCTGAGGAACGTGTCCCCAGCTAGAGAGACATGTGACTTTATTTTATACCTTATTATTCTTATTATTCTTATTAGTAGTAGTAGTCTTAGTAAGGGAGAAGCGCTCTGGGCCGGGGGTAGAGCTAGGTGAGGAGCAGCTGTTTTCTTTTACTTTCTCTGTGCATCATTTCGTTTCAGTATCTAAGAGTTGTAGTTTACCTCTTGTGTCTCTGTTATCCGGCAGATTTATGACTCTAAAGCAACAATTATTAGTTGTTTTTGTTTGCTTTACAGAATTTTGTGAGGAAGAAGATGAATAGATAGAAAAAAACACTGCGAACGAGTTTCTAAAATTTGCTTTATTTGCTTGTGTTGTTGTGTGATTAGAAAGTAGATTTGACACATCTGGGCTCATTAGAAGGAATTGTTCTGTGAAGCGTGGCTTTAGAAAGCAGCTGATGCTCAGTTTATATTATTTGCTTCATGCATCCTTTATATCACTGTTTATTAGACTATGGATTAGCTGGTTCTGACGGGTTCTCCTCATGATACGAGTGCATGTCAAAGCACGACGACGTTTTGCAAAGTCCCGAGCTGCACAAGTGAAAGCTCCAGTCCAATCACAGCTGGAGACGCTCCAGAGGGACTGCATCGTTATGCTTCGTGATCAAGGGTTTTTTCCTCTTTAATCTCCAGTTAGAAGCACCTGGCTTCACACTGTCGAGTGCATGTCCACTGCTTTCTTCACCTTCAGCCGGCTGCCGGTTCAGGGTGCATCTCTCGGACTGCTGACAGCAAACCACCTGATGGCTCTTCCTGATGCTTCCCGGCTCCCAGGAGGCCGCAGGAGGCTCCTTGATGTCTTTTCCAGCGTGCGGCTGCCCTCTCAGCGCCCTGTCTGCCTGCTGTCCTTTGCCTCGCACACCTTGGGCCAGCTTGCCTTCATCTGCAGATAATCCCCCTGTTGACGTGTGTGAATTGCACTGATCCTCTTCGAGGCATTGTGCTCTCCTCAGCCTCAGTCGCCTCCTGTCCGTCTCCTGCTGCAGGCCGCCGGGGTTCTGGCATGTGGCCTGTCCGACACGTGCCGCCTGAGCTTTAACTCTGGGGGAAAGTAAAGGAGGGACAGGTTTGCTGCGCAGAGGAGCTGGGGTACCTCGACACACCACATCCTCCAGATGCCTGTCTCCATTCTGCTCTATGGGGCTGCAGCGGGTCAGCTGGGGCCTCGAGGATCTGTTTTGCTGTTGCGCTTTGGGAGGCTGAGTGGAAGCAGAAGGACACACAGCAGCTTTTAGCGGCCTCTGCCTCACACACGACTTCACCTTCCTTGTTTTGGACTCATTCAGTCCATCCAGCTTACAGGAAGCAGGTTTGGCTTCTTGCTGGATAAACTTAAGTTTCTGCCTCTGAGCCTCCCTCACCTCCTCCGGCAGCTCCAGCGGGGCGAGCTTCAGAGGGCGTCTCGCGGGTCCATTCTCGGCCTCTCTCTCTGAGTCAGGCCTGGACGACTTGAGCAACAACAAGTCCAACTGTGCCGTGCCCTCCTGGGCCGGCGGGGAGGCCGTAAGCTGACCCACTGACTCCTTTCCATGTGTCGCTGACAGATGGAGGCCAGGTGTTTTTGAAATGCTGCCATTTTTAGCTGCCACTCTGAGGTTTTGACCATTCAGATGCAACGTGGTATTTTTAACTTGGAGGGTCAACATTTCTTCTCGCTGGGGAGCCCCCTGAACAAAAGAGACATCAGTGACTCATTTATTACTGAAGTGATAATTTGGCCTCCTTCAGGAATCATTCTCTCAGTACTGTAAAGCATAACGGCACCTACCCAGTTAATAACAAGACCAATACTCTCAGAACAATAAATCATTTCTGTACCACTTTCCAACAGGGCAAACACTGTAAGGATTTAGGGGTTAACTACAGCCCCTAACCCTGCTCCTAATTAATAGCTGCATTGCTGTTAATAATATATTTTGAGCCATTAATAAAAACAACTTCAGGGTCACTTTGTTTTCATATCCACCACTAACCCTCTGGAAAAGAACAACTGTGCATCTGAACCAAAAACCTGCAAACATGGTGGCTTATTAAAAATGAATAAATCTTCAATAATGATCTGAGGTTTCTATTAATATATATTAATTCACTACAGTCACTGAGTTCATTTTGGACCAAATGATTCAGCTCTTTCTAGAGAACAGTGGTAAATAAATTAAAAAATTGTAAATTAAAAAATATTATTATTATTATTATTATTATTATTCTATCTATCTTTCAGACTCTTTCCTTTTATCGTCTGAAAAACTCGGGGGGGTCAAACTTATTAAAGCCTCCAAAATTATATAAATGAAAGAATGTGAAAAGACAAAAATCACTTTGATTAAACTGCTCAACTTAAAACATAAAACCGACAGTTTGTCAAGGGGTCAGAAGGAGGCGTTACTTCTGGGGCTGAAACTAACGAGTCATTGTCACTTTTGATTAATCAATGAACCGTTTAATCTGTGAAGTGGTATAAAAAAAAAAAAAAATTGCCATTTCACCGTTTCTCTGAGACAATGGTGACAACAATCCCAAGCTTTATGATTCACGTATATGACAAAGAAAAACAGCAAATTGTCACATCTGAGAAGCTGGAAAGCTGAAAACAATTAACTGAATATCAAAGTAGTCGCTGATTATTTTCTCATCAATTAATTGACCCATTGTTGCAGCTCTAATTACTTATTTTTAAAGGCAGTGAAACAAGCAAAGAAGTTTGGGAACTTCTGTTCTACATAGGTTGTTGATGAGTATTGAGGAGTTGCTCATGATTAATTAAAGCGACGGCTAAAAAGACAAAACAAGTTCTGCTGCACACAAACCAAAGACCCTTGACAACCTGGTTCAAGGTTGGCTCAATATAAAAAGGATCAGCAAATAATGTACTGTAAAAATAAAACTGTGCAGCGTCCTGTGTTACACATGTATATAATCTGTAATTAACCAACAGTGGCCGAAGCTCTCTGACCTCTCAGCACAGGTGGAATAAATATTACTACCTTTAACTACTACAGATGATCAAATCAAGAAAAACAACACACACACAATAAAATTTGCATGTAATATCTTAGCTTCAAACCACTGAGAAGGTGGTTGGACCCAGTACGGTTAAAAGCGTCTGTTCTGTACTTTCAACTGCCACTCCAGCTGACTTCCTGTGGAGCACGCAGAGGCAAACACTCGAGATAACAGGTTGTTGATGAGGACCACCGACGAGTAATACTCACAGGTTTGGCAAACATCCCCTGTTTGATTTTTGCTTGAATCATTTCTTGCGGGGTAGAAGTGAAATCGTGTTGTTGTCCTCAGTGTTTGCTTGGTCCGTTGCCACCTGGGCACAGGCAGTGCACTTGTAGGTTTAGCAGCCTTAATGTAATTAAGCAGATTAGGGTCACACGTGCAGCGCAGTGATCTCTAATTGATCTCCAGCTTAGGAGGCAGCCAATATGCACACTCATGGTCAGACCCTGTTACAAGAGTTTGTTTTCATTATCCTCAGAGGGATTATATGTTAATATAAAATGAGTTTGCTAAGTTGCCTGCGAAATGATAATGAAGTTAAATAGCAGGAGAACGTCTGTATTTCGCTGCGCACTAGATGGTGCCAGAGACTCCTTTGCATATCAGCATCAACAGTGGAGTTTTTGCCTCATCACCACTTCGTCTGGAGAAAACAACGGCTGTCAGGGAGCTGGTGGAAGTCTGTATGAGTGCTGTCATTTGA
>NW_019174457.1:1052906-1082185 GCF_002260705.1 Seriola dumerili | reverse complement strand
CAGCCAAACACCTGATGCTCTTCCTGCATGGCTTCCGGCCTCCCAGGACGGCCGCAGGAGGCTCCTATGATTGTCTTTTTCCAGCGTGCGGCTGCCGCTCTCAGCGGCCCTGTCCTGCCATGCTGTCCTTTTGCCTCGCCACACCTATGGGCGCAGCTTGCCTCATCTGCAGATAATCCCGTTGACGTGTGTGAATTGCACTGCGATGCCTCTTCGAGGCATTGTGGCTCTCCTCAGCGCTCAGTACCCTCGCATGTCCGTCTGCCTGCTGCAGCCGCCGAGGTTCTGCGCATGTGGCCTGTCCGACAGTGCCGCCTGAGGCTTTAACTCTGGGGAAAGTAAAAGAGGGAAACAGGTTTGCTGCGCATGAGGAGCTGGGGTACGCGTCGACACACCACATCCTCCAGATATGCCTGTCTCCATGCTGTCGCTCTATGGGGCTGCAGCGGTCAGCTGGGCCTCGAGATCTGTTTTGCTGCTTGCCGCGCTTTGGGAGGTGAGTGGAAGCAGTAAGGAAGCATCAGCAGCTTTAGCGGCCTCTGCCTCACACAACGATTTTTTTTTCTTTTTTTTTTTTCAACCCCTTGTTTTAGGACTCAATCAGTCCATCCAAGCCTTACAGGAAAGCTAGCGTTTTGGCTCTTGCTGGATAAATCTTAAAGTTTTCTGCCTCTGAGCCTCCCGCACCCTCCTCCGGCAGCCCCGCTCCAGCGGGCGCGAGCTTTCAAGCAGGCGGCGTCTCGCGGGTCATTCTCGCCTCTCTCTCTGAGGTCAGTGCTGGACGAACTTGAGCCAACACCACAAGTCAAACTGTTGACCGTGGCCTCCTGCGGCGCGGGTCTAGGCCGTAAGCTGACCCACTGACTCCTTCGCATGTGTGCGGTGACAGATGGATGGCCAGGTGTTTTTTGAAATGCTGCATTTTTAGCTGCCACTCTGAGGTTTTGAGCATTCAGATGCAACGTGGTATTTTTAACTTTGGAGGGTCAACATATTCTTCTCGCTGGGGAGCCCCCTGAACAAAAGAGACATCAGTGACTCATTTATACTGAAGTGTATAATTGGCCTCCCTTCAGGAATCATTCTCTCAGTACTGTATAGCATAACGGCAGCCTACCCAGTTAATAACAAGACCAATACTCTCAGAACAATAAATCATTTCTGTACACACTTTCAACAGGGCAAACACTGTAAGGATTTAGGGTTAACTACGCCCTAACCCTGCTCCTAATTAATAGCTGCATTGCTTTAATAATATATGGTTTTGCAGTCATTACCATTAATAAAAACAACTTCAGGGTCACTTTGTTTTCATATCCACCACTAACCCTCTGGAAAAGAACAACTGTGCATCTGAACCAAAAACCTGCAAACATGGTGGCTTATTAAAAATGAATAAATCTTCAATAATGATCTGAGGTTTCTATTAATATATATTAATTCACTACAGTCACTGAGTTCATTTTGGACCAAATGATTCAGCTCTTTCTAGAGAACAGTGGTAAATAAATTAAAAAATTGTAAATTAAAAAATATTATTATTATTATTATTATTATTATTCTATCTATCTTTCAGACTCTTTCCTTTTATCGTCTGAAAAACTCGGGGGGGTCAAACTTATTAAAGCCTCCAAAATTATATAAATGAAAGAATGTGAAAAGACAAAAATCACTTTGATTAAACTGCTCAACTTAAAACATAAAACCGACAGTTTGTCAAGGGGTCAGAAGGAGGCGTTACTTCTGGGGCTGAAACTAACGAGTCATTGTCACTTTTGATTAATCAATGAACCGTTTAATCTGTGAAGTGGTATAAAAAAAAAAATAATGAAAAAAATTGCCATTTCACCGTTTCTCTGAGACAATGGTGACAACAATCCCAAGCTTTATGATTCACGTATATGACAAAGAAAAACAGCAAATTGTCACATCTGAGAAGCTGGAAAGCTGAAAACAATTAACTGAATATCAAAGTAGTCGCTGATTATTTTCTCATCAATTAATTGACCCATTGTTGCAGCTCTAATTACTTATTTTTAAAGGCAGTGAAACAAGCAAAGAAGTTTGGGAACTTCTGTTCTACATAGGTTGTTGATGAGTATTGAGGAGTTGCTCATGATTAATTAAAGCGACGGCTAAAAAGACAAAACAAGTTCTGCTGCACACAAACCAAAGACCCTTGACAACCTGGTTCAAGGTTGGCTCAATATAAAAAGGATCAGCAAATAATGTACTGTAAAAATAAAACTGTGCAGCGTCCTGTCTTACACATGTATATAATCTGTAATTAACCAACAGTGGCCGAAGCTCTCTGACCTCTCAGCACAGGTGGAATAAATATTACTACCTTTAACTACTACAGATGATCAAATCAAGAAAAACAACACAAACAATAAATTTGCATGTAATATCTTAGCTTCAAACCACTGAGAAGGTGGTTGGACCCAGTACGTTAAAAGCCTGTTCTGTCACTTTCACTGCCACTCCAGCTGACATCCTGTGGAGCACCAGAGGCAAACACTCGAGATAACAGGTTGTTGATGAGACACCGCAGTAATACTCACAGGTTTGGCAAACATCCCCTGTTTGATTTTTGCTTGAATCATTTCTTGCGGGGGTAGAAGTGAAATCGTGTTGTTGTCCCAGTGTTTGCTTGGTCCGTGCCACCTGGGCACAGGCAGTGACACTGTAGGTTTTAGCAGCCTTAATGTAATTAAGCAGATTAGGGTCACAGTGCAGCGCAGTGATCTCTAATGATCTCCAGCTTAGAGGCAGCCAATATGCACACTCATGGTCAGACCCTGTTGACAAGAGTTTGTTTTCATTATCCTCAGAGGGATTATATGTTAATATAAAATGAGTTGCAAGTTGCCTGCCGAAATGATAATGAAGTTAAATAGCAGGAGGAACGTCTGTATTTCGCTGGCCACTAGATGGTGCCAGAGACCTCCTTTGCATATCAGCATCAACAGTGGAGTTTTGTGGCCTCATCACCATCGTCTGGAGAACACAACCGGCTGTCAGGGAGCTGGTGGAAGTCTGTATGAGCTGTCTTTGAATTTGATTCTAATATAATGTATATGTGAACTCATTTCATATTTCCATGCGGGTTCCCTTTGCTTTTAGACACAATACTGTCGTTTAAACATGTTAAGATATTGATAAATATTATAAATATTTGAAAAAGAAATATAAAGATGTTATGGCTGTAAATAGTATTTTAAATGTTCATGTTAGTAGTTCTCAGATAATATCAGTCACCAGATAATTTTTTTACTTAAAATTATATATTCAGATCTTTTTAGATTTCGTTTCTGCTTTTTAGCATATGAAACATTTTGAGAAGGAAATTGAGTTTATGGTAAATAAACTAAGATGAGGGGTCACAAGGATTCAGGATAGTAAGCTAAAAAGGAGCAACAACAGTTTTCTTTCTATCCCCTGGTCCCATATTGTATAAAGGTAGATTTCCATGTCTGTTTGTGATTATAGATCAGGTCTAGTTTCTGTATTAATACTGTGAAAGTATCAAAGCCTCAGTCCACAGAGAAATGCACACAGCCTGTATTCAGAAACTGAGCCTTAAAATGAGACGTCGGGCCTCCTGTAACTTTGTGATGTCACAACAAAGCAGTCACTGCTCTTAGCCACGCCCCAAGCCCCGCCCACCTGGACCCACCATCCAACCTTGCAGGATTTGGTTTCTCTGAGTGTTTTACCTGAAATCCGCTTTATTTTTATTAGATCACTCAGAAAACAGTCAGCCAATCAGAAGAGAGGCTCAGATCCTCCTCTCTTCTGATTGGCTCACCAACCTGTTGTTACTAGAGCTCCAGAGAGAAGCCTGAGAGAGGAGATGTGAAACTACATTGAAATGGTTTTTGGTTCTTAAAACCACAAATATATCTTCGTATGGATCAACACTTCAAATAAAACACTGGGAAAGTGTAAAATATGTACCTTTAATGCCAAATGACAAATTAGAATTACATTGTTAATTTTTTTTTTTACAAATCATTTACGCAGTATACAATGGAAGTGCATAATCATATGTGGATTCTTCTTATTATTTTATTATGATTATTATTGTATGAAGTGCATTGATGAGAATAATCCAGGTAAAAGCCTCTATGTCTCTAGGATTTGAAACCTTGGAAGCGACTGAATTGAGGATTAAAGGTGCTGCAGCTGCTAACGACGTCTTTAATATTGTCTCCATTGACTGGAGTTTAACTTTGATCAAATTCTCTTCCAAGCGCCGGCGCTGATAATAGTTTTTCAGTATAAATATCTTCAGACAGCCTAGATAAGACAATGACGTGGTGTGTGTGTGTGTGTGTGTGTGTGTGTGTGTGTGTATGTGTGTGTGTGTGTGTTGCCTGCAGGAATATCTGCAGATCTTAATCACTCTCAGACAGCAGCTTGTTTTAACTTTTGGCTCCATCGCTCCCACATCAGCCTCATTTATTGTGTTTAGAGGCAGACTGTCGCAGATGGATGAGACTTGTGTTGGTGTGCAGTTGTGCCTCCTATACAGCGGATCCATTTTTCACCCGGCAGACAGACTCAATCATCGTTGAAAATCTGCTGTTCTCCGTCGTCTCACTCTCTCGCCTCGGGGGCCCCAAAAAGAAGCGGCATGTCAGCACCTGCTTATTGCAACGCTTCATCATATCGTTGGTACGGTGGAGATGGTCCCGCTGCAGAACAACTTGGCTCTGCTTACATGATCATTTAAGATGCAAAATTATAGGCTTAACGCCAAGAGAAGGCCTGAACGCCCCTCTGCCACTGCTCTTATTGTGTCGTCCTCTGCGTTGCCTGACGTCCGTGGCTGACAGTATAATTACTGCGGTGTGGGAAGAGATAAAAAGGGATGTAGCCCGCTCATTCTCCCACCTACTGAACATCCAGCTGCACCGCACGGGCCACTCGAGGAGAAGAGCAGATCTTTTATCAGTCAAATTCGTGATAACGTAGCCTTAATGGCCAAGGTTGCTTTGACATGGGTTTTTAATACTATCCATATTCGTCAAAGCCTTAAACACTCAACTATTTTCATGCCAAAATGTATAATTATAAGGCTTGAAGAACAAATAAAATGTGTGAGTTACATAAACATTTACTTCACTGTTTCCACACGTTTTAATTTTGAATTCTTTTTCTAACTGATGTATGTGAGTTTGATGAAACAGCCCTGAAAGGAATAGTTTGACATTTTGGGAGATACAGTTAATAGCTTTCTTGCCAAGATCTAGATGAGATGATGGATACCACTCTCACACATGTCTGTTGCCATACACTGTACCTCCGTTGCTAGCGGGTGGTTATCTTAGCTTCCTGCAAAGACTGGAAACAGGTGGTAGCAGGCTGACTCTAAAACTCACTAAGATAATAAAATAAAGTCTTCCATGTATCTTATTATTTCTTATCCACACTATTTTTCCACTTCTTTTTTTGTAAAATAAATCAAATTAGATGTTAATATGTTATTCAATGAGCTTGGTTTGAGCAGATTTTGTTACCTTCAGACTGAGTTTTTCCCTGTTGCCAGTCTTTATGCTAAGCTAACTAGCTACTGGCTGTAACTTCAGGGAGTGGACGAGCAGAATTAATCTTCTCATCTTACTTTTGGCAAAAAAAAACAACAAATAAGCATATTTATTAAATTATTCCTTTAAACTGAGACTTGTGAAAATAGAGTAAAAGTTAAATAAGTTAAATAAGCAAAACAGGCGTAGTAATTGATTCTGCATAAGATAATCTCTTTTTTCTTGCAGCTAAGATTTTTATACTCTGATCTAATCTTTTCCTCAAAGTCTGAATATTTAAGACTGAGACTGTTAAGTTTAACTCACAGTGTCTCTTTATATCAGCAGATACTTGGGAAAATGTTGGAGAGCTAAACCTTGCATCTTGAGAGAAATATTAGTTTTAGCTCTGTATATGAAATATTACCAAGAGGTACTTTTAAGTAATTTCATTTCATATTGAATCAGTTCGGTTTGAGAAACTGGCCCGTAGTGCAATTGATATCATTGAAACTGCTGTTATAATGAATGTCTGATAATATAAGTCCAGGTCTGAATTTTAAATGTCTTTAACAATGAAAAACTTATCTGTGAAATTATTATTATTATATATTTTACACTTTTCCTGTGTTTTATTTGAAGTGTTGATCCATAAGAAGATATATTTGTGGTTTTTAAGAACCAAAAACCATCTCAGTGTAGTTTTACATCTCCTCTCTCAGGCTTCTCTCTGCAGCTCTAGTAACAACAGGTCGGCGAGCAAATCAGAAGAGAGGACGCTCTGACCCTCTCTTCTGATTGGCTGACTGTTTTCTGATTGATAGAATAAAAATATAGCAGATTTCAGGTAAAACACTCAGAGAAACCAAATCCTGCAAGGTTGGATGGTGGGTCCAGGTGGGCGGGGCTTTAGGCATGGCTGAGAGCAGTGACTGCTTTGTTGTGACATCACAAAGTTCCAGAAGTCCTGACGGCTGGTTTTAAGGCTCAGTTTCTGAATACAGGCTGTGTGCATTTCTCTGTGGACTGAGGCTTTGATACTTTCACAGTATTAATATAGAACCTAGACCTGATCTATAATCACACTACACATCAACACATCTACTTTTATACAATATGGGACCTTTAAAATAACTGAGCTGGAAATGTTAAACAGCTACAAGACGACAGAGGGTTTCAGAAGGAGGCTCATCATTTTTATTCAAGTGTGTTATGGCTTCACCCAGGCTGTGTAACCCAGTGAGTCATCCACACCAAATCATGCACACACACGCACCAAAAAAAAAAGGAAAAAAAAAGAAAAGAAAGAAAAAAAAAAAAAAAGAAAAAGAATGAAAACATACAAATGTAAAATGTTCATTTCACTCTGAACAATTCTCAACAATCTACCATACTGGAGTGTACTGTACAGACATCAGTTTCAAAATTGTGACAGAAGACGTCAATGGGTTCAACATGACCGTCAAACCACACGGAGGCCAACGAGATGGGATATAATCTCCTGTAAGGAATATGGTACATGGTATTATTTGTTCATCAGACCTACAGAAGAACCTATTGCAAAGGATATTTCACAAAGTTATGGAACACAGCCTTTCTGTTATATTGTATTACACAGATAGTAGTGCAATTTGTGTCTCTTTGTCCCTGTCATAGGAAAACATGGCACTGTCGACAGAGAAATGGCCTGCACATACTGCCACATGCAGTAAATGACGCCTGGAAGCCAAGCACGGCTACTGCGCGTACGAAACGCCGATAAACAGCCAAGTAACATAACATACCGCCGTACCACCAGAATCCAGTTCACCTTTGTGTCGTTTGATGCCACATGGCAGGGAAACGTGAGAGAAAAACAAAATGTCGCTTTGTTTGTCTGTTGAGGGCGTTGGTGTGTATGTGTGTGTGTGTGTGTGTGTGTGTGTGTGTGTGTGTGTGGCTGCTTCTCCGCGCCATCTGTGTTATAGAGTAACATTCAGTCGAGGACCATCAGTATGACATGTGGCGCAATGGCAGACGAATCTGAGTAATATGCGCGCATGTGGGAGGGGTATGAAAAACGATCCGACTCCCGGCTCGTGAAGAGCAAATGAGTTCATTTGTTTGCTGCTTCCCCTTCAAAAGAAGATCCATTATGGCTGATACATTCCCTAAAATGTTGCTCGGTAAAGTTTGACTGTGAAGTGAATGGAAGGCAGACGACTCATCGCCATCGGTGACACTTAATAGATATTTGCTCAACCCTATCAGTATTGGAAGTGTGTAAAGGATAAATCTGGTTTATTACAACTCGGGTCTCATTTTCCTATTTTTGGCGTCATTCTTAACGGTTATGGTCATATTGTATTCACTAAAGTAACAGCTGAGACCTTGGAGCAAAGCAACATTACAGCTACAGTGAGTCCAGCGAGGCAAGATGATGGAAACAGGTGTTAAGAAGCTAATTGTTTAGCCAGATCATCTAAACCGTTGTTTTGTTTTGTTTTTTTAAAGGTGTGATGAGGTGAAAACTCAGATAGATCAAACATGAACCAGCAAGTTAATCTTTAAATGGTCAAATGTCAGGTTTCGTTTAGAGGATAAGGCTAAACATGTTATTTATTTTAGATTGTCAATAAATCCTACGGAAAGACCCAAAACCAAGGAGGCATCAAACCCAAAGTCCATTTGTTCCGACTGAAGATATAAATCTTTAAAGCTGCACTAGTCAATATTTTTTTGTAAACAATGGATCTCCTGTAAAGTTTAACTTGTAGTGACAAACCCACAGAGAATTACAGCTCAACTCTGTCTGCAGTTCTACCGAGTTTCTTTTTTTTTTTTTTAATGTGTTTCGGATGACAACTGTTTTGGTTTTCTGGCCCACTCTCACCAACATTGTTCTCCAGACACAGCAGGAAGCTTTTCCTGGTGTTATAAACCCGCTGTACGCAACATGTCCAACAGCAAGCAACACTCAGAGCCTTTTTTTTTTTTTTTCTTCTCAGGAGTTGGTGGAAAGGATTAATATTGTACTTAAATTCATCTGTTCTCCAGATACACAACTTCAAATAAAGCTCTATGTGTCAGTGTTGTGTTTACAACTTGTTCTACTACCGACCAAAATCAACTAATGCAGCTTTAAAAACGATTAATAGGATAAATCATTTCCTCAAACAGACGGGCGCTGTAGTTTTTGGTAAATGTTACTCGAAACAGGAGTAGAAAGCACATTGATTGTGACGGATGGATTAATAACTTTCTATGTTGGACTGACTCAAAATAAACTACAGTGCCCCTCAAAGTGAAGGCACATATCACCTGGTGACACACCGTGGATCATTGATGAGTTTTTAATGGTTTTTTGGAATAAGATTTACCAGGCTGACACTAGACAGACAATATTCATTAGTGGGATCAGTCCATTGTTGGTTTTGGTATTTTTTCGGGATATTTCCAGCTTTATCCTTTAAACCTGGATAATCATCTGACAGCGTATGTTTCTTGTATATTGTAGCAAAAAAAAATTGCGTCTGTGAGCTCAGCACTATTCAAGCAGAAAAAGTATGAAAATTAGACCCAAGTTGCTATAAACTGGAATTTTCTTTGAAGTCATTATAAGATGATTATGTCTTTTAAAAGTAAAATAAAATAAAAAAGTGATTCAATCTGCTTTGGCGCTGGGTGTGTACTTGGTTCTAGATGGCAGATCTTTTTTTTTTTTTTTTTTCATTTCATCTGTTAATATGAACTTTTTGTTTTGTCAGGACTTAGATCTGTCTATACATTAACCACTCCTGTTAGCCCTAAAGCCAGACCTCCACAAGCTTCTGATGGGTTTGCTAAAGCACAAACAGATCCGCAGCCATGATATAGTTAAATGTGCCCACTTCAACAGAAACACTGACTACTGTTTCTTCAAGGCACGTATGCTAATGTGTAAAAATACATATGCATCTCAGCCATGAAAAGGCCATTTTTATTCCAAAGGTTGTTATAAACATATTGTACAGGATATTTCGATAAGCCGGTATAGTTCCAATAATGAAACAATGCTTTTAGGGCTTATCTCAGACTCCACGCCTGGTTACGTTTGTCACGACTGAATAGGATCCATGGCATTTTACCATTCGCCCCAAACAGAGTGGCATTCAGCTTGTGAGGCATGCTCAGCTACCCAGGAAATTAATAGAAGCCTGTTAAACACTAAGCTGCAAAGAATACTGAAGGTAACGCTTCTCGAAAGTCAAGGTCCAGAAATTCAATGTAAGAATTGTTGGTTTCCGGAAATATTGATTGAGTCTGAAGGATAGAAGTCGCTAAGGGATTAAAATAGCTCCCAGCCCTGTGTTAACTTAAAAAAAAAAACAGCTCACCTTTGCTCCAGTCTTTACAAACAATACATACTTAAATATACATTTACAGCTAAAAACGCATTTAGAAATCATGTTTAGCGCATTATTTTAGGAGCTCGGTGAACAGAGTGGACATTTTGACGGCTAACGCTGGGCCAGCTGTGACAGAAAAGGCGGCTCGGGCTTTAAAACAGGCCTATAATCAACACAAATATCCAGAGTTGCATCAAATACTTTCCAGCCCTGTGGCTCCCGTAAATGACGCCTGTAATGCAAACTGACTCCTCGCGTTACACATGTGCATCAGACGCAGCACTTCGCCTCAGTGAGATGATGCATCTCAGTCGCATTTCTCAGAAAACTCTTACTATTCGGAAATGAGGATTTTATATGTACATTGTATTGTATATTGTCTTTGTTATAGGAGTAAAACCAAAAAAAAAACAAACAAAACAAACAAACAAACAAAAGAAAAAAAGAAGTGATTCATTCAAACCTGAGAACAAACATTATTGTACATTTTCTTTGAATGGAAAATTAGAAACCGGGTAACTAAAGCGTGTTCCTTTTAAAGATCTGCTGGGCTTTGGCAAAAGAAACAGCTCATGTCGTAAATCATTCTTTAAGACTATTTGCCATTAAAATACTTTTTATAGTTATTATGAAATAATTTCCCCATTCATCACACAAAATTCATGCACTTATCAGCTCTTTCAAACATAAAAAATCCTCCATATCCCGTTTCCACCTCAGATATTTTACAGAAACTGAAAGGATCATACTGATGTTATTAAGTTTCTCTTTTGCCGTCCCCTTACGTCAGCTCACACACTCTACTTCAGCTTGTTTCTGTGTTGATACATTTGTCAGATTGTGTTTATTATGGCTCCAAAGGGCATCCAAACTTCAAGCGTTGTCATCTTAGATCTGTACGCTTCCCCGTCTTAGTGAACTGTTCTGCTCTCAGGTTAGAGCTGACTCAGGGTCAGCCGCTACAGGCACGCATCTCGTACTATGTGGGGCTTTGAAGGATGATCATGCACGTCCTTTGATTAAAATTTACACTACTTATAAATTCAGCTCGAGTAATTTAATTGCACTTTGGTTGCTGCAGGTTAAAGAAAAGAAAAAAAAAATCCACCTTCTGATCCTCTTACACTGTTTTATGTCATCAGACTGTGAGTGTGTAAATTCACTCCCCTACGCCTGACTCATCAGCTCAGACTAGTTAGTGCTGGCTAACATTTCCCATAATGCTTCACTTCATGCTTCCCATAAGGATGTTTAGTACTACTCAACCGAAATTATGTTTTTACACAACTAAACTGCAACAGCAAATATGTTTCATAAGAAGAGTAATCTCTGGCTGGGTTATGTTCAGAAGCAACATATTGTTTTGGATGAATAAGGTTGTGTTATTATTATTATTATCTTTATCTTATAATATTATATATAATTATCTACTATTGGCAGCAGAGTCGCCAGGCGCTGCTGGGTGTGTGTGATGGCAGGTTCATAAAGAGCGTGGCTGCCACACCAGAGACCACCTGTGGTCACGTTTAGGCCACAGAAGCGCTTTGCTTAAGGTTAGAGAAAGACTGTGGTTTTTGTTCAGTGTAAATAAACTGAACTTTTCCTCACGCAAAACCAAGTGCTGTACCAACATAAACTTTAATGAAAGTTTAATGATGCTGTTGTCACCACAGGTGGATGCTGTGCTGCAACACTGGATATTTTGACAGAAATCAAACACGTTGTTTGTAAACACTTCACTGGTGTTCAGTATCAAGTGTATTTACAACAATATCTTCATTATGTTAATAGATATAATCTGCTTGCAATTCAATTTCATATAAAACCTATTTGCTGCTGCTGCAGTTTAGTTGTAAATAAATGTCATTTCTTGGTTTGATTCTGCCTGTGAAAACAGTTGTGTAACATCTTCTATGACTCAGGAGGGAGCTTTTCAGGCTATAAAAAAAATAAAACATAACTCTGATGATGTCATAGTGATGTCATCGGATGTTATCTCATCTCGGGGCTTGAAACTCCTCTTCATGAGAGTTTAACGAGAGATGCCACTGAGTTGCATCAATGGGAATCGTAGGACACAGTGTTTTGCGGAGCTTGACTAAATCATCATAATCATAATTTTTAAAAATCTGTCTCTGAGCTGTTGCCAACTTTAGGGGTCTTTAACTGATCTACATTACCCCTGCATTGCATTCTGGTCTATTTAGATGACCTTAAATAAAGAAACTGGTCTTTGTGCCTCTTTTACAATGGAGCCATCCCTATATGATTATTGAATATTGGTGGAAGGAGCCAATGCACTTTAACTGAACTGATTCAATAAATGCAAACCAACAAATAATACAATAATACAGACTCACACTGTCAAAAATCGGGCAAAAGTTTCAATATACCTTAGGAAAAAAAACAACAAAAAAACGTAGGTTTGAACCATTCGAGTATCTGTTAGAGGGCGAAGCAATACAACTACAGACATAACTACGTAAAGGTGCTTGTTTAGGTGCATATTGGTGCCCTGCAGGTTGGCAGTTGAATGTCACGGAGCATTTTGCCGTCTACCGACCGAAAACCGGAGTGTTTGGAAGCAGGGCTTTGGTAGATCGCTCGCAACTCACTCTGTCTGTGTGGACTCTCCACAATCATACCACAACACACGGTTGTTGTTTAACTATTCGCTCGTTTTGAGCAGGATTCAGCAACTACATAATGGAATTTAGAATATTTGTTGAAAGCTGCACAGACCCCGAAATAGATTTGCAAATCTGTTTAACAGTGTAGTGAGGAGGGTGGGTTTTTTTTTTTCCCCCCTTCAGATCAATTTTAACTGTCACTATGAAGAAAAAAAAGACAGTGGGTGAAATTAAAGCTTTTGTGGCCAGATCTGGATTTTTAGACGATGAAGGAGGGAAATGTCAATAACAGCAGCATGATCCTTTGAATCCAAGACAAACAGATGCCCCGTCACGCCGCTGCTCCGAAAACAGACTAAAGAATGTCACAAAACCATGGCACACTTATTAAATGACATCTAATGCACATGCTAATATTGGCAACGATATTTTGGCTTGATGGTGTGGTGAAACCGTTGAAATATATGATTGCTTATAGAAAACAATACCTGATGCTTTAAGTCATTTTAAATTCTCTGTCTGCAGTGAGGCAATGGAGTAGTACATAACGGTAAAAGTTTCTTCAAGTTAAGGTGAAACAAGCATACTCCCTTTTGAAAAATAGCATTTCCCCAAGTGTGCATCATTTGGTATGTAACCAAAGTTAATATATCAATTTTGTACTGCAAATCTGTAATAAGGAAGGTCTCGTAGTTTGTGTTTAGTGTTTTTTTAAATGGAGCAATCTCTTGAAAAAATAGACATCCATGCTTCATGCTTTGCATCCCATTGTGTCCACGCTTGCTGTTCCGCGCAGTGTTCTTCCTCCGTTCCCAAGAATTCGTCTTATATTACATACAACCAAACAGGGAAAAAAAAGTGCTGAAATAAGATTTGGTAAGGAGCAGCATTGGAAATGTTTGACCTTGTGTATAAAACATGGAAACTCATTTTGTCCTGTGTGTGTATGTGTGTATGTGTGTGTGTGTGTGTGTGTGTGTGTGTGTGTGTGTGTGTGTGTGTGTAAGGGTTTAGATAGATTTCCTTCTCCTCATGAGCTGGTGATTTTCTGTGAAGCTGTGAAGGCCCGGAGACACCGAGCTGATGGGCGAAGGGAAGAAGCTGTTTTTCAAGGTGCTGGGCGAGATCTCCTCGATCCTGTAGGAAACCGAGTGAAAGTACTGATTGGGGTTCAGCTGCGAGCTGAATGAGTTCTGATGGGAGAAGGCACAGCCCAGGCCCCCCATCCCTCCCCCAGAGCTGCTGAAGTCATGCGAGTGGTAGTGCATACAGGAGCAGACCGACTGCAAATCAGTCACCTCTGCCCTGTACGGCTCACGTCGCCGCCGACTACGCTGCAGCGACTCGTCCTGGATGTGGATGATCATGCTGTTCCGGTTGCCGGCGAGCGAGGCCCGTTCCTCCGCGTCCCGCCGCTCGTCCTCGCTGTTCATTGTCAGGAAGCGGAGCACCACCAGGTTGAGGAAGGCCCCGATGACCGTCAGGCCCACCAGGATATACATGAAGCTAAAGGCCACGTACAGGGGCTTCTTCTGGAGGGCCCGGTTCTTTTGGAGGGCCACAAAGTCCCCAAAGCCTATAGTTGTTAATGTGATGAAGCAGTAATAGTACGACTGGAAGAAGCTCCAGTCCTCATAATGGGAAAAAGCGGCGGCCCCGATGCACAGCGTGCCGATGCAAGAGAAGAATCCCACGGTCACCATGTTCTCCATGGACACGTCGGTGATGCTCATGCCGCAGCACTTCTTGATGCGCTTCAGGAGGTACTTGACAAAAGTGTTCATCCTCTCGCCGAGGCTTTGGAACATGACAAGAGTCAAAGGGATTCCCAGGACGGCATAAAACATGCAAAAGGCCTTCCCTGCGTCGGTCCCCGGCGCTGCATGCCCGTAGCCTGGGAAGAGAGCAGACAGACACCAGGAATTAGTGATGCGGAAAGGTTTCGCCAAAGTGCTGGGCGCCCTGTGAGGCGGCAGCGGCGTCACAGGCGCTAACCCGCTACTCAAAAAGCCCCAGATCAGCTTTTGTTTACAAACATGACCAAGCAAGAAATTTCCCTAAGAGTCTGCGAGAGCTGCCAAAAAAAAAGAAAAGAAAAAAAAGGGGGTGGGTATTGAATAGTTGCACGCCACAGAAATGTTTCTGCTCATTAATCTTATTTGGGCTCAAAGATTATGGCGGGAGGGATGGGGGGGTGGGGGGTAGGAGGGGGGTGGGGGGTGAGGGTGGGGTTCCAGAGGTTAGCCAAGAAAGTGTTCCGGTGAGGTAGAGGAGTTTGGAGGAGGGATTGGAAAGGAGTACGGACGAGCCAGTGAAGCTTTTAGCTTAATTAAACTTTATCTTTAGACCACAAGCTGCTGACTCACACACAAACAGACTTTTTTGGAAAATCAACCTGTGGGACTAACAATAGGATTCATGCAGCACATGAGTTTTAATTTTCAGATGTAATATAAAGGATTTTATATGCTTTGCAGGATAAACATGAAATTGCTTCAGAGATTGCATTATGAATGAAGCTCACTGCGGATGAATATGCAGGGATGAAAGAAGAGAGTCTTATTGATTATCTCTCCTCCACCACTGCCCATAACTGTGAGTACTAAACACCAACAGCAAAGCCAAGAAACACCCACCATCAGTTGGCATGTGTATCACTTCAACAACTGCCTTCCAAATGGAGGTATAATTTTTCTGGTGTAGTGTACAGCATTTATAATTTATTTATTTATTTATTTTTAGATATATCCTGAGCAAGTTTTTGTTTTGTGCTCTCAGATATTGATTCTGTGTTTTTCCCATATGGCTTTCCACCCACTCAAGCATGTGTTGAGTTATGCACTTCAAATAAGAAATAAATAAATAAAAAATGGCTGTAGCAGTCTGATTTGCTCTGGCAAAGTGAGTACTTATATTTGCATGAACAGTGTGTATGTATGTGTTGCACCAGGACGGTTTGAACGGTGGATTTAAACATTTTTATTGACTTTAATATTTATTTTTTGACACTTTCTTTAAAATCTGAATTTCACAGTTCAAACAACTTGTTATTCTAAATTAATTTAAAGTTGCACTATCAATATTTTTAACCTTAACAATAGTTGAAATGACTTCGTCTAATGTGAGCAGGGTCACTTGTTGTTATGAGCTCACAGTGTATTGTCACCCAACTCTGATCTACAGACAGATAGAACTTCTCTATAGTAGAATAAAAGCAATGGGAACCAACATGAGGACTTGTGTCCCCTTCAGCCTGGTTGGTATCTGAAGAACAATTACAGATTAAATCTGAGAACCAGTGCTGGTATTAAAGTGGCTGGTTAATTCAGAGCAGAATCAGTCGTAGAGATCAGACTCTGAAGCTAGTTCTCCACTGAAAGAACAAATGGAAGTGGAAGAAAAATCCAACCCTTATCTCAACGGGCTCAAGTTGTAGCCCACAGCTAATCGACGCCACGGTGACGTTATACCCCCTGTTTACGTCCCCCAAAGCTTCCAGATGATGAGAACTGTAGAGTATTATTATCCCCCAAATAGAAGTAAGACAAAGAATGATATTAGGATTTACAAAGATATTAATATTAACTTTATTCATGTTGCTGGGTCCCAATAACATGGTTCTTATATTCCTGAAACACTGGCACTCCGATCAGTCATATGAAGATATTTGCATTTTCCCCTGTGTTGAAAACTTGCTTGCTTTGTTGTGACATCACAAAGTTACAGAAGTCCTGACGGCTGGTTTTAAGGCTCAGTTTCTGAATACAGGCTGTGTGCATTTCTCTGTGGACTGAGGCTTTGATACTTTCACAGTATTAATATAGAACCTAGACCTGATCTATAATCAAACAACACATGGACCTTTATACAATATTTGACCTTTAAAAACCCCAGCCACAGAAAGCAGCTATGAGCAAAGTCTAGTGTGGAGTTGCTCTTTAACTTCAATATTATACTGATCAGTTTCAAAATATGTTACACAGCTTGATTTTGTTCTTGCTCTCCTATTTTTTACCATCAGTTTCAATTTAATTCAGAGCACTGTGTAAATCAACTTCAACTCAAAATGCACTTAATGCTGCAGACTGATTTGAAAATGCTGTATAGCCTCCGGCAACAATACCGCTTAAGTATGATAGATCAGTCTTGACCTTGGAAACAGAATTGTCTTAACTGAAAGTCCATGTACTAGAAAAAAAAGCATTTTTGAACAGCTACCAAGGTTCTACTCTCCCTTATTCACAATATACGACCACCTGTTGTCATGGTCATGGTCATGTGACACCTGAGCAAAGTTTGCAGTCAGTGGGAACATTTGGGCCACCTGGAGAATACAGAATAAAATCTACAACACTGGTATTCTCTGGAAAAACGATATGCATAAATGTTGAGTTTTTAAATGCACTGAAAGATGCAGAATCACTGATCGGTCCTCGAAGTTTGAGGTCTCTGCAGGAAGCTGTTGGATCAGCTGCAGGTCAGCAGCAGCCGAGCGTGTTGCCGGCGTGCGCCGACTGCAGATGAGCCGAATGAATTCTTTTGAACGATGAGCAGCAACGTGCACATCATTTCCACTATACGCACAAAAAAGGGAAAGTGGCTTCTACCAACAACATGAGTGACCTCATCAAGAATATCTAAAACACACAAATCTTCATTGCTCTCCCTCACGCAACACACATGGGATATTAATGGCAATGTGCTTTCTGGAAACAGGACAACCATTTGGATACGATGCAAATCTGTGACTAGTGGCTCTATCATGGTGGCAGCAGATATGAGCAATTCATAGAAATTGCTCTCTTCCCACAGAATTTATTCTAATTCATGCAGGAGAAAAACATGTTTAAAGAGACTTTGCCTACTGCTCGTGAAGACTCAATTTGGGTCACAGTGAACATCATGTACAAGAAGCAGCGAAACATGCTTGTGGCATCCCAAAAGTGTGAGTCAATTATAATTACCTCTCAGGACAGATTTGCATTCTACCCAGCCATCTGTCTTCTCCCTTCCTTGCCCAAAATTAGCAAATTAATTGATATTGATTCTTATTGCTTCAATTTGTTCTCGTGGAGTAATTAGGACATAATGAATTACAGTGGGGGCTGTGGAGAAATGACAACTTTCATTTGATTTGTGCTGCAACTCGAGCATGCAGACAGAGCTCCTCCACAGACAAATCCATCAACATTGTGTTTTACACTCAAAGACATTATCCACCAACTAACAGATACTTCTGTTTGGACGAGTCATTCGAGGTTTCTGTGCGACTATCGCTCTCAGCAGCTTCTCGCTGCTGCAATCAGACCCGAGTGTATTAGGTATCGATTCAAATGCTGGGTCGCCACCCTTGTATGCGTTTCCTGTTAGATTTTCACATCCTTATTTTAAGTTTAAAACTGGACAGAAGGAGGAAGGTTGAGGAAGTCAAGAAAGCAGTTTGTTAAAGGTAAAAAAAAAAAGAAAAAAAGCAATGAAATAACTTCTGTAGTTTGAGCTCTTGTGTTTTAGCTTCAGCTCCAACATGCATTAGTGTCCTTACATTTCCAAAGTAATAAATACAGGATGATTAAGAGGGATTTACAGGGACTCAGGGAGATGGCCTGCAGAAACTACAGAGCGGATATTATCTTGTTATCATCTGTGACATTTTCATATCAAATAATGTCCACTTGGCTACTGTCTATCATCATCTGGTACGACAGTGAATCCATAAACACTTTTCAGTTTGTTTTTTTGTCTGGGAACTTTTTTTTCCTTTCTCCTGAAGTTGTGATGTATTTCATGAGCATGAGAATGAGCTTTCTCCTTAGATAAAAAATAAAACAAAAGCAAACAAAAAATAATCATTTCATTCTTAGTCCTAAATAAGTCAAAGGAAGAAAAAAAACTATAATGGATCATAACTTAAAATATGTCTTATTTTTGCCGAGCCAGCCTCTTAAAGTATTTCTTTGATGTTGTTGATGGGATGTGTGGTTCTCTGTGGCAGCGCTGCACTGTGTAATCTGTTTGTCCTGTTATAATGACTCTATTATCTGCTGTTGTCTTGGGAACAGACATATTTGCTCTCAACAGCGGAGCCCTGCCATGCACAGGTGCTTTTGTGCTCATGTGTGCACAGGTGAACGTGTGTGTTTGTGTACAGCGCAGTGTGTAGTGCAGTGGAAAAGAGAATCACCCTCTTTAAGTAAATGATAAAAGTACAAGACAGGCCCCGGTCACTCCGATATTACATAATGAGACACATTTTCAAAATGGATGGTTTGTGTCCTATACATCCATGTAGAAGAAGACATCTGATATACAGAATTTTCAATCATATTATCTTCTCCTACAAGCTGCTGCAGGCGAGATATGTTAATAAAAACACACCAGTCTTATCAGCCAGAAGCACAAAGTGTGTCTGCAACCGAGCCCTCAATATAATTCACTAATTGAGATGCTGTGAATTTGTACAAATATAAATCTGATGAGCTGACGCACAAAAGAAAACTGAAAAAATTGTCTCCTAAACAGATTTTCCTGAAAAAGAAATCCTTATTTAGTACATCTTAATATACTCAATTATAATAAACAATGTAACAATTGATTGCTTTCAGGACAAAAATGGGACATTTTGTGATAAAAACAGCAGCGAAAAACCATTCACAGTACTTGGCAATCAAAAGTGGAATTAAACTAAATCTGCCGGCCATCTGCTGAAAAAGAAATAAACATAAAAAATATAATGAGATATCTTAGTGTGAGCTGAAAAGAGCAGCATTTCAGGTCAGCTTCTCCCACAGAACATTTCAATTTGAAGAAGTTTTCTGTATCACTGCACATCTTTTGAGTCACTCTTCAAATGTTTGAACAAACCAGAGTGGGAAGTGTGATAACACGTCGGCACAGAGGTGCCTCCTGAAAATAGTTTTAGTGTCATTTGGAGTAGGAAGAGGTAAAAACTGTAGCTCAATGTCCACAGAGTCTAACGTCATGCTCCAGCTCTGTGAGGCTGTACTTAGCCTCCGTGGTGCTTTGCGCTAGCTGTGAATATGTCAGCATGCTAACATGCTCATGTGGCAGGTACAATATTGACCATGTTAACCATCTGAGTTTAGCATGTTAGTGTGCTGCCAGTTGCTCATTAGTATCAAATACAAAGTTCAGCTGATTTTGAAGAAAATAGTTTTGAAGGTATTTGGTCATAAACTATGACCATAGTTGAAGAGATAGCTTCGTTGTTATATCATAACTTCATCCTGAGGGAAAGTTTTATGACTATCAGACCAATATATAGTGTTGCAGGGATTAGGAGTTAGTTCTTAAGCCTGGTTTCCTCGACAAAAAGCAAATAGTGTTTTTACATTGGCTTTAGGATTACTGCAGAAAATAAGCTCTATGGCAAACAATCTATCCATCCATCTAACCAAAAAAACATTCAAAAAGCCCACAGACTTCTGGACAAGGGAAGTGCTCAAATGCAACTAGTTTATGGGTTTTAGGACTCATTCCTGCAGCACTCTGTTGAGAAATTTTATTAAAAATACAAATATCAACCTCTAGGTGGCAGTAACAGAAGAGTCTGTCAATCAAAAAAGTCATTGGGATACATTATTTGGGAACCATGAATGTCTCTACAAAATATTTTGCCAATCAATCCAAAACATGTTAAGATATTTCACTGGATAAGTGAAACTTTTACCTGATGACGACCCTGAGGTAAAATGTAAGGCAATCACCAAAGTCACTTTAATGCAAAACAAGACAGAAAACAATAAAATAAATAAAATTATCTGCCAACAGAACAGGAACACTTTTTGACAGCTGCGGCTGCTTTATAGTTGTGATAGTTGCGAGTTTCAAGCATCAAGTTACCCAGAACCAGTAATAAAATCTCAGCAAAGAGTTCTATATATTTTCAAGATCATTACGGACAAAAAAGTTTGAAACAAGTAAAACTGTGTCTCGCTATGACCTTCATTTAATATATTTTTCCTTTTGCTTTTTGCAGTGTATGAGTCATATTCTGGTCACCATTAATATCTGTACAATGTAATAATAGTTGTCAAAACATGTTACTAAAAGCCCAAAATGTCAACCTTATGGTGGTACTAGGAGAAAAGTCCCAAGTAACCAAGTTGAATTTGAATCTATCTTCTGGGGACTGACATTGTCTTTACAATATACCATGGTAATCCATCAAACAGTGGTTGAGATTTTCAGTCTGGAAAAAGTGATGATTGCTGAAAACCACAGAGCAGAATATTAGACAGATATGACATCAAGATGTATATCACTACATCAAACCCACTGACACAAGAGAAACAGATAAATATAATCCCACAACGGAAATGCAAATGTGTTTTCAGGCTATATCAATTGAATAAATGTATCACACCCCCTGTGTCTCTCCACAGTCATATCCAAAGTGCCTATAATGGTTTACACATTTATGAATATACCAAGGCACCAGCTCTCATCATAAACACCATGACTCAAACTTTGTTTGGCTTCAATCCACTTTACTATGACTTATTTTGAATGTCTGCCCACCCCCACAATGTCAGCTCCATTGGCCCATGTGAGCGAGTTGACTCATTGTTGCTCAAACTCAAAGTTGACACAGCTGGCAGCTTAAATTCAATTATTATACCATTCTATTATTATATTATAGACAAGTGCTAGGTTTGCATACGGACAGAAGGAACATGTCCCTACCAATATTTTGGGCGGATAGAATTGTCCGTACCAATATTTGAGTGAACTCATTCGCACTGTGTTTGGAGTGAAATCAGATTAGATGATTGCAGAGTGCCTCCAAGAGGTAACGTCTCCAAGACAAGCAATTTAGGCAAGCTGGCATTTGATTGACTGAAAAGGCAGGGGCTATCTCAAGGCTCACGTCATGTGAGAATATCACAGTGGTACCTATCGTCTCCAGAAAAATGTCAACTAAGGTTATTTAACCATCTTAGTTAGCATTACCTAGCAAGATACCCTGGCTTCTGTCATCTGCAGGCTAGCAGTCAGGTTGCTAGCAGGATTAAAAATGAAATTGGAGATATATCAAAGTATGAGTTAAATTTCTGTCAAAATCGCATGAAATTATAACCATGAATACTATGACTTTTTTATACTTTGCTAAACTATGACTTTTTTATACTTTGCTAAACTATGACTTTTTATGCCTTACTATACTATGACGTTTTTTTTGACATTTTTATACCTTACTATACTATGATGTTTTTTTGACTTTTTTATGCCTACTATACTATGACGTTTTATGCCTTACTATATTATGACGTTTATTGACATTTTTATGCCACTTTATACTATATGTTTTTTATGTTTTCATGCATTACTATACTATGACATTTTTTTGACATTTTTTTGCCTTACTATGACTTTTTTCTGACATTTTCATGCCTTACTATACTATGACACATTTATGCCTTATTATACTATGACCTTTTTTTTGACATCTTTATGCCCACTATACTATGATGTTTTATGCCTTACTATACTATGACACGTTTATGCCTTAGTATAATATGATGTTTTTTGACAATTCATGCCTTACTATACTATGATGTTTTTTTGACATTTTTATGCCTTACTATACTATGACGTTTTTTTGACTTTTTCATGCCTTACTATACTATGACACATTTATGACTTACTATACTATGACGTTTTTTTGACATCTTTATGCCCACTATACTATGATGTTTTATGCCTTACTATACTATGACACGTTTATGCCTTAGTATAATATGATGTTTTTTGACAATTCATGCCTTACTATGCTATGATGTTTTTGACATTTTCATGCCTTACTATCCCATGATGTTTTTTTTTTTTGACATTTTCATGCCTTATGATGTTTTCTGACATTTTTATGCCTACTATACTATGATGTTTTATGCATTACTATACTATGACATTTTTTGACCATTCATGCATTACTATACTATGACATTTTAGACATTTTTATGCCATTTTATACAAAATATTTTTCATGTTTTCATGCCTTGCTATACTATGACCTTTTTTGACATTTTTATGCCTTACTATACGTCTATACGTTTTTTGACATTTTTATGCTTACTAATACTATGACATTTATTTTGACATTTTTATAGCCATTTTTAAAATAATGTTTTCATGCTTGCTATACTATGAGTGGTGCTCATGGTCTTCGATCTCGCGTTGGGGCGGAAGGAAACGGCTGGTTGTTTGGGTTTGAGCCCGTGTAACCTTTTTTGAACATTTTTTATGCCCTTGTACTATACTATGAACATTTTTTTTGACTTTTTTTTTGCCTTACTATAACTATTGACCGTTTTTCTGAGCATTCATTTAGCCTTACTATATATGACGTTTTTTGACATTTTTATGGCCTTACTATACTATTGATGTTTTTTGACTTTTTTCAGCCTTACTATAACTAGTGAACGTTTATGCCTTAGTATAATATGACGTTTTTGACAAATTCATGCCTTACTATGGCTATTGATGTTTTTGACATTTTCATGCTCTTAACTACCCATGACGTTTTTTTTTGACATTTTCATTGCCTAGATGTTTCTGACATTTTTAATGCCTATATTACTATGATGTTTTACGGCTGCCTTACTATTATGAACACATTTTTGACGATCATAATGCATTACTGATACTATGACATGTGTTAGACATTTGTTATGGCCATTTTAATACAAAAAGTATTTTTTTCATATTTTTCGGCCTTAGACTATTATCTCATGACGTTTTTTGACATTTTTAATGCTTTAGCTATACTATATACATTTTTTTGGACATTTTTATGCCATTTTCTAACAAATATTTTTTCATGTTTTTCATGCCCTTGCTAATACTATGACTTTTTTGAACATTGTTTTATGCCCGTTACTGTATATATGACGTTTTTTGACATTTTTATGCCTTACTATACTATGACGTTTTTGTACGATTCTTGTGCGCATTGCTATACCTATGAAGTTTTATGTTACTATACTATGACGTTTATGACATTTTTATGCCATACTATATAATTTTTTTTGACATATCTTTTTGGCCTTACCGGTATATCCACTATGAACGTATTTTCTGACTTTTTATTGCCTGACTATTACTGATGACACATTTATGCCTCACTATTCTATTGACACATTTATGCCTCACTTATACTTATGATGCTTTTTGAACATCTTTTCATGCCTTACAGTACATATGACCTTTTTTGACATTTTTATGCCTACATATACTATGACGTTTTTTGACGTATTCCCGCCGTTGCTATACTTATTGAAGTTTCTTATGCCTTAAACTATATTATGACGTTTATTGGAATTTTAATTGCCATTTTTAATACTAATGTTTTTTAATGTTTTCTATGCATTACTATACTAGAACAGTTTTTTGAGACATTTCTTTGCGACTTACTAACGTATGACGTTATTTTGACATTTTATTTATGCCTTACTATATTATTATGACGTTTATTGACATTTTAATGCCATTTTCTACTACAATGGTTGTTTAATGTTTCATGCAATTACTTATACTTGAATTTTTTTTCGAACAATTTTTCTTCGCCTACATATAGCTATGACGTTTTTATGCCTTATATATTATGACGTTTATTGATTTTTATGCCACTTATACTATATGTTTTTTAGTTTTCAATGCATTACTATTCTTATGGACATTTTTTTTGACATTTTTTTGCCCTTACTTATGACTTTTTTTCTGATATTTTCGATGCCTTACTTACATCATGACACACTCTCTCATGACTTATCGGTTATACTATGACACATTCTTACTCCTTATGTATACTATGACGTTTTTTTTTGACATCTTTAATGCCCACTATACTATGAGTCACAGTCTTTATGCCCTTACTATAATACTGCTATACACGCATTTATACCTTTAGTATAATATGATGTTTTTTTGACAAATCATGCGCTTACTATGCTATGATGTTTTTGACATTTCATGCGACTTTATCTATCCCATGACGCTATTTTTTTTTTGCACCTTTACTGCTCTGATGTTTTCTGACATTTTTTGCCTACAACATACTATGATGTTTTATCCTTACTATACTATTGACATTTTTATTGACGAATTAGCATCTACTATTATGACATTTTAGAACATTTTTATTCCATTTTTCAAAATATTTTTATGGTTTTTCATGCCTTGCTCATACAATCAGATGACTTTTTTGACATTCTTTATGCCCTTAATATACTAATGAACGTTTTTTGACGTTCTGTTATGACCTAACTTATACTTCATGACATTTTTCTGACCATTTATGCCATTTTATACAAAAATATTTTTCATTGTCTTTTCATGGGCCTTGCTATACTATGACCTTTTTGAACTTTTTATGCCTACTATTATCGTATGACGTTTTTGACATTTTTATCCTTACATACTATGTAACGTTTTTTTACGATTCTTGCCTACTATACTTGAAGTTTTATGCTTACGTATATTCTATGACGTTGTATTACATTTTGTAGCCTTACTATACTATGAATTTTTTTGACATTTTTTGTGCCTTACTATACTAGAGTTTTTTCTGACATTTTTATGCCTACTATACTAGTGGAACACATTAATGGCGGTCATATACTATGGAGTTTTTTGACATTTTCATGCCTACAGTAGCTATGAACAGTTTTTTGACATTTTTATGCCTTACTATATGACTATGACGGTTTTTGGAGCTGATTCCCTGCCTTGCTATACTATGAAGGTTTTATTGCCTTACTATATTATGACGTTTATTGACATGTTTAATGCCATTTTTAGTAGACTTAAAGATTTTTCAGTCCTTGCTAAATAGCTATGGATCGTTTGTGTTGACATTTTTAGTGCCTGTACTATCTACTATGACACTTTTTTTGAGACATTTTTAATGCCGCATTTTATACAAATATTTTCATGTTGTTCATGCAATTTACTATACTGATGACATTTTTTACATTTTTCTTTGCCTTAACTATACTATGACGTTTTTTTGACATTTTTATGCCTTACTATACTATGACAACATTGTATGCCTTAACTATACTATGATGTTTTTTGATCATTTTTAATTCCTTACTATACGCTGACTTTTTTTGACCGATTTATGCCTTAAACTATATATGATGTTTTTTTGAACATTTTCATGCCTACTATTACTATGACAAACGTATTATCCTTAGTATTAGATATGAACGTTTTTTGACAATTCAGCCGTTTACTATGCTATGATTGTTTTTTTTGACATCTTTTATGCCTTACTATTTAACTATATGTTTTTGACATTTTTCATGCCTTACCAGTACTAATGATGTTTCTGGACATTTTTTATGCCTACTATTTACTATGATCGTTTTCCCACTGCCTTGCTATACTATGAACCCTTTTTGACACTTTTTATGCCTTACTATCATATGACCTCTTTTGACATTTTTTATGCCTTATCTAACTTTATCGATGTTTATGAATTTTATGCCATTTTATACAGAAATTATTTTTCATTGTTTTCATGCCTTGCGTATTACTATGACCTTTTATTGAGTTTTTTATGCCTTACCTATACTATGACTTTTTTTGACATTTTTTTGCCTTACTATATGCGTTTTTCTGACTTTTTATGCCTACCTATAACTATGATGGTTTTCATGCCTTGCATACTAGAACTTTTTGGAACATTTTTAATGCCTATTGACATATACTATGACGTTTTTTGACATTGTTTAATGGTGTACTATACTATGACGTTTTATGAACGGATTTCTTGCCTGCCTATACTTGAAGTTTTCTATGCCTTACGTATGCCTATGACGTTTATTGAACTATTTTAATGCCATTTTATTACTAAATTTTTTCGTATGTTTTCATGCAATTACAACTATGACGTTTTTTGACATTTTTTTGCCTTACTAATAGTATGAAAATTTTTTAATGACAAGTTTTTATGCCGTACTATACTACTTGATAGTTTTCTGAACATTTGATTAGCTTACCAATACTAATGACACATTCTATGCCATACTAATCTATGATGTTTTTTGACATTTTCATGCCTTACTATCCCATGACGTTTTTTTTACTTTTCATGCCTACAGTTATATGATGTTTTCTGACGATTTTTATGCCTACAACTATACTAATGATGTTTTCATGCCTTGCTATACATATGACGTTTTTTGAACATTTTTATGCCTTACTATACTATGACGTTTTTTGACATTTTTTTTGCCTACATATATACTATGGATGTTTTATGCCTTACTATACTGATGACATTTTTTGATGAGTTCATGCCATTACATATACTTATGAATTTTAGACATTTTTATGCCATTTTTATACCAAAATATTTTCATGTTTTCATGCCTTGCTATACATATGACGTTTTTTTTGACATTTTTATGCCACTCACTATACCATGACCTCTCTTTTGATGATTGATGCCTTTACTAACTATGACCCTTTTGTGGCTAAACTAAATGGCGCATGTGTTGCAGTGGTGAGCGGATTAAGGATTTATTCTTTGACCAATGTTCATGAAGTTGTGATTCCAAGTCCCCCTTGAAACTGTGGTGGTTTGGACCTTAATTTTTTTTTCACTAATCTATGCAATGAACTATGTTTTTTTCACGATTTTTGATGTTCTTTATTATACATGACATTTTTTTGAACATTTATGGCCTTACTATACTTTTGGACCAATTTTGTTCCTGACGAATTCTTTAATCTTTTCATTAACCAATACTCTTAATGAGTAATGTTTCAGCGGATGTATTCTGGTGCAGGGGTTTTTTTTGGTGTTAACCTCCAAATCAATTAGAGGTTGTTGAAATTCAAGGTCCCATACCGGAACCTTCTTATTTGGATTTTTAAATTTTTATTGGCTCCCTACAGTACATGACGTTTTCTTGACCTTTATGGTGTCTTATCTATACCTATGAACTTTTATGCGCGTATTCCTTATTAATTATGTTATACTCTGAAAACTTAAGCAAACTGTGTGTTGTCGGGTGGGCAGTGGTTTAAGGGTTTACCCTTGCATTCATAAGGTTATTGTCGAGTTCAAGTCAATCCTTGGAACTTGTGTTGTTTGAAATTTTTAAAAATTTTTTTTTTCTTACCTGGCACTATACTATGATGATTTTTTATTCATCATTTTTATCCTTACTAATACTAATGACACGTTTAATGCGCTACTAATACCTATGATTTTTTGATTGAATTCATCGTTCTTGCTAATTACTATGACGTTTTTTTGACATTATTTAATGCAATTTTATACAAGATATTTTTCATGATTGTTCCTGCCTTTTGCTATACTATAATAGTTTATGCCTTGACTAATTTTTGATATTTTATAACTAAAATTGACAAGACTGATTTGCAAGTGTAGTTGTGCTGGCTGTAAGTGTTTAAAGGTTTTGGCCTTCCATTTTATAATTAGTTCAAGTTGATTTGTAACTGCTGTTGTTTGGATTTTGTTTTGTTTTTTCTGACATTACGTATTGACGTTATTACATTTTTGCCTATTTTATATCCATGGACCATTTTTTTACCAATTTATTGCCCTTATGGCCCTTTTGTGCCTCACTATTCTTAATCTTTTCATACCTATTCTTATGAGTAATGTGTTTGTTGGGTGGTGTTATGGTATGCTAGGGGTTGTTATGTTTGTTGCCTTACATTTCATAAGGTTGTGAGTTCAAGTAAATAACAGAGAACACATTTGATTTTAAATTTTTATGCTCCTTATAAGTACTAATGACGTTTTTTATGACGTTTACGTGCCTTACTTTATACTTAGGACACGTTCATGCTTACGTACTATACTTGATCCCTTAACCTAAATTCGAACAGCTCCCATGTTGTTGTGGTGTGGGCAGGGGATTAAGGGTCTTTGCACGTTGCATTTTATGAGGTTGTGAGTTCAAATGTTACCTTGAGACTATGTAGTTTTGGACTTTAAAATTTTTATTTTCCTATCTATACAATGATGTTTTTTTCACATTTTTATGTCATATCTATACTATGACTTTTTTGTTATTTTAATTCCCTACATACTATGATGTTAGTTGTGTGTGGGATTTTTGCAACTTACTTAATTTACACTATTTGTACTGTTTGTTGACATTTTTTATTGCCATCTTCTATACTAAAATATTTTTCACGTTTTCTATTGCCTTGCTATACACTCACTTTTTGGACCTTTGCCTTACTATACAATGACACTTTTTATGCCTTACTGATATATATTGAACAGGAGCCAATTTGTCTGTGGGGGTGTGAGGGTTTTAAGGTCTTGCCTTGCATTCATCGAGGTTGTAAGTTCAAGTCCTTGTCTTTGGAAAGCTGTGTTGTTTCGATTTTATTTTTTCTGACATTACTATGATGTTTTTCACACATTTTTATGCCTTATATATACCATTGACATTTTTTGAAATATTTAATGCCTTACTTATATTATGACCATTTTGTTTCCTGACGATTTCCTTTAATCTTTTTTCATACCTACCTTAATGAGTATTTGTTGGAGCTGTATTTCTTGTGCAAGGGTTTATGCGTGTTTCCTCAAATTTGTAGGTTGTGAATTCAAGTCCCATCACGGAACTTTTTTTGGATTGTTAATTTATTTTGCTCCTTACAATACGAATGAATGTTTTTGACATTTATGTGGTCCTTACTATATTGATACTTTTATGCCGCTCACTATTACTTTGATCTTG
>NW_019174457.1:842889-1052881 GCF_002260705.1 Seriola dumerili | reverse complement strand
TATCCTTTTTAATACAAAATATTTTTCATGTTTTCATGCCTTACTATACTATGACCTTTTTTGACATTTTTATGCCTTACTATACTATGACATTTTTTGACATTTTTTTGCCTTACTATACTATGACGTTTTTTGACATTTTTATGCCTTACTATACTATGACATTTTTTTGACATTTTTATGCCATTTTATACAAAATATTTTTCATGTTTTCATGCCTTGCTATACTATGACCTTTTTTGACATTTTTATGCCTTACTATACTATGACATTTTTTTGACATTTTTTTGCCTTACTATACTATGACGTTTTCTGACATTTTTATGCCTACTATACTATGATGTTTTCATGCCTTGCTATACTATGACCTTTTTTGACATTTTTATGCCTTACTATACTATGACCTTTTTTGAAATTTTTATGCCTTACTATACTATGACGTTTTTTGACGATTCCTGCCTTGCTATACTATGAAGTTTTATGCCTTACTATATTATGACGTTCATTGACATTTTAATGCCATTTTAAACTAAATGTTTTTTTTATGTTTTCATGCATTACTATACTATGACATTTTTTGACATTTTTATGCCTTACTATACTATGACGTTTTTTGACATTTTTATGCCTTACTATACTATGAAATTTTTTTGACATTTTTTTGCCTTACTATACTGTGAAGTTTTTCTGACATTTTTATGCCTACTATACTATGATGTTTACATGCCTTGCTATACTATGACCTTTTTTGACATTTTTATGCCTACTATACTATGATGTTTACATGCCTTGCTATACTATGACCTTTTTGACATTTTTATGCCTACTATACTATGATGTTTACATGCCTTGCTATACTATGACCTTTTTGACATTTTTATGCCTACTATACTATGATGTTTACATGCCTTGCTATACTATGACCTTTTTGACATTTTTATGCCTACTATACTATGATGTTTACATGCCTTGCTATACTATGACCTTTTTGACATTTTTATGCCTACTATACTATGATGTTTACATGCCTTGCTATACTATGACCTTTTTGACATTTTTATGCCTACTATACTATGATGTTTACATGCCTTGCTATACTATGACCTTTTTGACATTTTTATGCCTACTATACTATGATGTTTACATGCCTTGCTATACTATGACCTTTTTGACATTTTTATGCCTACTATACTATGATGTTTACATGCCTTGCTATACTATGACCTTTTTGACATTTTTATGCCTACTATACTATGATGTTTACATGCCTTGCTATACTATGACCTTTTTGACATTTTTATGCCTACTATACTATGATGTTTACATGCCTTGCTATACTATGACCTTTTTGACATTTTTATGCCTACTATACTATGATGTTTACATGCCTTGCTATACTATGACCTTTTTGACATTTTTATGCCTACTATACTATGATGTTTACATGCCTTGCTATACTATGACCTTTTTGACATTTTTATGCCTTACTATACTTTGACCATTTTGTTCCTGACGATTCTTTAATCTTTTCATACCTACTCTTAATGAGTATGTTGTCAGGGTGTATTTCTGGTGCAGGGGTTTATGGTGTTACCTCAAATTCATAAGGTTGTGAATTCAAGTCCCATCACGGAACCTTCTTTTTGGATTTTAAATTTTTATGCTCCTTACAGTACAATGACGTTTTTTGACGTTTATGTGTCTTACTATACTATGATACTTTTATGCCTTACTATACTTTGATGTCTTTATACCTAAAACTTAAGCAAACTGTGTGTTGTGGTGGTGCAGTGGTTTAAGGGTTTACCTTGCATTCATAAGGTTGTGAGTTCAAATCCTGTCTTGGAACTGTGTTTTTTGAATTTTTAAAATTTTTTTTTTTCCTGACTATACTATGATGTTTTTTGATGATTCATGTCTTGCTATACTATGACGTTTTTTTTGACATTTTTATGCCATTTTATACAAGATATTTTTCATGTTTTCCTGCCTTGCTATACTATAATACGTTTATTCCTTACTATATTTTGATATTTTTATAACTAAAAGTTGACATACTGGTTTGCAGTGTAGTTGTGGTGGTGTAGTGGTTTAAGGTCTTGTATTCCATTCATGAGAATGTGAGTTCACGTCTGGTCTTGGAACTATGTTGTTTGGATTTTTTTTTTTCCTGACTATACTATGACGTTTTTTCACATTTTTATGCCTTATTATACCATGACATTTTTTGACAATTTATGCCTTATGGCCCTTTTGTGCCTCACTATTCTTTAATCTTTTCATACCTACTCTTGATGAGTATGTGTTGTTGGGTGCTGTTATGGTGTAGGGGTTTATGTTGTTGCCTTACATTCATAAGGTTGTGAGTTCAAGTACCATAACAGAACATTTTTTTTGGATTTTAAATTTTTATGCTCCTTACAGTACAATGACGTTTTTTGACGTTTACGTGCCTTACTATACTATGACACGTTCATGCCTTACTATACTTTGATCCTTTTATACCTAAAACTTGAACAGCCCATGTGTTGTGGTGGTGCAGGGGATTAAGGTCTTGCCTTGCATTTATGAGGTTGTGAGTTCAAATCTTACCTTGAGACTATGTAGTTTGGACTTTAAATTTTTTTTTCCTATCTATACAATGATGTTTTTTCACATTTTTATGTCATATTATACTATGACATTTTTTGTTATTTTAATTCCCTACTATACTATGATGTTATTTGGGGATTTTTGCCTTACTATACTATGACGTTTTTGACATTTTTATGCCATTTTATACTAAATATTTTTCACGTTTTCATGCCTTGCTATACTATGACCTTTTTTGACATTTATGCCTTACTATACAATGACATTTTATGCCTTACTATACAATGACACAGGAGCAATTTGTTGTGGGGGTGTGAGGGTTTTAAGGTCTTGCCTTGCATTCATGAGGTTGTAAGTTCAAGTCCTGTCTTGGAACTGTGTTGTTTCGATTTTAATTTTTTTTTTCTGACTATACTATGATGTTTTTTCACATTTTTATGCCTTATTATACCATGACATTTTTTGAAAATTTATGCCTTACTATATTATGACCATTTTGTTCCTGACGATTCTTTAATCTTTTCATACCTACTCTTAATGAGTATGTTGTTGGAGTGTATTTCTGGTGCAGGGGTTTATGGTGTTTCCTCAAATTTGTAAGGTTGTGAATTCAAGTCCCATCACGGAACCTTTTTTTTGGATTTTAATTTTTTTGCTCCTTACAATACGATGATGTTTTTTGACATTTATGTGTCTTACTATACTATGATACTTTTATGCCACACTATACTTTGATCTCTTTATACCTAAAACTTGAACAAACTATGTGTTGTGGTGGTGCAGTGGTTTAAGGGTTTACCTTGCATTCATGAGGTTGTGAGTTCAAGTCCCATCTTGGAACTGTGTTTTTTGGATTTTTAATTTTTTTCCCTAACTATACTATGATGTTTTTCACATTTTTATGCCTTACTATACTATGATACGTTTATGCTTTACTATACTTTGATCTCTTTATAACTAAAACTTGAACAAACCATGTGTTGTGTTGGGTGTAGGGGTTTAAGGTCTTACCTTGCATTCATGAGGTTGCGAGTTCAAATCCCACCTTGGAACTTGGTTGTTTGAATTTAAAAAAAGAAAAACCTATACTAAAACCTTTTCCCACATTTTAATGCCTTACTATACGATGATGTTTTTTGACATTTTTATGTCTTACTTTACTATGACATTTTATGACTTACTATACTATGACATTTTTTGGACATTTTTATCCTTTACTATACTATGACTTTTTTGACGATTCATGCCTTACATTATTATTCTGTTTTTTGACATTTTTATGCCATTTTATTCTAAATATTTTTCATGTTTTCATGCCTTGCTATACTGTGATGTTGTTTGGACAATTCATGCCTTACTATATACTATGACGTTTTTTGAAATTTTTATGCCATATAATAATAATTATTTTTCGTGTTTTCATGCCTTGCTATACTATGACGTTTTTTTTTTTTTTTTTTATGCCTTACTATAATATGACGTTTTTTGACATTTTTATGCCTTACTATACTATGACCTCTTTTTACATTTTTTTGCCTTACTATACTATGACATTTTTTGACATTTTTATGCCTTACTATACTATGCCTTTTTTTGCGATTTATGCCTTACTATACGATGACGTTTTTTGACATTTTTATTCCTTACTATACTATGACATTTTATTTTTTAATTTTTATGCCTTACTATAATATGACGTTTTTTGACATTTTTATGCCTTACTATACTATGACATTTTTTTTTTGTTTATGCCTTACTATACTATGACGTTTTTTGACATTTTTATGCCTTACTATAATATGACGTTTTTTGACATTTTTATGCCTTACTATACTATGACATTTTTTCACATTTTTATGCCTTACTATACTATGACACGTTTATGCCTTTCTATACCATGACATTTTTTGACATTTTTATGCCTTACTATACTATGACCTTTTTTAAAAAAATTTTGCCATATAATAGTAAATATTTTTCATGTTTTCATGCCTTGCTATACAATGACCTTTTTTGACATTTTCATGCCTTACTATAATATGACGTTTTTTGACGATTTATGCCTTTCTATAATATGACGTATTTTACATTTCTATGCCATATTACACTAATTATTTTGCGCGTTTTCATGCCTTGCTATACTATGACGTTTTTTGGACATTTTTATCCTTTACTATACTATGAGATTTTTTTTTAAATTTTTATGCCTTACTATAATATGACTTTTTTTTATGCCTTACTATACTATGACGTTTTTTGACATTTTTATGCCTTACTATACTATGACTTTTTTTTATTTTATTTTTATGCCTTACTATAATATGACATTTTTTGACATTTTTATGCCTTACTTTACTATGACGTTTTTTCACATTTTTATGCCTTACTATACTATGACGTTTTTTCACATTTTTATGCTTTACTATACTATGACTCGTTTATGCCTTTCTATACCATGACATTTTTTGACATTTTTATCCCTTACTATATTATGACTTTTTTTGATGATTCATGCCTTACTATACTATGACCTTTTTATTTTTACAATTTATGCCTTACTATACTATGATGTTTTTTAATTTTTTTTGCCATATAATAGTAAATATTTTCCATATTTTCATGCCTTGCTATACTATGACGTTTTTTGAAATTTTTATCCTTTACTATACTATGACGTTTTTTGACGATTCATGTCTTACCATACTATTCTGTTTTTTGACATTTTTATGCCTTACTATACTATGACTTTTTTACGATTTATGCCTTATGATGTTTTTTAAAAAAAAATTTCCATATAATAGTAAATATCTTTCATGTTTTCATGCCTTGATATACAATGACCTTTTTTGACATTTTCATGACTTACTATAATATGACGTATTTTGACATTTCTATCCTTTACTATACTATGACTTTTTTTGATGATTCATGCCTTACTATACGATGACATTTTCCACAATTATTATGCTATATAATAATAAATATATCTTTCATTTTTTCATGCCTTGCTATACTATGATGTTTTTTTGACATTTTTATGCCTACTATACTTTGATGTTTTATGCCTTACTATACTATGACCTTTTCTGACATTTTTATGCCTTACTATACTATAACATTTTATGCCTTACTATACCATATAATTATTATGCCTTACTATACTATGACGTATTTATCACTTGCTATACCATGTTTTTATTCCTTACTATAGTATGACTTTTTCATGCCTTCCTATACTAAGTTTTTTTGCCCTACGTTACTATGAATTTTTTTTCTTTTACTCTACTATGAGCTTTTATGCCTTTACTATACACTGACTTTTTTGCCTTACTACTATGACGCTTTCATTACTCAATACATTATGACATTTTTATGCCTTTCTGTACCATGATGTTTTTTTTAGATAACTATACGACAATTAATCAATGGGGAAGCCCGGTGGTGCAGTGTTCAGAACTGTCGCCTCACAGAGAGAACGTTTCATAAAAAACATCATATGGACATGTTAACAATATTAAAAATTTCCAAAGGCTTTGAAGGGGCTGTTTAAGTTTGAATTTTATGTTATTTGTATTCTTCATTAGACACCAAATGTAGTTATTACTTTAAGTACTGTAACTACACTTTTTACACTTTACAATTTTTCAACAAAACCCCTCAAAACAAAAAACTGCTGCATCATATCTATTTATAATTGTGTTTAGTGTGTAGATTATTAATGAAGAAAACAGCATACAATATTCATACTAAATTAAAATAGAAACATAGTTGATGTCTCTTTAACATTTGCTCCTCTAAACACTTGTTAGAGAGTACACCAGACTAATGGACACCTCTGTTTGGTTTTCATTTATTTTTTACACACCACTGGTTATAGAAAGCATATCATCCATTATTCATTACACTATCAAGGTAGACCCTCATTAGCACCCACATACAGTCTGGGTAGTTACTCTACAAGTGTCGAGCAGTTGCTTAAACCAGCGCCTTTTGCTTGTTTGATCCACAGGTTAATCTGCCACGTATTACTTCAGGTGCCCCGGTGGCATTAATTGCTACAGGCCATGGCATTTTAATGAAGGTCAAGAAGAGCAGGGAGCAAAGAGGTGAGAACACCTTGTTCAGCTCTCTGCCTGAGTCTCCGCCACGTCACCGACAAGAGCTTAATGTGTCTGAGAAGTGGGAGCGCCATGGTTACGTGCTACAGGCGGGGAGGCTTTTCACTATCAGTGCTTTTTTTGAAACATTAAGTCTTCCTACAATTCCACTTTGTTATGGTGCCATAATGGTTATGGTCTTACAGCTGCTAGTCGTCTTAACTCTATTGTCAAGAGAAAAATGTCAAACATGAAATTCTATGTTGACAAAGAGGCAATTCCAGTGATATCAGAGATGTCTGCCTGCAGCTTAGAAAGATCACATTTACATTTTAAGTGTTTCGTCCAATGCTGTTTCTCAGAGGACTTAAAATGAGTGCAGGATCGCACAGAGTAACATAATTACAGACAAAAAGCAGATTCACCTTAAAGTAATCATCCAACAGTCTTATAAATTAACGTTTTTTATGACCAGCTTACTTAACACAAAAATGACTCAAGCTACAGCTTTTCCATTTATGTTGAGCTACAGAGAAGCTCAGGAAGAGATGTCTTTAAAGCCGTCAGTTTATTTGGAATAAGCAGAAGAAAGAGCAAGCAGCTTATGAGAATTTGCCACAAAGGCTGAGGACAGAAGAAGTACCACATACAGTAGGCTACAGAAAGCCAAACTTTATCAACAGGAAACGAAGCCATGGTGGAGGAAAGGGGTTTCCTTCAATAAAGCTTTGGAGAACACGACAGCCACGTAAGTTTCATTAAGAAGCTCCTGATTTGTAATGTGTTAAGAAAATTATTATTATTATTATTATCATTATTATTATTATTATTAGGACTAACACAAGTAGGGAAGGTCAGGTGTCTCAGTCACACTCAATCATGGGCTGCAAATTGGACTGCAAAATGGACTCCTCATATTTATACAAGAAAATACAACAACAAAATTCAAAATACAAAAGTGATTCATGGTGGCATTTTCTGATCTTTTATCAACCTTTATTTATTTATTTTCATACATTGAGGGGTGACATTAATTTTCAATGATGCCAAGATTACAAAAGCAAACAAAAAATAATCAGTTCCTAATAGAAGTTCATAATAAAAGCAATTACATTCAGGCACATAATGATTTAAAAGATGTAAAAGCATATTTCCAAACTGTCCCAATGTTTAGTTGTGTGTTCTACAAGTCTGGAGGGCAAAATCTAAAAGCAAGCTACACCACACTGATATACTATCACGTTTAAAAGTTTTTAGCCAGCAGTTACCTATTCACACATCCACAGACATAAAACAACATTAGTGTTCATTCTGAGTCGCGTGTCTGTCTGTCCGGTGAACTTTTAGCTCTGTTTTGGTCATCAACAGACGGGGGTGTGGGAGAGTTGAGTTGCAGGAGTCGGGTGTGGATGGGCCTGAGGTGACAGGGACAGGTGCATGCTTGGTGCTCAGTGGAAGTTATACTTAGTGTAGTTTGCTGTAGCTGCTGATTTGGCCAACACAGTGAGCAGGTCCAGCTGCAGCAGCAGCAGCTCACTGATGAAATTAAAGTACTTAAAGTAAATTAAGTGGCTTCTGATACCAAGAGCATCGCTGCCAAAAATAGTTAGATAGTTGTCTTGATTTTATCTGAGGGGAGGACCCACAGCGTCAGAGTTTAAAAAATTCTGGTCCTCACCAACTCCTGAGGGGGAATTTCTGCCACTTTAGCTGCTAAATGCTCCACTATGTTCAGCAGCTAATTGCTAACTTTGTCTGTTTGCCATCCGGTGCGGGGCAGGTTGTGTGCAGTGGATTTATCAGAGGTTTTTCAATGAAAACAGCTGCAGCTGAAAACAGGAGAGATTTAGTGAGTGAAGCAAAACAATAAAAAACTGTTATAGGCCACAATAACAGTGATGTGACAGAAAACACATAGAGCTGAGGGGACCTGAGAGCTGGGTGATAAGAGCCACCTTTCACATTACACATAGGTCAAGTTTCCATTCAAATTTAATGCAAATTTTAACCGATTTCAAGAAAAATGGCAGAAGAAAACGTGAATTAACACGTTTCAATCCACTATTGTTTGCAAATGTTAAGATTTGTCATTGAAATAAACAGAAGATGACATCATTAAAAGAGCCTCAAATGATCCAAAACCTGATGGAAATATGACATTTTTGTTATGTATTAATTTGAGGAAGGTTACAGTCTCCTCATCGCTCCGCACTGTTTTTGTCTGCCAGCATTTTCAGTCTTTTAAATGGAGCTTTAGTGGAACATTTAAGTCACATCCTTCATGTCCACCATGATTTATCCACCAGGTCTGTTCCCATTGCAATTTGTCACATTTTTTGCTTTTATCGATACACCAACGTTTCCACCTCAGCCAAGCATAGACACATTTTTCTTGGGACATAGTTTTCTATGAATTAACTGAAACAGTCAGATGGAAACATGGAGATGAAGACATTTTATACATTGTTAACGTAAAACTATTGATTTGAGCAGCTTTAAGGTTTGGAAAACATTGTTGTCAGTATTTAAAGAAACCAATATTGTTTATTGGTGCACACTGCAGTCTGATGTGTCACACTTTTTGCTGACACAGCCACCCTGACCTCCACCCTCAGACTTTCTGCAAAACTCCTACTGCTACTACTGTCATGTTGCTTTCTAGATATAGAAAATAATAATGATCATCATATAATTTTTATTCGCTGATCCCACCTCTCCCACTCTGATGAGCCCATATGTCGTCTGTGCAGCAGGTTATTATGGCACGTATTTATGTTTTGTTGCTAGGCGACGTCAAGTGGCCGTAGGAAATTATGACAGGAGCAAAGGGAAACGTGAGGTGACGTAGGAATATGACACAGGAGAGCGACGTTCGACTCCCATGTGAAAGTAGCAGTTTATGTTGTTTCTTTTATCCGTGACCGCTCCAAAAAGTTAAACCACGTTGTTATTGTTGTAACCATGACAACAAAGATCGTCTAATGTTAAGGAAGTACATATTTTGACATTAAGTCTAACCTAACCTTTTTATAAACATAAACCTTCTGTGCCTAAACCTTACCAAGGCGTGACCGTTATAACAGTGACCATGGCGACAAAAGTAGGTACGCTGCTCTTCTGTGTGTTTTATTGTAACCATGACAACAAAGGTCTGGTACGCCTCCCGCCATTGGGGTGCTATTTCAGGAGACGAGACACTCCTATGGGTCGTATCAGAGGGTTGAAAAAAACGACCTATATGGTTGTTCAGGTTGGAGGACTGTTGCGAGACAAACTCTCTACTTTCTTTTTCTCCGTTTTGGATTTGCTGGCCCCAAGAACCGATAAAGATAACAGTGTGTGGTACAGCCAAATACAAGCTTCAAAACAGCTGACAGATCAGAGTCGTTGCAGGTATGCAAGTCAAACACCAGAAAAGACAGACTCCATGATTATGACAGTGTGCAATAAGGGGATTTAACAGGATAATACTGTATTACTCGCCAAACTGCTGCTGTGCTCCAGCACATCAAAAGCTCGCATTGATTGAATTCATATTTACACATTTCCTGTCAGGGAGTGAAGTTCTCAAGGTCAGTGCATAAGCAGTGCTGGATCTCCATGCACCGGCAATTAAGACTAAATAAACAAGAGTGGATTCTGTACGTGGACTGTCATTTTGTTTTTGTGTGCCCAGTGGAAAATGTGAGAGCAGCGGGATTAAAAGATGAGTGGACCTTTGCACAGTCACCTTGCAATAAGGTTAGTCCTGCCTGGAATTTGTAGTCCCCCGGTTGCCCTGTTTGCTCTGGAGAGCTCGATTTTTCTTGAGGAGACAGGGTAGACAGTGTTAAAAAAAAAAAGGGAGTCTGAGCCAGAAGCTGTGCAGCCTGAACAGAGAAGCTGGTAATCCTCAGTGTAGCCTGTGGAAGTTGGGTGCTGCAGCTCCGCAGAGAATTTGAGTTTCCTTAAATCTTGGGGTAGAGCCAATGTATGCGAAGTATATGATCCATCTCATGAGCAAGTCCTGTTATGTCTATCCCCACTGTACCTCTCTCAATGACACTTGCATCAGAAGGCTGGAGATCCATTTATTCCATGAATGGTTACAGTCTTATTTTGTGAAACAGGCTCATCTCGTGAGCGTGCTCCCTGATGAATCCGAGCGGCAGTGCAGGATTCAGCGGGAAGCGCGACAAACAACCCCCTTAGGCTGCAGAGAACAGACGCCAACAGACTCACGTCACTGAGATATGGGATACACAGAATGCACACGGCAAGAGATGCCATCGCCAAGTATGGTAATGAGAGAGTAGAGTAGACGAAGCTGCGAGAATCAGTCCTCAGAGCAGTGTGTATGCACCAGGCAGGAGTAACAAGCAATAGTTAGGCCTAACAAGCATCAGTGGCATCATGAGTGACAGTGACAGACTGTCATATTTAAAAAAAAACATTTCATTGTCTGAGTAACATGAACAACATTCAAATTTAGCTACATTAGCTTAGCACATATTCATTTCAATGGGAATTAGCTTCTTTTAAATAAAATTTAGTCACAGAATTGCAGCCGAAACAGCTGGAAAACGTACTCTTTTTAAAGTGATAGTTTGTGTTATTTGACGTGGGGTTGTGTGAGATACTGATCTATTCTCAGTGTATCACCTGCAGTAGATTCAGATCAGTAGGTGCCGGTGCAGCAGGAGCACCGGCACAGGAGCTGAGTGATGACTTTAAGAAATGTCCACAGAAAAAGCTAATATCAGTAAAAGTGCACGCTTTATTTTGAATATTTTCACCACTTTCTCTTGCCGTCAAACTGCCCTTTACTTTGGAATTACAGTTTGTGGACCGTTGAACTACCATATTACTAAGCACAAGCACAACTACCTGCAGATCAGCTGTTTGAGTCCGACAGAGCTGAGCGTAGGTGCACTTGTGTGTAGGAATACGATGGTTCAACGGTTGAAAAAAAATTTGTTCCAAAGGAAAGGACTGTTTGATGGCAAGATAAAGTGGTGAAACTATTCAAAATATAGCGTACACTTAAACTGATCATTTTTTAAAGAGGCTAAAACATATTTTTTTTTCTGCTGACCCCGTCCACAGCAGCTCAGCACTCAGCTTCTGTGCACTGGCAGCGCGCTGCTCTGGATCTACTGCAGGTAATACTACTAATACTGACTACAGATAACTACTACACACAACCCCCACGTCAAATAACCCCAACTATCACTTTAACCAAATTAGCCCAGTTAGTTGTCTGCTAATACACAGCAGTGCAGACCAGACATCTGGTGGGTACAGTGAGTGTAGGTGTCATGCAGGTAAAGCACAGGTGGTCGCTGGTTTAAAAAGCAGCAGAGAGATCATTCTATGGACGTCACCATTCAGTTTGATCATTGTTCAAACATCTGTAGTTGCAAGACCGACAATCCTTTTGGCTCGTCTTTAAAGGAATTTCTGATGGAGATTTTTCCACTTACCTACATAACTTCTTAGTTTTTTATTCAAAACTTTCTCAGTTTCCCTTATAATTAACACCAAGGCCTTTCTTGGAAATACCCCGTACACCTGGAGTACTGTTGCACTGTGGTATTCTCATTTTTATGTAAATATATGTTCTGAACACTTCTCCCACACTGGCTGAGCCTGTATATTATAGACTGTGAGTCTACGACGGATGACTGAGGATCTGCTGGGACTCACACTTTCAGTTGGCTGCTTCAAATCCAAAATATATAGTGAGGTCCGAAAAGTTTGAGACCACTTTCCCAAGAATGTATTAATGCATCTACCTGTATGATGAAGTGCAGTGAAAGAATAGAAACAGTACATTTTGCTTGGACTGGAATATATATTCTGTTATTGGGAAACGCTGGATGGGATGGTGGATTGCACTTGTCTCGTTGACCACTGTCCACTGCTAAATAACATATTTGTGTGCGGGCCAATGACATTTCCCACAAAATATACAACATCACTTCCACCCCGCAGCATCTGGTCCAGGTCAGCCTGAACTTGTCTGAATATTATGACCATGACATTACAGCAGAGTGATTACCAGCAGACCGACACAGACTCAGGACACACTCTCACGGGGGTTTTGGCTTGTGGTTCTGTTGAGGGATGTAACCCGTATCCACGGGGAAACAATAGCAAAAATAATACCCCATTTTTTGCTCAAAGAACAATTCAGTTATGACGTGAAGTGCCGGCTGAATTATTTATCGTTCTTTCCTTTGTTGTGTTTTGTTGTTCTCTGTGCGCATAATGACTCAGCCAAACTGCTGCAGATGCCAAAAATATGCCACAGGTATGTGTGTGGTATAATGTGACTTATTGTTATTATAACAGACACATGCAGCAGGGTCAGGGAGATTATTCCATCATGCATGAACTGTTGTACATGCTAGAATATAGATAGATATAAAGCATCTGAGGTAAATGACAACGATTTAAAATCGTGATGCTGCTGCCTACTAACATTCACACCTGCATGTCTCTGTTTGTCTTCCAGACCTTCTCTCATATGCATTCAATCTCACACACACACACACACACACACACACACGCTCACAAAGGGGACTTAGAGGCCCACCTATCGCCTGAAAACTACTAATCAACAATGAGTCACCCAACACCTTATCAGATAGTCATTGTAGCACCACTCTTCAATCTTCTGTTTTTCACTTCAGCTCCCAGCACTACGCTGCCTGGGAGCAATTTCAGTGATAAAACGCCATGGGGGAGATGAGTATTAACAAAGGTGACTCATGCTTCTGCAACCTTCAAGGCAAATCATAATTCCATATTTCATTTGAAAGGATGTTTCACTAATTTTCTCCTTTTTAAATACACGCTGTGAGCTGTCTTTGAAGTCTCCCCTCTGAAGACTGTTTGTGTCTGTCCTCTGCCAGTGATCTCAGACTGTGAGGGAGCTACTACAGCGGCTCCGGTGATAAACATAACCAGAGGAGTTTACTATGAGACGTTGAGCTTGTCAGCGGCACACCGCAGTGATCATGTGAATATCACAGCGGGCGACCGAACGCAAAGGATCGGTTTAGGGAGAACGCTCGGGTCGTAAAAAAACGTATGGTTTGTTTTGATGTGTGAATTAATGAGTGAAACCTGGATTAAACCTGAGGGAGCTGAACACACACAACGCACACAGTGTGAGCCCTTTCTAGACTGACATTTTGTGTCAGGACTCTTTCGTGCACTACATTAGTCCTCATGATAAATAAATCCACAGCAGGTGACATTTACTGTGCAACAAAAAGCTTCTCACCTCCAATAAAAAATGAATCCTGTGCTTTGAAAATAATCACAGACAAGCCTGGTTGGTGAAAATGAAATGTGCTGTGTGCTGAGCGTTCAAAATATAAAATCTTTCTTACTTGCTGCCAACTTGCAAAGTTCCCCACGACAGCTTTAAAGGATCATTTCAGTTTATTACAACTTGTGTCTTATATACATAATTTTTTGGTAATCCTTACCAGTGTTGTAACACATTATTAATACAGTTTTACTTTGTAATAGGAACACATTACAAAGTAAGTGATTGGAAATATGAATGCTATTTTGCGATGTTCTCTGACAGTGTATCACAATGGATACAAATGACAGTCAAAAACTATGAGGATAATCTCCAAGTTGTAATAAATTACTATTAATTATCCTTTAAGTCCTTCAGTCCACCAGTGTTGAGAATGTGCTACACTGACAATATGGGCCCTGTGTTTAAATAGCAAGACACTTTCTGGGATGTTCTGCGTGCACGCCGCGCTGTCGAAGTCTGTAAATGACACGTGAAGAGCAAAAAATGCATAGTGACAACATATGAAATGACTGTGTTATTGGTGTGTTATTCATGTGCCATTCTGTGAGACCAGGCCGGGTCCTGTGCTTCGTGTCATTAACGATCCTCAGTCCACTTTCCTGTTGGGTCCTTTAAATTTATAGCCAAACGCTTTACCCCCTTAAACGACATTTAGCAGAGAGAGAGAGAGCTGCCTGATTAGTCAGAGAGAAGCAATTGAAAGAGGAAGCGATTTCCTGAAACAGATACTCAAACTTTGAAGTTACTTCACCAATAAACAGTCAAGGAAATGTCGATGGACTGTCAATAATGTAAAGGCCAGTAATTAGTGCTGAGCAGGGAGGTTTATTTGTTCTTCACTGAGAATTATGGTCCCAGAGCTGCATGGATTTCTTCTTCATCACTGAAGAGCGAGGTTCTGCGCCGTGCCACGCCAAACTGTTTGAGATTTAACAGCTTGAAACATAATTTGTGGTTATTTCTGTCACAGAAACACTCCTGCTCGGTACAAACTGTATACGTGTACACAGTTAAGATATTAACAAGAATATCAACATCTCACATTTAGCAGATGTTAACAGAGCATTTTAAATCTAAGGTTTTAACGTGTGTGTGTGTGTGTGTGTGTGTGTGTGTGTGTGACCTCTGGTGTCACATTTTTTGACATCTGTTAAAAACAAATGATAGATAATATATTAGTATAATATTTCAGGACCCCAAGATGCTTCTTGCTCTCCAGCTCTGCTGACAGAGATACAAACCCCTGTAAATAGGCTTCATGCAGTTGTGGTGTTATGTTGAACCAGCTGAAGGAGACAATCAGGGGAAACCTGCAGCACAATAAAAGCATCAGTTTTGCTCAGTGTTGATAACTGTCATTAACTTCAAAGCTTAATCTCCTTGCACTTCCTAGAAGATGTCAATTAAACCTCCGTAGAGGACATTACGCTGAAAGCATCCTACAGCGGCTGTAGCCCGGCGCGGTCATCACGATCATCCCAGCGCAGAGTCATTACATTTTCTTCAGATATTTAAAGACAGGTCGCGTTCACATCCTGCAGCCTGGTGCCGGCAGGACTCTCGAGCTGTCCCAGGTGTCACCCTATATCCCCTGTTAGGCTTCACCTAATGAAGCTCATTGCCCGGCATCGGGAAACACGGCCATTGAGTGCTGCTAAGCAACAGGCACTGGCACTGCTCTCACTAAAATCACCTCCCCAGAGAAACTGACACCACTTGGCCTGATGTGCCCTGCTGCCTCTCCACCAGCAGACTTGTAACAGGGATCTGTTTTGCTGTAGTTGGAAGGTCATCTCAAACTGATGTTTCTGGTGTTGTGTTTTTTTTTTTACAAGATGGAGACATGCGATGTTAGTCCCAGCAGGTCTGTGATTATGTCGAACCACAGCAGCCGGGCAGCCTCACTGATAGTCAGCCAGTCACCTCTTGGCTCCATCCTTCAGCTTGTTTGTCACGTTGCCTCTCAAGGCTGAAGAAGCGCAACGGGCTGCAAACTGGCTTTTTCCTATTTTCCACCTTTAGTTTTGTTCACATCTCTTTTTAATGGCAATTACTCCTGCAGCACATCAGCCTTTGTAATACACAAGAATAAATTATCATATATATCACAATTACTTTGCACAAACTGCACACCTGCTTGCATAATGTTGCAGCAATCTCACAACTGAGCAGCCTCAAGGAGAACATGTTGCATATCATGTTTCATAATAATAATTCAGCTGCACATTATATTCCTTGTATTTATCATGCATTGATTATCATGCTATTAAGAGCGAACTATGTTTGCATGCAAGCACAGCAGTGCCATTTAATAATACAAACTGTAGGTGATGCTCTGAGAATTGCAGCTCTCATCCCACTGGTTTATTTGGTTGTTTTTTTTGTTTTTTTTTCCAACCTATGTAATTCTACTGTCACTGTGCTATCACACTGTATTTGTTTTCCAGCCTCCGGTGCTACCGCATTTAGTATCAGAGACACTACTCATGTATCAAAAATGCTAGCGGACCACACACTGTGCACAAGCCGCCGACGCTGATTTCATGCTGCTGTTCCGTGGCAATAACTCATACAGGAGACCACACACTCCCACTCTTTCTACAGATGGAATAAAGTGGCTGTGATAAGACCGTGTGGGAGTGCACTACAGTGCAGTGATACAGGGGAGGGAGGATGACTGTCAGGGTCCAGCGAGAGAGAATTAACAGCAGGTGGTAGTAGCTGGAGTAGCAGCGGTCATCTGCACTCTCACTACACCTGCTGACAAATTACATAAGACACCCAGGAGTTTTTATGTGCAGGTGATTTAAAGGAAAAGTCAGAAAGGAAAATGAGCAGAATGTGTGACTGTAGGAAACAAAGTATATGAACATAACAGTGAGATGAAATGCAAATCCTTCTTGTGCCTGAGCTGCAAGGAGGAACACCCGGCAGCTTGGCAGCTGGGCACTGTGTCATGCTGACTCACAGCCTGGGGCGGCCATGGACCATCAAAATGCAATGAGAAGCCAAAGGAAGGCATGAGAACTTGTGTTGTGTTGCGGTGCCCACCTGGTTCCCAGACTGCTGGGAAATAGCTGTTTTATTCAGGTGATGGAGCTCAAAGGTGTTTAGTCTTGATAATGAAAGAAGATCCTTTGGTGTTACTTTATTTTTTATTTATTTGTCAGCAAATCCATAAAAAGAACAAATGACTTCCGACTCCCCATGAATACTCATTTGCTGCTACTTAGACTTAAAATAAAGGAGTAGTTTTGATGTTTTGGTTAATATGCTTATTTGCATTCTTGCCAAAGAGATGACATGATGGATATCACTCTCATTTCTTTTAAGTATAGAGCGAGAGCCAGCAGACGATTACCTTAGCTTCGCAATGAAGACTGCCAAAGCAAACAAATACGTCTTGCAGCTCCTCTGAAACTCATAAATAACATTTTGAATCTTGTTTGTTTCATCTGTACGCAAACTAAAAGATGGTGATTTAAGGCGCATTACATGATGTTGCCGAACCTCAGAGAGTCAGAGTGAAACTGGAACTTCAGAAGTAAGAAAACCTCTTTCAGAATCCTAATGACACTTGCAACAATGCAATTAACTAAAAAAAAATCACTTCATATATCTTGATAGAAAAAAAAATCTTAATATCATTGTTTATTCAGTATTAATTAATGAACACCATTTCCCATAAGCCCTTGTTCTTCAGTGGCTAAATGTGACAAAATGTTCAGTTCAGACATGTTTTAACTAACATCAGGACAGAAACAACTGACCAGTTTAGCCTATATGTTTTCAGGTAGTGACACCTGTTGTTGTCACCTTGGTGTTGCCAGGCAACCAGCCAAGGATAGCTGTTTCCCTCTGCTTCCAGCCACAATGCTAAGCTACGCTAGCCACCTCCTGGCTTCCAGTTCTATAGCGCACAGACATGAGAGTTGTATCTGACTCCAGCGAGTGCATTTACTGGGAACTATCTCAGCTGTGGATCAAAACATGTTTGGGGCTCTAGTGAATATTTACAGCATCAGGACAGTAAACCTGGGATTGACTCAAAATAATGTGTTTGCCATCACTGCAACATCATTACAACAAAGTCAGATATCCTGAACCACTTTAAAATCTTGGTTATGATCAATAGATTGAACAGGTTAAACAAACAGTTAGAGCAATAATTGTTTATTATTAGTTTTCTCTCTACAAATGAGTTTGGTTAACCTGGGGTTTGTTTGTCTGATCATCCTGCTGCTCAGATTTCTTTCCCCACATGACTTGTTTAAGCGATATTGCAGCTTTCTCAAATCCCAGCAATTAACTTTGTCATACAATCTTATTACAACCCATAATAATGATGGCCTAACTGCAAAAAAATAGGGCCCAAGTTATAAAAGTTTAATTTCCTTTAAAGTGAAGCCCTAAAGTGCAGACTTATACCAGAGTCCTTTATCTCTCTCTCTCTGTCTTGGGTATGAATAAGTCCCCAAGAGAGAGGACATCTCAAGTTGTCATAAACAATAATTATCTATAAAGCTTCTGTCCTCATATATTCAACAGCATTTGAGCTATTAATTTAAACGTCCTGCTCATCTCAATATTTGATACAGTCGTGTTAAAAGCTGAGATTAAAAACTCAACTTTGATACAATTTTGTCACATATATAATGCAGCCCAACATGCATGTTTTAAAAATCTCATATCAGTATTTTTACTGCATCAATATCTTTGCATAATTAATAAGCAGAGCCTGATGCAGTAGGCGTCCATGCTATTTTTATTTTCATGAAAAGCCACAAGAGTCATGTCAGATATGAAACAAATAAAGGTCCTACACTAGGTTTAGTGACATTGTGCCAGGATGGTAAAAGGTGTGCTTGTTTTATTAACTGCAAAGTGCAGAAGTTGCCAGAGCCGGTGAAACAGGTTCTATGAATAACATAACGTTTCTTGTATTTTGACCTTTCTGGCAAAAAGAAATTTCCATCAGTTCTGAAAACAAGACATTTGAGCTGCTTAGACACGATGATAGCCCCTCATAGATATATAATAAGAAGGCATGCTTGTTATCCTTAATCACAGCATCTCTTAATTTAATTCATCATCCTTTAATTCAATTATATCTCCTCTCAATCCAGGTGATCTGTTAAATTCATTCAGTGCCTATCCATCCTCCACCAAATCAAAGCTAGAAAACAAAACTCAAACCACCTCCAATGGCTGAACAATCACACTCAAGCCCTTAAAGATGCTGCAGAAAATGTAAGTGACAATGGAAGGTCAACAATAGCATATAATAACACATATTACACTTTAAAAGAAAATGTTAATTTATCAGATTTCTAAAAATAATCACAATCCTAAATTTCTCTTTGAGTTGATGTTTTCATTTTATTAGTGGTTAGAGAGAGTGCAGTCTTACACATGAACTCCTGCAACCAAAATAAAATCCCCACTAAGCTGCTCAAAGAGGTATTTTCCACTGTTAACTGTCATATTTTTAACAAGTCGCTGGCCTCTGGTTCTTTTCCAGACCGTTTTAAACATACCATTTTTCACCTATTGCCTAAGAACCCTAATTTGGACCCACTTTCCTTAAGTAACTACAGATCAATCTCCAAACTGTCTTTTTCATCTAAGGTTCTGAAGAAAGAACTTTAATCCCAGTTGATTTATTTTATAAACACTAATAGCATTTTTTAACAGTTTCAAGTCTGGTTTCAGAGCACTTCATAGAACAGAGACAGCACTTGTTAATAATGACCTACTGCTAACTGCAGACAGAAGTGACTGCCTGATTTCAGTTCTTTTAAGTGCTGCCTTCATTACTGTCGATCATAGTATCCTCTTACACCACTTAGAGACTTGGGTAGGAATCAAGGGCACGGGGCTCTCAGTTAACTTCGTTCACACCTCTCTAACAGAACATTCTCGGTCACCTTGTGAAACTGCACTTCCTCGACGGCCCAGTTGAAATGTGGTGTCCCTCAAGGCTCGGTTCTCGGCCCCCTTCTGTTTTCCATACACATGCTGCCTCTCAGCCAGGTCATTCAAAGTCACAATGGTTTCTATCAGTTTTACACCATTAAAGCCCACAGATCCTAGCAGCCTAGCTTATCTCTCATCTTGCCTCTCCTATGTTAAATCCTGGATGTCCCATAATTTGCTTAAATTTAACAACAATGAGTCTGAGGTATCTCCTCGTTCCAGGCTGTAGGGAATCCAGGGGTAATCTTCTGTTTTGATGAACAAGTCAAAAATGTTCAGCTCAAGATGATATCTAAAATTATCATCATCATTTAGCAACTTTTGATGTACAAAACAAAACTCTTCTTGGCTTGACTATCGCAACGCACTTTACCCGCGCATCAGCTGATGTACAAAACAAAACTGCTCGGATTATTGACCAGAAGAAGAGGCATGACCACATCACCCCTGTACATGCCTCTCTACGCTGGCTCCCTGATTGATTTCGTATTGATTTTAAAATTTTATTGCTCACCTATAAGGTCTTCACTGGTCTTGTGACTAAGGGTGACCAAGCTTTTGCTATAAGAGCTGCACACTATGCAACCTCCCTTATGAACTCAGATCATAATGCTTCTTTGAAATACTTTCTTAAAACTTTTATCGTTGTGAAAGCATTTGAAAATGTTCGAAATAGGTTTTTAATTTATATTGATTATTCCTATGTATTTGATCATATTCATTTACTTGTATTATTATTATTCATTTACATTATTTATCAAGGATTTCTCCCTCTACCTTCTTCTCTGCTGCAACGTTGTACCTCCATTTTCTTCCGCTCACCTTTAAGGTCTTCACTGGCCTTGTGACTAAGGGTGACCAGGCTTTTGCTATAAGAGCTGCACACTATGCAACTTCCCTTATGTACGATATTACGAAAATGTTCGACATAGGTTTTTAATTTATACAGATTATTCCTATGTATTTGATCATATTCATTTACTTTTATTATTATTATTTATTTACATTATTTATCAAGGATTTCTCCCTCTATCTTCTTCTCTGCTGCAACGTTGTACCTCCATTTTCTTCCACAGTGTTTAGCCAACATGGCTTTTGTCTGCAAGATGCTCAACACGGACACCACCTGGACCCACGGCCCCCCAGCTACAAAGAGGCATTATGGTTCATCAAGCAACAGCTCAGCAACCCCGCTCTCCACTCACGCTGGCCCACTCGAGCCTGGATGAGCCCACAGTGCTCGTCGCTCTACTCGGCTTCGCCTGTGCTGGAGTGGAACAGCCGGTCGCCACCACTCGAATCCTCGAAGAAACTCTGAGTGTGAGAGGAAGCCTCTCTCTGGCCTCTGAGCATGTTAACACATTTATCTCTATGCTAGAGGCCCCTCTCTTCACACACATGAGAAGACGCACAAAATGCTGGTCACAAGCCATCGACATTGTTGTGATGGATAAAATCAGTGGCACAGTGCAGAGAAGTGGTGCTAACAATGATGGAGGGGAGCAGTAACAACAGCACAGGCCAGTGAAGCTAAATATGCTGCAGACTCTACAGACTCTCTGCCTGTTTGTTTCATTTTACCTACGTCTGCGAGCTGCTTGTTCGCCTCTTTGTTGTAGCCTTGCTCCTGTTGCTCACCCCAGCCTCGGGAAAGCTGCTGTTTCGAAGTAGATACCTCCTTCAAGATGACTGACAAGTGATGAGCCACGAATTAGACCGGCTTTAGGAGAGTACAGCAAGATTTACAAATGCGTGTTCTGCCTAGAGGTGAAGAGGTAGATACTGTAGCTTTGAAGGTCCTAGCTGCGGGTGAGATGTGTGGCTTATCTCGGCTGCGGCGGATGAACATTTTCACATGCCATTCAGACTTCTCGGCACAGTCAGGTCGGAGTACCTGACTTGAATCAGGAGAGGAAATGCTGAACTCTTTTTGCAGCCTTAGCCTTGGTATGGAGTTTCAAGTACATTTCTGTTTTATTACAGTTTGGGTTTTAATTTTAAATAGTTTTGGTCATAATTTCTGTGACTTATCACATCAACAATGAAGTCAGACATGTTGTAAAAAAAAAAAAAAAAAACCCAATCATCTCAAGCACTTTATTTGGAGGTATAATTAAATAGCCCCCTACCTGTGCAATTATATGTCCAATACACATTTTAAGCATTTTAATACTATATTTATCATTTGAATTTTTGAAAGTTATCCTTTATATTTTAGCTATTAATTCTTATTCATAACCTACACTGGTCATTTTAGCACAACCTTAAGAAAATGTCACCATGGGCGTATAAACTTCTAGATAAAGTAACTGCACCTGAAAGGTGACAGTCCCTCATGTGACAGGAAAACTATGTGCACAGCTGTACTATGGTCAAAGCTGAACCAGGATGCCAGTGACGTGTGTGTTTACAAGTTTGGGTCATTAGTCATTAGCAGCAGAACAAAAGACATCCTGACCTTTAGTCTCTTGAGCTGGTCAAGCTCCAAAAACTCTGGATTCCTCATTTCCCATAATGCACCCCGACAGCGTCCTTGGTCAGACAGTGCCCCTATCTTTCATGTAAAAAAAAAAAAAGAAAAAAGGCTTTGTTATAAATCTGTTGCTTCCAATCCTAAACTGAGATAACCCCTGATGATGTCAACAGAAAATAAAACCAATGATGACATAATCAGGTTCATTTTCTCAGACTTCAAAACGCTCCCTTCAGAGCCACAGACAACATTATATAAGTGTCTTCAGAAGCTGAGCAGCACGGGCGTAGATTTGGGAACTCAAACTATCTCTCCCTCTGTGTTACCACGAAGATCTTTGCAGCAGCTGTTGCCAGGTTTGTGTGTTTGCTGCAAAACATTGGCTATTACCATGAAGAGTGAAAGACTGGGATATGGGGGACACTTGACTATGATCCGGCAACTCTGAACTTCAAACTGTATTACACATTGTTGACCAGCTGCAGCCCGGCAGTAGCAGCAGCTGGGCTGGTGATGAGAGGTGAGGTGAATATTTATAGTTGAAGGTTTCAAATATCACAGAATTGAAAACGTCTTCACTGGAGGTAATTAACATCAGCTGATATCATATTTAAATTTCGTTGGTTACGTGTTAATCTGTGAAGTGAAAGTGCCTCCTAATGTGAATTAAAACATCAGGTCCCTTTTAAAGAAGAACTAAAATGTAAGTAACAGCTGAGCTAATAAGAATATTCTGTACAATGCATCAACATGGATCTTATTTGAAAATAGTTGGAGAAATATTTACTACTTGATGCCTCCATCCCTTGTTCCTCATCATGTTAGGTCATTAAGACATGGACATGATTTACAAAGTAAATTCGCCACAACTCATTTTATTTTGAAAGTCCTGTCAGCAGCAGCCTGAGCAACACAGACACACAGACAGGTGAGCTGCAGCCTCTCAGGTGAGCTCCGATGTCCTAGTGACAGATTTTGCCATAATTTCAGTGGCCGAATAAGAACAACACAATAAAGTTATTGATATAATTGAAAGGAGAGACTGGGCATCACTGTGGATCTCTCTCGCCCAAATCAACAAAATGAAAGCACACACCTCCAGACCTACACCAGAATCTCAGGTGAGACGGGAACATGACTCAACAGGTATTGGAGCTCACCACCTACAGGATTTTATACATTCATTTTCTTGTAACATTTTCTTGAAAATGTATCACGTCAATATTTCTACCAATTCTTTTTTTTTTTTAAAGAGTAAAATGTTTGTTTAAAACCAGAGAAAAAAAAAAGTAAACTCTCTGCAGAGTCAGTCTTTATGTGGATAAGTGTCTGAACACGTGTCCATGTGTCCATGTGATAAAGATAAAGATAAAACCAAACCAGAGTATCACTACCTCTGACAAGTAACCTGACATTAACATGTATAATCAGAAGAGTGCATCTTCAGCGTGAGGATAGTTTAGACATAGAGTCCTTTGTGTCTCTCGTTTGGACTAATAATATCTCATGTCATTTGTTTTTTCAGGATAAAGCTCCAGGGCCAAACTGTGCTGCACCGAGGGACCTTGTGTGCACAGTTTACCCTCAGAGCAGTGAAAACAGACCAGCCAGCTCCAGAGAAGTGACTCCCACAGAGAGCATCAGCACCACAGGAGCACATTGCCATCGATCTGTGTGGAGACCTCCATCAAGCTCTCGGCAGGACGCTCCGGCAAAGTGAAAATAATCTACTGGCTACAAAGTGCAACTAGAGTGAGCGCCTCAAATCATTTTTCAATAAGCAGCAGTCAGACAGTATATTAACAACTCTCTTATTTCAGGAAGAAAGACAAATACAAATTCATCTGACATTAGTTGAAATTACAGCCGGCTGCCAAAACAGCAAGTTGCTAATTTACAGAAGAGATTTGGTCTCACAAAGTGGAGACATGGAAATAGAATCTCGAGTGAACAAAACCACGAAACACTTCAGAAACACCCTATTAATCATTGATAGTATTTGATATAACACCATAGGCGATAACAAGAGAGGAATATTCACTTAATCAGGAAATGGTCCCACTCGTCGTTTTAATCATTAAATCACTAAATTAAACAGAAAACAAGTTCAAAACTCTATTAGTTAAAATTCCACATGCGAATACTGATGTAAACAAATAAGTCTTTAAATGAAAGTCATGTAATATTGTAACGTTCATTAACCACCCTGAGCTTATGGTCGGTTAAATTCATTAAAACAAGTATTACTACAAAGTATTCTAATTGAATTTAAACTGAGGCAAATAAGTGCTTTTTCAGGTTGTGTATGAAATAATAAGTTAAAGAAAAAGTTTTACATTTTGGGAAAATATGCTGATTGATACTGTTGCTGAGAGGTAGATGAGAAGTTTGATACCACACTAATGTCTGTACAGTAATTATCAAGCTACCGCCAGCGGCCATGAATCATTATCTTAGCTTAGCTTAGTTTAGCTTAGCATAAAGACAAAAAAATGGGGAGACAGAAGGCGCTGGCGCTGCACACATATGAAAACATCCACATACCAGCACCACTAAAACTCACTGATAAACGCCGCGAGCAACGAACGAACAATAAGAACGACCACAGCTGAGGCTGATGGGAAGGTCATGAGTTTCACGGGTGTCAGGTCATAAACAAACGTATTTGTCAAATTAAAATCTGACCTGATAAAGGCACTAGATGAAAAGTCAGAGGATCAACTAAGTTATTGTATTGTGTGTATGTGCGTTTACATTACAATCAATTCAATTTTCTCAAGGGTTTCACTCAAAACCACAAATGTCAACCTCATGGTGGCGCCAGAGCGGATCACCAGAGTCATTAGGATTCACCCACTGGGAACCAGGTGTGTCCGTACATAATTTTGTGCCAATCCATCAAGTAGCTGTTGAGATATTTCAGACCAAAGTGATGGATCGACAGTCCGACACGACCGACAACAAAAAAACAAGTAACCAGCATCATGTCCATCTGAAATTAACATCCATCGCACGCTGCTCACTATCTCAAAACATGGTGATGAAAAAAACAAAACAAATACTAGACTACACTTGAAGTAAATGAGGAAGAAAATGTCTTTTTTTAATGTTGGTCATGTGACCTAACCACATGGTTTGGTATAAACACACAGTCGCCAAAAATGTCTCAGAAACATCCACAAAGAGTTGTGGTTCACTGTGACAGAACAGGCTGCTGCCGGGTTTGTGTTTTATTGCCTGTTATGTCATTAATGTGTTTTCTGTCGAATCACTGCACTTATTCTTTTGTTTTGCTAAGATGCCAAATTCATGCCAAACCAGTGAGAAACACCTACATGGAATTGGAGGCTGGAGCGGCTTTAACCAGACCATAAAAAAAAACACCTGTTATGAAACTCAGTAAATCACCTGTGTTTTTAAAATTACTCAATCATTTTATGAAATGCTGCTTTAAAAAAGATGACATCCTGTGTCCGTGAAGTATTGGAGATTTACATAATCCATACTAAGTAATGGGAAACCCGGGGTATTACAGCCCATATGTCATCAGGAAAATTCAGACGAGCAAGTGGGCTTATTGGCCACCCGGGTGGCGGTGGTGGTGCTGCTTTTTTGAGGTTGAATAAAGGAACCAACTCAGATGGAGAACCATTAACAGGTTCTCTTTGGGGGGGGGGGAATGAAGCCTGGTGCCTGCTGGGAAAAGCAAAGGGTGACGATGACCCTCAATAGTGATAATGTACGTCCAGATCTCCAATCAGCTCTTGTCATGAATCAGTGAAGAAAGAATCTGTGTTTTCCTCCACCACACCTTTATCACACACACACACACACACACACACACACACACACACACACACACATATATATATATAAACACATGGAAATCACTGTCCACATTCATCACATGCTCCACCAAACAATCCCTGTTACGATGACAGTGTATTATCAACCAGAGGATGACAGCTGAGTGACGGCAAAGTGCAGCTTTTAGCGGCCTTTGGCCTGTGTGGGGTATCAGAGAAATCACACAGCACGTCTATTGGATGCAAATGGACCCCTGAAAACATTTAAATACCCGAACCCTTACAGCCGCCATATTATTTCCTAGCTCGACCGAAATATGCTTCTCATGTTGCATCTAAGTGATGTCCAAAATGCTAACTAGAACATCTATTTATGTTGTAGAATACAGAAATAAAAACCACATGTAACATAATAAATAACATGATATGAATATGATCTACAGTGACAGACCGACCTTTCTGTCCACCTCTGTGTCTTACATAAATATCACAACAAGCCATACTCTCTGTAATGGCCTTTTTCTTTTGAATAGGTTGATTCATAATGCACTCCCTTTGAGTGGACTCGTCCCACTGGCACATAAAACTGGATGTTAACGCGTGACCACGAGTGAAGAAATCCTGCAGGTAGACGAGCTGCGAAGGGGGGGGGCGGTCGCTGCGCAGCGTAATGGAAACTGTGAGTGGCACAATGAGGTACAAAGACACGGCATCTGACTCATCTCCACAAAGCGTTTTCATTAAAAGACGGACGGGTGGTGATGAATTTATACCTGAGCACGGTACACACTTGTACAGCACTACAAAAGCAGCATTTGACTCTATTATGTAAATAATCGCGCAGGATTTTAAAGCAGTGACTCATGTTAAAAATTGACATTTGGAACATTTATATGGGATTTCCGTAAGTTGTTTTATTTGTGCCGGTGTGTGAGACAACGTTCAGGGTTTTTAGTCCAGTGTCCATGGTTAACATGTTGCTGTGTCTGACATTAAAGCTGCACTCATCACTATTTTTCCATCAACAACAGATCAAATAAATAAAATCTAATGTTAAAGGAGAATTTAATGCACTGCCTCTTAAGAAAACACATGCAAACAGACAAAACACAAACACACACAGAAAACACCTTCATCAATTTGACACATGCTGCAAATACACACAACACAACCAAATACACAAACACACTATTTGCATGTTTTCTTTTTTTTTTTTTTTAGCATTTTTAGCATTTTTAGCATTTTTAGCATCTTTAGCATCTTTAGCTCATAGTTTTGAGTGATGATGATCAGATGTGTAAACAGACAAATTGTTTTGAGGCGTGTCAGTATGTTCTCAGCTTGTCCTGCTAAAGAAAGAATCTACTAGTGCAGCTTTAATGCGCTCTGGTTACATTTTTATACAATTTTAATACTTGCATTTACATATTTTCAATTTATGTCAAAATTAAACACCTAAATGCTACTTTTACTTGTCTCTCAGGTTGTTCCATAATTATTATAATTATACATTTTCTTTTAAATCACATGTCAAACACATTGTTCAGCAGTCTGACACTTTATCTGATTTTGCCTTCCTGTAGATGGTGCTCTCTTCTCCTCTCTTCCTGCTCATGCTAATCAAACACTGCCATGTTAATATGTCTCTGACTGAATCATTATTTTTCAGTGGCATCAGGCGCATACTGTTCTGCTTCTGTTTGCCTGGTATCATCTACAATTACATTCGCCTTTTTCCTAAATATGTCATATTCGTCCGTTTCATGAACAAAGTTGTTGCAAGTTCCAACGGCAACAACCAGCCTGTAAAATCTGCAATTAATTCCAAGACTCTGAACACATGCATTTGCATTTAATTATTGTTTTTAGCAAATATATTTTTCATTAATAAGCAATTATGTTTTCGTCTGCAATTTAACATGACCTCACAGCGCTGCTCACCCTGAATAAACTTTGTGTTTCACGAAGAGTTTTTGCTGCAGCAGCGACATGTTACAGTCTCAGTCATACCTGATGCTGCGTATCCACTGTACATACACATGTTGATGTTTCCAGACATTTAACAGAGATGACTTTCGCCTTTTAAGCTGTCTTCAGTCTCCCAGCAACAACCAGCGACTCGCCACTATGAGGAGGGTAGGTGTGTATACACACACACTGCTGCACGCTGGAGCTGCTTTTCTCCGTCTAAGCAGTTTGGGTGAGAACGCCTCACCACATGCTGTCATCACTAAGTGTCGCATTAGTCACAGGAATAAATAGAGTCAACTCGCAGGTCAGTCTGGATGGAGGGGTGCAGGAGGGGCGAGCTTACGACCTCATCACGGCAGCCGAGACGGGCCCCTGAAGACAGCTGCTCTGACATGTGCTAACAGTATCACAGCTGGGCTCCAGTCTCAGACCCTTTTTTTTTTTTTGTTTCTTCACGCTCACACAGTTTTTCGGAGCTGTGATGAAAATGAGGATGATGGATTATCACCAGAAGTTCCCTGGAAGTGAAGATTTGACTTTGTTTGGTCTGTTGTCGGTGAAGCACAGAGAGGTGCCAGGCCTCAGGCTGCAGGTTAGAAACGCTTCATCCATGAGTGAGTGCGGATCCTCAGTTCAGAGTTCGGCCTTTTTCTTACTGAGCTACAACTGTTGTTTCCAGAACTACTACTACTGCTGCTGCTTTCACATCTACTATTACATGATATCATTACACTGTATGTTAATATATTTAAACAAAACCACACATTATATCTGGCTAATCTAGAGTTACTCAGTTAAGTTGTTGTGGTATTGAGACGGTTACCTGTGGGATTTAAGAGATTTAAGAGTCAATTTTCCATTAAATTGTTCAACAGAAAGTGAAATTCTCTGTTGAACAATGAGGAAAATTTGGACTGACAATTTTTTTTTTAATTGATGTGTTTAAGCTTATTTACTGTGGCTCAAGTTAGCAGAGATAACAAGATGTCTCTGGGCAGTATGGATCTTTAATTAGTATTCATTCTGACTTCTCCAGTTCTCTAATAACTACACTGTACATGTCTGAAAATCTGATTGTAAAAATCTTTTTCTTTTCATTTATTCACTGTGTGTAGTTTTGTTTTGTCTTGTGAGGCCACTGCTCCTAATACTACGAGTATAACTACTACTATTATTACTGCTATACTGCCAAGACTCATACTTCTACCTCGAGCACTATTACTGCTGCTATTAAAACTATTTTTACTGCTTTCACTGCTATTGTTACACATGCTACTTCCAATACTTCTACTATTATTACTAGTGCCACTGCCAAGACTGATATTTCTACTATTACTATTATTTCTGCCAATAGTACTACTATCACCCTACTGCTTTTACTACCACTACTACTGCCAATACTTCTACTATTCCAGCTGCTACTGCCACCACAAATATATGACTCTACTCCCACTGTCTGTACTGCTGCTATGATACTGTGGCTGCGACGGCATCAGTGCTACAGAAGCCACTACTTCGACTGTGTAGCTGTATTTCTACTACACAGTCTGTACTGAAACACAAATATTACCACGACTCTTCCTGCTGCTCCTGAGACTTTGAACAGTTTGTTTTCTCTCAGTCTTTCTTTGCTTTTGTTTGTTTGACTTCACACTGATATTTGTTTGATTTACATTGTATTTTTACCCTTTTACTTTTGTTATTTTTCAGAATAATGACAAGAAGAAGAAGATGACGCAGGAGGAAGTGGAGACCGCTGTCGATGTGAAGCCAACAAATCTGCATGTGCATACAGTGATAGTGTACGCATGGGTGACAGAGAGCAAACATAAAGTGTCTCACTGAGGTTTCTGCCTACAGGCTTCAATGCAACTCCCAATAAACTCTCCAAGTCTTTGAGACAACAGGGGGGGGGGGTGAACACTGTTGGTCCAAAGCACATTCTCCAATCTGGTAGTGCTGATGATGATGATGATGATGCTGATGATGATGATGATGATGATGATGATGATGATGATGATGATGATGATGATGATGGGAGCACTGTCACTCCTATAAAGGGTTGCATTGAGGGTTAAGATGTGGTGATTACAAAGGCCGCAGCAGATGATTCACCACATTTTCACCTTTAATTTGTCGCCTCGTCCTTGATACCGTACGTATCTTAATCCATCGGGATGTCCGGTTAATTACAAGGATGGAGAGTAAAGCACAGCTCTCAGCTTTGTAATGACCGGATGATAAATGTTTTTCTTCACACGTGCACACGAGGCTTTTACAGCAGGTGAACTGTGTTGTTACGTTTCTCCTGCAGTGTTTTGTCCCTGGTGATTTATTCTGTTGTGAACGTACACATCCGGCAGCGAGCGCGTGGCAACACATATCTTAATAGACATCTTTGTATCTTATTTTTACAGTCCCACATGATGACACTAAATTTAATGAGTTTCCACAAACAGCTCATAGTTGACACAGTCCAAATTGTTTCCTTATCTTTGCTGTTTCATTTTGCACAAAGCTACTTTTGCTTCTTTCACTTTCAGAGGCCGAAATAATTATTTGAAAATCTACCGATACAGAGCAGAAGAGCAAATCTAGTTTCATTATTTCTGAGGGGAAAAAAATTCTCTCTAAGGAATTAACAGGTGACAGAGCTCAGACTGTCAGCTTTAGGAGGGCCGTCCAATCATGGAGTGAACTCAGCAAATCAAAGCAGGACCCTGAGAGCCGGGTCAAAGTCTGCCTGCGAATAATTCTCAGATATGAGATTAAGAGGGCCACATGAAGCTTTATGAAGTCTGGACAGTCAGACAGACCAGCAGAGACAGATATGAAACTGAGGTCAAGATGTCACATGACATCTGGGGCGGTTGTGGCTCAGGGGGCTTGAGCTAATCAGAAGGTCGTGGTTCGATCCGCATGTGGAAGTGTCCTTGGGCAAGAGCCTGAACCCCAAACTGCCCCTGACGTCTGTCCAGTATGGATGTGATGTAGTAAGTCCATTTACCATTCATCTGTCAAGCCTGAAATATCACTGACAAACTCCTCATGCTCCCTTAAGTATGATCAGATGTCGCTTTCTGCTCCATTACGATGGCACTACTTTTTGTTCATTCTTGGCCTCTATTTTTTTTGTATAAAAATCCCCTTGAGTTTTATAGAAAGTTGCCTCTTTGTTTTTCAATAAACTAAAGTTAAGACACACTGTTGGCCTTATGCTCTAAATACATTTCATACTGGAGCCTTTCCACAACCAGCAGTGCATTAGTCCGTCTCCCAGTATCTCCCCACGTCCCCTCTCTCGGCCCCAAGCTCATTATTTCTTACTGAAGACGTAAATCTTTCACAATGGGTCACAAATACAGACTTTGATTTTTTTTTAGGATAGCCTCCTTTAACAGCTGGGCGCTGTAGCTTTTAGCAAACGTTACTCAAACAGGAGTAATTAGTGGATTTTCTCAGCTGCAGATTACCACACATTTGTTGCTGTGCAGTGGGGTTTTTTTTTTTTTTTTTTACAACAGCAGAGCGGTGTGTTTGGGATTGAATCCACATCCAACAATGAAATTAAACTCTCGAAATGAATCGAAAACATTTCCCATCTTCCTTTCCTTTATCGCAGACTGCTGCAGACACATAAAGCAGATGTATCTCATCACTGTCACCATGAGACAAATCCTCTGTCCATTCCCAACTTGAATCTAAACAGCTGAGAGCTGAGTCGCCTTTTTTTTTTTTATTATTCCCCCCAGAGTCTCCAGGAGTCAGATGTAAAGAGTCATTCCTGTCACATTTCACAGTGAAACGTCAGACTGTGTCCTGAGTTGCTGTTATACAGTTGAGGGTGTGATAGCAGCTGAAGAGAGGGTCCTGCCCCCCCCCGCAGAGGAGACACCAGGCCGCCGCAGTGAATGTAAACCACTTCACAGAACATGAATATTACAATGGCTCTCGTCGCTGTAGCCTGGAAACAACAGCGGAGCCACCTTCACTGCTCTCTAACAGCCGTCCCTGTTGAGTGTTGCCCGGCAAAACTGGAGGACAGGCCCGGTGCATTAGCCCCCCCCCCCCATCACCATCACCATCACCACCCCACCTCCTCCTCCCCCTGGCTAACGGTCCTCATCTGGAACAACAGTGTCTGACTTCCATAATGGAGAAAAGCGCTGTGTGTGGTGACCTCTGCCTGGCACATTATCTAACTCTTAATTGAAAGGCTGAATTTAAACTTTTTGGTTTTTTATTTTTTTGTTTTTTTTTAATAGGGCCACGCGCCTTAGAATTAATTCAATTAACTCCACATCAATTCAGCAAAAGCTCCATTCAGCGTGATGGTGATTAAAACATTGCAGAAAGGGACGTGGTTTGATTGCGGAGCGTAAACAAAGAGGGAACTCAGTTCATCCCTTCACAGCGTGGAACAAAACTATGCGACGCGAATGCATCATCGCGAGAAGCGACGACCAGATGTAATTAACGTTTCCTCTTAGAGAGAAAAATCCTATAGAACAAATGCACGAATGAGAAGTGGATGTGTTTGTGGCAACAGGCTTTTAAGTTTTTCCATAATGACAGTTCACTCATCTGTTTGCGTTTACTATCACTAGTAGTAAAGAGGTGCTTCACAAATGGGGAATAAACATTAGCTGTGGAGTGGATCAGTAGAAGTGACGTCACGTTTAGGTCCTGCCTGCGGCTGAACTCAGAGGAGCTGTCCTTTCAGCACCACAACACAACACAACACAACACTGCCGCTGCTGCTGCTGCTGCTGCCGCTGCTCCCGCACGGCTACACACAACACTCTGCGTGTCTGGCTCCCTCGGCTCGCTGCACCGTGTCAGACCTTCCAGCTGCATCCCGGTGACGCACCGTCAAAAAAAAAAAAAAAAAACGCCACAAGTTGAATCACACACGGTGGAAGCTGCACCACAGGAAGCGATGTGTGCTCTGATGTCGTCTGGGTAGCACCCGGGCGCGCCACGCTATTATACGTCACTCTTCCGTTTCACAGTGGTGCTTGTCAGAAGTATATAAATCCAGATGTGGTCGTGTTTTGACACAAAGATCAGTCCTCGTAGTTAAACACCCCCCGCCCTCCTCTCCCCAGAGAGAGAGACACACATACACACACACACACACACACACAGATGAGAGAGAGAGAGAGAGAGAGAGAGAGAGAGAGAGAGAGAGAGAGAGAGAGAGAGAGAGAGAGAGAGCTGCAACATGTTGCTTAAAAACTTTAAAGACTTGTGGCTCAGTGTGACTGTTGGTGATCAGGTCGGCGGCTCTGAATATGAACATGTGCTCCCGCGCACCTGCTGCCCACAGACCGCTTCACTGCCTTCAACATGTAACTGTGCTCATAATAAACCCTGTCCTGTTGCGCAACAGTGAAGAGACCCCGAGAGGCACCTGTAATGATTATGGAGGCTCCAGTGTTAGAGACTGGGACTCGTTAATGGAGACTGACACTTACCTATGGTGGTTATAACCGTGATGGCAAAGTAAAATGACCCTGCAAATTTCCACTGCACCCCGGCTCTGTGGGGCTCTGCCTCCATGATGATGGTCTCCAGTTTGCGGTAATCATCCTCGCTGATGTTATATTTCCCCTGGAGACGCTTCTCCTCCGCTTCCAGCTGCTCCTTTTCCCGCATCTCGAAGTCGGACTCCAGGGCGTCAAAGACGGCGGCCCCGACGAGCAGGTATGTAAACGTGCAAATGATCAGGGACAAGGTCCGCACGTTTTGCCGCTTCATGGCCAACAGGAACCGGCGACCGAGGGGCTCATGTCCCCTCGGATTCCCCGGGAAGGCGCAGCAAGCGTGAGGGAAGCCGTGTGGACAGCGCCTGGAGGCGGAGGCGCAGAAAGGTGCGCTCCGGTGGTGACGGTGGCCGCGGTGGACGCCGGAGACGGAGCAGCGGTGGAAGTCCCCCGCCTTGTGGTGATCCCGGTGACAGACCCCAAGATCCTGTTCCTGGTTCGCGGAGAGACACAAGAGACTGCTCGATCGCCTGGACCAGGAGCCTTGCAGCCGAGAGACCCTGCGCAAGACCTGCCCAAACCAAGTCCTCCCGGTGCGCAGTGCCATCAACAAGCTGCTCCCAAGATCGCCTGTTGGTCTCTGTTCTCCTCAAGTGAACTACTCTGATGTGAATAAACGCTCCCAGCCAAATAAACGATGCTTTCCTTTCTTCCCTTTGATGCTCCACTCTCACTTTGTCTGTGATGTGAATTACAATGTCCTAGAACTGAGCATCTTTCCACATGTCTCTAAGTTTCAGCTGAACACCAACCTGTTCATTGTAACCTCATCAGCAGTCAGGCTATTTTTAGCAGCCATTCTCCACACATAGACAAGAAGACATCAGTTTACTGTCCTTGAAATCCTCACATCTTCCCCGCGAACGGCGCTCATCATCCTCATCACAAATGTGCTGAGTCGTCGGGAAGACAGGAGAGTCTCAGAGTCACGGGGATGAAGTTAGGAACTGTAACTCACACGATGCGCAGATCATCGCACCATACAACATTCACAGGCTTATTCCCGCTTCCCAGCTGCTTTACTCCTGGATCAGATCACTTGTTAGAAGAGCAAAAACAAAAAAATATTCCAAGCACGAAACAAACCATCGACGACAACAGGTTCCATCGCGACGAAGAGTTTCCTCACATTCAAAATATATGCGTTTTTTTTTTTCCTCTTCAGATATGCAGAAGTTGGAGCCGAAGAGAAATGAGACACTTCAAGATTCATAAAAGCTCAGAGCGCGCTCCGCGTCCGCAGTGGCACTCATGCTCCGTTGCGCACATCCAAAGCGCACTCCACAGCTCCACTGTCCGCCGGTCGCTCTGAGCTGATGTGGAGAAAAAAAACAAAAAGAAAAAGAAAAGAAAAAGAAAACGATAATGCTTGTGTGTGTTTTCCCTCGTGGTGCAGGGGGCCTCTGAGTTAACCATGCGTGTCACGAACTGCTCGTATTTTGAAGGCTCCACATTTTTATGTCTCCACACACTCCAGACTCTAATCGGTGGGCGTTGCTCCTTCTGTCTCTGTGTTTTTCTCTTTTTCCAAGTGTCACGATTCATCCGAGTTCAGGCCTGAGCATCTCCACGCGCCTGCAAGCTTTTACCTCCGCGGGTGAATATCTGCTGGGGCACAAAGTGACTGCATCACCCCCACCACCCCCACCTCCTCCCCTTCCTCCTCCTCTCACCACGCGACCCCTCCCACAGTGACCACTCCTACTCACTGTATGGACACAGAGGGTTGACTTGGACTCAGATGGTCACATCAGTGTTTGTACATCCCGGCAGCAGCAGCAGCAGCAGCAGCAGCAGCAGCAGCAGCAGCAGCAGCAGCAGCAGCGGGAGATCTGCGCTCCAGTGCGGACTCGGCTGCACATGTCGCTGCGCTGTCCATGGTGCTGCGCACGGTGCAAGTCAAGTTACTGTAAACGCACTTTGCAGAATCACCAACTCACATCACATGTAACAGGAGGCAATAAAATAAAGTGGATTTATAGATAATCCAGTCTGGAAATAAAAAAAAGAAAAAAAAAAAAGACTGGAACACCAACAGTTGAAAATGAAGCTCTGATCCTGTCTGGAGCACAGTGTAATCTGGAGATAGGGACCTTAAAGTGACCCCTTCATTATGACCAAACCAGGGCCCTATCTCTTAGGGACCCTGAGTTCAAATCAAATTTAAAATATTTCAGTTCACACTGAAAAACATAAGGCAGTGCTCCTCTTCATTCAATGTCCAACACGTTTTAAACATTGTCTTTATTCTTGTGTAAGAATTTGGATTTTAGTTTTATTTCTTAGTTGGATCACATTACAAACACTGATACTGGAGTCAAACTGAAATGTATGAGTTTAGATTGCAGAATCCTAATGTAGGCCTGAAATGAAACCTCCCAGCATGCACCAGGGCAACAGACAGTAGTCTTCTATTTCTGTTGTTGTGTTTTATGCTGTACAGTAGGCTACAGTTGGTTTTATAGGCCCATATTTTACACTTTTCATCTTTTATTTGAAGTGTTGATCCATAAGAAGATATATTTGTGGTTTTTAAGAATCAAAAACCGTCTCCAAATAGTTTTACATCTCCTCTCTCAGGCTTCTCTCTGGAGCTCTAGTAACAACAGGTCCGTGAGCCAATCAGAAGAGAGGAGGCTCTGAGCCTCTCTTCTGATTGGCCGACTGTTTTCTGAGTGACAGAATAAAAATAAAGCAGATTTCCGGTAAAACACCAAATCCTGCAAGGTTTGGATGGTGGGTCCAGGTGGGTGGGGCTTGGGGCCTGGCTAAGAGCGGTGACTGCCTTGTTGTGACATCACAAAGTTACAGGAAGTCCTGGAGGCTGGTTTTAAGGCTCAGTTTCTGAATACAGGCTTCGATACTTTCACAGTATTAATATAGAACCTCAACCTGCTTTATAATCAAATAAAACATGGACATCTAGCTTTATACAATATGGGACCTTTAAATTAAATACTGTTTCATCACTGGTGATGATGTGTGACTTGGTGATGAAACTCTGCTCATGTTTTTGTCCTTTAAAGTATTTTGGGGGTTTCACTTTAAATCACACTCTTATATCATATATGTGACCAACAGGAAATGATCTACTACAGCTTACAACACGTTAAGCACTTTGCCTTGACTTGTGCTTAATTGGTGCATCTTCCTAAATAAATTAGTCTTACCTCATCAAGACAAAAAGTACAGAGAGTAAGAGAAATGGGGGACAAGCGGGTCAGTGGGGGCCTACAGCTCATCTCAGCCCTGCGGCCCCCCAGGAGGTTAATCCAGATCCTACAGAAACCCCCCCCCAGCTCTTATCATGTGTGTGGACAACAGGATAGTGTGCCAAATATGAAGAGCCTGTTCCACAACCCGTCTTAAACCTCAGAGTGCTCTTGAGCAAGGCAGTTAATCCCCTGCAGCTGCAGGACGGTTGTTATGTAACTGACACATGATCGTGACAGCTGAATTTATCTCCTGGCATCAGCAGAGGACGGTGTCACCATGAAAGCTTTTCAATAAAGATTTGAAATCACATGTCGTGTCTGACAAACCTAAAGACGATAATTAGTCATGCAGTTTATTTACCTGATCATATGTTTTAAATACATCCACTACTTGTGTTTCACCTATATAGATTTTGCTTTTACTCACCCTGGTTTCATCTGAATGATTTTGCTGCCTCTTTAGAGAACCTAAAGTTACGCTGATGAAGATCATGTGATACGACTGAAAGCTCCAGAGCTATTGCACGAGGAGAACTTCTTAACTGACCCACAATTAGAAGTTAATACTTTTCATAGTTAATGTTTTTAGATGCAAATTAACTGAAAACACGTTGATGAGTTGAGGAAATCTTCCTGCGCCTCCGTCCTTACAGATGGAAGAGCAACACACTGTGGAAGAAACAAGGGGAAATGACTGAGTAAGCCTCCAGAAAAGTCCTTATACTCATTATATAAAGTAGCAATGAAAGTGGGAATAACATCCACCCGGCAGAGTGTATATCCTGCACTTTTTATATCATTGCCTGGAACTCAGCCACCAGTCCTCCAGTCTGATGAAGGGATTTTTAAGGAAATGAGAAACAGTTGGTGATATCTCAGGTTGACATGAGAAAAAACTCATGTTATTTTCATTGGGTTATGTAAGTGAGGTTTGGTCTCTGCTAAATTACGGATAAATTATTTGCTTTTTCATTGTTGTTAAAAAAAAATAAATCTTAACAACCTTTTTTGTTTTTTGTTTTATTTCCAGAATTTATGGAATATTGGTGGACTAAAACCGACTCCTTCTCCAGAGAGAGGTGAGTGATTAAAAAAGAAAATGTGAAAGCTTTTATCAACTTCTGAATCATTAATATTGTTTTGTGTTTTGCGTGTTCATGTTTTTAAATGCACTGATGTCATTTCCTCTCCTGTCAGGCTTTTAAAGCTTCGCCACAGAGGACTTGAGAGGGATTTGGTTTTTTTTTTTTTCCTGTCTGAAATGAAACACTGCAAAACCGTCCAGAACAGACGTGAACACACAAGAAAAGAAGCTCATCACAGTGAGGAGCTGAATACCAAGACATCCACCACAGCGTTTCATAAATGCAGCCGTTTAAGAGTCTAAACAGCTCCACTAATCAACAGCGTCTGGATCTGTGGTCGCTCTATATTTAGCTCCACAGTTCTCACATCTCACGTCTCTGCTCAGCCCACCTACAAGAACTCCTGATGCATTTTCTGGAGAAGCTCAGGGAAAGAAAAGAAAAAAAAAAAAAAAGTTTAATAATGGCAACTGCTTATATTAGTCTCCATGGTAATGACAGTGAACTTACAGCATCATACGGGCCCCGCACAGACACTGACAAATCTTCTCTGAAGGCTGCATGACGGCGCCGTCTCTCTACATGCGATCTGAAGTGGCAGCAGAGGAACCAGACGTGATGAGTGAGAGAAGTTGCGGAGGATTAACTGACTGACGCCTGAGAGTTTGGATTCCCAAACTCAACAGCACTGGAACTAACTGCTTGTCTTTCGGCTGATCTGCACTGCGCGTTGTGTGGAAAGGTGTCGTAAATCATCCACACGTCAATAACGGCGACACAGACAAGGTGTTTATCACAGATTTCCTCACAACAAACAATCAATAACATCAATAGACACACAGTTTAGTAAAATTAACTTTCATTATTCCAATAAATATGACATGAACACCTTTGTAAGCTCAAATTTGAATCTGTTATTCAGACGCTTTCGTTATTGAACAATGATCAGTGTCTTCAGACGACATTATTGATTCGAAAAATGCACCTCTACATTTATTTCTACCAGCTTCCTCCTGGTCTCTGCTGCCATTGTTCTGTCATTTCTGAGGGGCCCCTGAGGATCATGTGATATGACCAAAAGCTCCAGAACATCTACTAAACGGACCTTCTGGTGAGATTCATTCAAGAATGAACTTTGACCCTCAGCTTTAAGCCAAAGTAAAATAAAGACACCAGTTTTCAGTCAGTTTCTTTGGAAAGCGGCAAAACTGTCACTAACAAAAACAGAAGCAGAACTAATGGTCCCTCTGTTCTGTTATGCTGAAGATTTGATATTTATCTATTCATATATTACATCTTTTTATTACTATTCTATTATTGTGTTACCGAATAGAAAGTAAAAAACAAATAAACTGCAACGCATTAAAACTCTCTCTCCACAGTTACAGTCCTGGAAATGACGAGAGTTTTTCCTTCATCGGGGAGAAAATGAAACATGTAGAAAATGTAACTGCAAAGTGAAATAAGAGCAGAAAGTGACTGTATTCTGTTAAACTTGTTTCATTTGACTAAATATTTGTATTTGCTTTTTCTGAAGCTTTCAACTGCATCTTGTGGTCATCATCAGTGGATGGATTTTGCTCAGTTGTCACATGGAAATAGGCGAGTTGTCATCATGTGACCTGTGTGAGGATGGAACTTGCTAATAGGTGGTTACAGACGCCTCCACTGGCTCCTGTTCAGTCACTGTGACACTTTTCTAATGGGCAGCTGTCGTCACGTGGCCACACTTGGCCCAGACGTGGGCCACGTGATGACAGCTGAGTTAACTCCATCCGCTGAGGAATACCATGTGTTGTAGGTGAAAGTTGCAAAAAAAAAGAATAACTGGTGTCCTACAAAGATTGACTCATTATTTCTCAAAATCATTTAAATTTGTGTGAAAATCTTGACTAAGCTTTCATTTGCGTCTTCTGGTCTTCACCAGTGGAGCGGATGTCGCTCAGTTGTCATCACAGATCGTCCCTCCATCTGCGACCTCCTGCTATCACGTGATGACAGCTGAGCCCTGAGATCTCCATGACAACTGAACCAACTTGACTTTGTGTTAAGATGTTGTCCGTCCATCCATCAATTCATTTTCTGCCTCTTATCCAAGGTCGAGCAGCAGGTCACGCAAAGGAGTCCGGACGTCCGTCTCCTCAGCAACGTTTTCCAGCTCCTCCTGGGGGGGTTTTCCGAGGCGTTCCCAGACCAGATGAGATATATAATCTCTCCAGCGTGTTCTGGATCCACCGCGAGGACTCCTACCGGTCGGACGTGCCTGGAAAGCCTCCAATGGATGGCGCTCAGTAGGTATCCTAAACAGATGCCAAAAACCTCCTCGGCTGGCTAGATACTGACACGAAAAGGAGCCCAAAGAAATGACATGGAGCCAGCTCCCTGCGGGTCCACCAGCTGCGGGGACAGGCGTTGAGTGCGGGGTGCAATGCAAGCCGTGTGTGCCATTCCCCGACTTCATAGACTAGGTCCAAGTACAGCAATGATTATCTTGTCAAACGAGACAAAAATTCTGGTTACTTTGAATAACAAAGACCACAGCACATCCTCCAGTTTCAGTTCAGCAGTTTGGGGTTAATTTAAAGTTGAAAACACACTTTGTCCATTTTCGAGGCTCCGCTGTAACGAAGCTGCACATTCTGACATGGACGGTTAGTGAACAAGGTGAAGACGTCGTTTTTCATTTCATGGGGACTTTAACTGGAAGGAAGTTCTTACATAAGCTGCAGTCACATGGCCACATTTTAAGGTTCAGGTTGGACTTATTTCATATTTGCCAGCCTGTGTGGCGCGGCAGATAGCTTATTAATTAAGTCAGACAGTCACAGTGGATCAGTAAACATGCGGCGATGGAGGATTCCTGTGCGTTTCCTCTCTGCCAGCTTTTCCTCTCTGCAGTGCTGCAGGCGTGAGAGTGAAAGAGCAGTGCAGGTGTCAAACCGCTCGTCTTTCTTCAGCACACATCCTAATCCCCGAGCAACCTCTTCATCACTCCACTACAGAGATCATTTACATATCAAGGTTGCAGATATACAGGAGTGGACGTGACTTACCACTCCATGCTGAAAGCGAGGGGAAAGGGACCTAATTGAACTCTGGCGTCTCGGAGACTCATTTGCATGAATGTTTTTCACGCAGAGTGACACTGCACTGTCTTCAGCTGAGCTCTGGGGAATTTCTTTGCTACTGAATGAACTCACTGTTGTAACTATCCAGAGCAGGGAGGAAGTGCAACAGCACAGATTGATGGATGATTGTCGGGCAGATCCCAATCAGGAGCACAAGTACAATATGCAGCGAGATAATAAGGCGGTGTCGGTATTTTGATAAGAAACCTCATTTAAAGCGTTCTGGATGTCCTCAGCTGTGGGGAGGTCGGCCTTATTGTTGTTACCGCTCTTTGTGTCGTCCTGTATTCCTAATGATGAACACATTTTAAAGCCGCTCATAAGCTAATTTATGGCGGTAGAAGAAGCACTCAAAAGCTTTTAATACTATAAAGTATGATACTGAAATATAGGCCTTACCTTGACTTGAAGATGAAGATCAGCTGACTCATGGGTAATGTCTTCTGTGTCTGTGGAGGAGCTTTGTCAAGAGTCAGTTACATTAACCCCTGATTATTACAAACTGTGGGTGTGGACCTCTAAAGACGAGGACATTTACGCTTGCATTTCAGGAACTGGACTCCCAAAAAGGTTCCCCACTTATTCCGATGAGAGCTGCTCAGTGAGGACATCCATCAAAAGGTTTTCATTACATTGGAAAGATATCACACTATGGCTCTGGAAAAGTTTAACAAATATTAAACCTTCAGTGGTTCAAAATAATATAATTCAAAATGTTCTTTTGTAGTTGTGATAATATAATACATCATAATACGTCCTCTGAGCAGCGCTGTGTCTTCAGGGGCAGATCGGAGGCTACAGTGAGTCGCTATCAGAAAGTGACAAGACGGGCCGCGGCTAGCTGGTTAGCATGCTAACCTCAGTAGAAGAAAAGCCGCAGCTCTTGGTGAGTGAAGGAATGAAGTTTGATGCTGAACTTAGATTTCTTCTAGACTGGTAAGTAAACAGCTGTTAATGCTAACTGTTTTCTAATGAAAAAGGCACCGTCCATTTACATTATGGGAAACGTAGGATGCCGTGTTTTCAGAGCCTGACACACACCAGGGAAGTTAGAGTAAATAAATATAAAACATATAGCTGATGGTGTCTCTTGTTCAGCTCTCAGGTTAAATTGCTCTGACCAGACAGGCCACACTACAATGCGTGTCCCCCAGTCTGTCACTGACTTAAAATGGTGAAGTGGACTGCACTTTTATAGCACTTTTCTGGTCTTATCGATCGTAGTCACATTCACGCATTCACACACACGTTCATACAGCACTTTTCTACCACACACGCACATTCACACACCGATGATGATACATCAGGGGCGATTTGAGGTTCAGTATCTTGCCTAAGGACACTTTGAAATACAGACCGGAGGAGTCGGTAAAGTCAGGAACCTCAAACCCACCGTTATCGAAAACTCAAACCCTGTGTCCTCTGTCCTCCTGCGCACGGTCCCCAACACTGATATCAGCCTTCAGATTATCTAATCGAGTAAAACTAAAGTTTTCAGGTGAAGTCCTGCTTTGTACAAATTCAGTAACTGAGTAAAACATATGTTCCCCCTTCATCCCGACGGCACGTCTGTTGGTGGATATAAATGGCAGTGGGAGGAAAGTGTGAACTGTAAACAGTAAACAGTATTAAAGTAAATCTAATGTTTATTCTGGTTGTCAACCGGGTCAGTCTGCGATGCTCGACAACAACCGAAATACTGAGAAAGTAAAAACATCTAAGGCTGATGATGAATCCCTGGATGGAGTGCTTTCTTGTTTTTTTTTGCTCTGAAGTCTCGATTCCTCACTTCCTCTGCACCGAGGCGTCCGTGCCCGAGCTCAGAATTTAATTAGAGTGAATAAGATGAATCTACGCTCTGATAAGTGAGGATAGGACACTCTTATTTGCAGCTCCGCTTTGTACTTCGAGCCGATAAGATGGGAGTTACCTTTACTGAAAGAGGACGCTGTAAGGGTCAGAAAACAATATGCAGGAGATGGAATTTGCATTTGAGAAGCGAGTTTGAACAGACTGTGCTGTGCTGTCTGCCGGTCTGAACCAGCAGCAGCAGCAGCAGCACAGGGTCCACACTCTCACACAGAAACACTTAAGACAATCCAGCTTAATTGTCGCATGCATGAGTCTACCCACTTAAGAGTTGATGTTAATTTTTTAAGAAGTGAATGACTTTTCGAAGCTAGAACACACACACACACACACTTACACACAGACGCTCTATTCTTAATCAAATAAACAAATAGATAAAGAGACTAATAAGCACGGAGGGCATGACATTGGAATTGTTTGTGTTGTGTGCATTACTGATGAACTGAATGTATTATTCACTTATGTAAACTAACACATTTACTAGGACCAGAAAAGCTGCTCGTCGCCGAACTTCAGATGTGACCTTCATGAGCAAACAGCAACTGGGATTGAGAGAAAAAAAAAAAAAGGTGATTGTAATTTCTCATGCGTTCACTGGAAACAAAGATCCTTCACATTTCAGAAATTGCTGACATTTCGGGGAGAATTCAGAGCTGCAGCTACCAACAAAATGAATTTGTATGCCACACTTTATGCCGTCACTTTACATACACTAAATGCAAACTCATTCTACGTGTCAAGCAGTGTGAATAAGAGGCATTCGGGCTCTGATCCTGTTATTATTAAACACTCAAACTGTCATTTCACACAAAGCCCCGACACAAAGACATTTTATCCGTTCAACAAGACTCCCAGGTTTTCAGTATGAGTAATGCGTTTTCCACAGTAGTGCTGTGGGTGCACTGGTTCACTCCCAGTTCATCCACAGGCACTAAAACAGACATCCACAGAGGACTGGAAACACAGAACCCACGAACAATGGTGAGGTCAAAGGGCCCACTTTAAATTTGCTGTGACATTCAATCAGTGGTGACCCAGATGTTAATATTTCCAGCTGTAACAATGAATTGCAAGGTATCAGTGGACGGCAGCGTGTTGCTCAGTCACTCTTACCCAGTATAAATAAAATAAAAATCATTATTAGTCTGTTTTCACTAATAATCATTGATTATGGATTTTGAAGTATGTGAATGTTTGGTGACTGGAGGTTCCCAAAATGCTGAGGTGGTAAAAGTCGCTTCCGTAGGCAGAAAATGAAGATAATCGTACAGCTATTATGGCTGGAAAGGACAAATGCAAGGAGTTGAAATAAAGTCAAAATGAACAAGGGTGGCCTTCTTTTAACGTTTATTTATAACAATTATACGTCACACGTAATGATAGGCCGATCTAAGACAGTCAAATTCCAGTGTAATGGCACAGAGGCGGGAGAAAATGTCGATAGAAATCTGGTCGATCACACTCCCAGTGTTTCTGTGAAGCTCGTCTCAGCCATCGATACCAACTCTGAGGTCTTTAGCACACGTATGCTAACATCTTCTTCTGATTCTCTTTACAATGATATTATATATTACATTTTGATATAAAAGAATCAACTGAATCGATGGCACTGGAAGTCAAAAAGAGAAGAGAAGACAAAGTGTGACCATGGTGTTAGCGCCTGGCTACACCGCATAGTCCTTGCGAAAAAAGGTGCTACTGGAAGCTTAGCGATGTAGCGGCTAGCCGTGGAGTCGCACCGTAGCTATCCTTTTGTTGCGGCTAGTTTAGCTATCTGGTAACAGGCTCCAACCACAATAGCTTGCTTACTAGCGTTTAGAAAGCTAACTGGCTTGGTTGCTAACCTGGACAATAAGAAACCACGGTTAATTCAAGAGAACACACTGGTATCTGCATCTCTTGTATGCGTGAGTTCAATGACTGCGGTGATTCCTCTGAAATGAACTGATTTCACTGTGATAAATCATGATGATACGGAGTTGTCAGACAGGAACAAACAGCCGAATGTGCCAACTGTACAGACATCAGTTGTAACTTGAGCTAGCTCGCAACATACGAAGCAAAGTTGCTGTGGAAGTTTGTTTGCTTGAGTTTGTTGTCAGTTTTAAATATCAGAACATCAGTTTCCTTCAGTCTCTCTCTGTACATCTATGAAGTAGAGCTATAAAGCCTTGGACAGTCGTGCAACTTCCCATTGGCTCTGTACGCAATCACGCATTATCTAAAACTTGCTTTAGCATTTTTCTGACCAACACCTGTAAACTACATGTAACCTGTAAACAAAGAATTCAAACGTTCTGAAGATAAGATTTTAGATGAGTAGATTGCACTCAGCTGTACACAAACTGAAACCTTTAACAAGATGATATTTACAAGTGATTCAATTCATAAGGCTATCATATTTACAGACACCTTTCCTATAACGTTGAAGTCTCTTGGGACCTAGGCCCCGGCCTGTAGCGGAGCATCCAGAGCTTTGATGTGGACACTGGGCAGAGTGAACCAGGCTAAAGGAAGCTCCCGTCCAGCACTGTCGTCCTGGAACTTGATATTAAGGTAGAAATCTCCGGTGTAGAGGAAGAGCAGAGCGCCCACACAGACTGCGTTTTCTTTGGCTTTAACCTGGTGACGGAAAAGAGACAGAGCAGACAGAATCATTAGCGGCCACCTCTCTATAGTTTCATAATGAAGCCGGCGCACGGTCAGCCAGAGTGGAGCCAGCAGGGGAGTAAGTTTGAGGCCGACTGCGGCTTTGATGAAAAGGTCCAGACAAATGCAGCATTTCCTCTTTCACTGAGGGACAATTACCAGGATTGTGCAGTTTTAACATTAAGAAATATAGGGAGTTCATTCATGCTTTCATCTGAATTTTACACTATCAGCTCTTTGTTCTGGCATCATCCAAATTTTTTTTTAAATCGCCTCCAGCTTGTTCAACATTCAGGAGTGAGTTTTTTTTTTTTTTAATACATATAAAGGCTCCTGTCTAGGATCCTTTCTCTGCTCAGGTTCTTTTTCGTATAAAGATTTCTGCCATGACCTTTAAAGGAACCTTCCATGGTTTAAGCCTATTCTGCTGAGCACGCTCTGGTGTAGCTTTTGAGATGTTTTTCTGGTTTTGCCAGAAAGCAACTGGTTTCTTTTCATTTCACATCACAATTCTCAGTGAATAGAAAAACCTGCTTGAGTTATGTAACAATCAGAGCAAAAGTCATGTTGTCTATCTCTGCTGTTCCCAAAAGGGACAGTATGTTAATGCATATGCTACAGCGTGCACTGCAGATCTACAAAACGTTAACATCATTTTGAGAAAACTAAAACTAACTGCAACTAATGAGTGAGCATGATTATGTAACTTGTATTTAGGATATGCATTTCTAAATTCTTAAATGTACGTGAAACATGTTGTATTTGTAAGTGAGAAACTTCAATAAAGATATGTTCTTATAGCTGCACACAACTTCGCTGTAATGTGTTGTAAACATATATATGTTTATATACGGCTTATAAACGCTGAACGTGGGACTTAAAGTAAAATGTCGGGTCAGTGGTATACTGATTATTGCACATACTAAATGTTTAATAACCAGTGCTGGAAACTTTTGAGTTCAAACTCATGGCAAACTGGATGTTAGTATAAAGCTGCGAGCAGAAATGTCTCCATGACAACATGAAGCATTCTGGTTAAAACAGCTGCGATACGTCCATGTTAAAACTAGCACTTAGCTCATTTCCCTTCATTATTAGTGCGTTCAGTGTGACCTCCACTGCTGTGAACTGCCGGCATAAACAACTTTACTTCTTAAGTCTAATCCCGTGACAACCCTGAAGCGTTGTAGTTACATAATGTGACGTAACTGTGTGAAATGTATGCCTCTACTTCTTGGTGGGAAACTATATTTATGTCAGTATTCCAGCCTCTACTGACCGTATCAATGTAGAAGGTGTTGGAGCCGATGAAGGTGACAGCGTCCTCCAGGTCGTAGTTTTGGACTCCGTTCTGGAAGTCCTGATACGGCACCACGGTCAGAGCCAGGGGTCCCACCGAGTTCTTGCTCAGATTGGTCAGTTTTACCTCCAGAGCCACGGCCTCGCCCACTTTACAGTCGGCAATGATGTCGCAGTCACATGGCTTCCCATTCACTAACACATCTGGAAATGAAGACAAGGAGGGGATTAGCAGGACTGGAGGGAGGGATGGAGGGGAGGGGAGGGGGGGTTTCTTTTGTCTAACATTTTGTACTAAAGTGGAACTGTGGAGGATTCTGGCAGAAACAAGAATTAAGATCTTTCAAACCAACATTCAGATCTGGTGCACGGTCCATTCACAGGATTCCCACCCAATCTCCACTTCATTTGTATTCATCAAAACTCGAGCCGGCCATTAATGGCCTATCATACTGTTTCTGGTGGAGGATCAATAGGCTTTGTTTGTCCTAAAATACATTTTATTGACATCAGCGCAGAGTGCCGGAGCTGTGGGTATTAAACTGAATTCCCTCCTGTTAATCTCATGCATGACTAATTTCTGTCGAGAAAAGGGGCGAATGAGATTGTTGGAACAATCCCACCGTGTGCCCGACACACACACACACACACACACACACACACACACCTTCCTGATGTACACTTGGCTTTACCACCCCACCCCCCCCCTTCTCTCCTGTCACAACCAACAACGAAACACTGAGTGAGTTCAATTCAATTCCGCTAATGTGTGGCCAGTCACTCCTGATGTGGCCCCTATTTGGCTAAGGTGCAGAGGGAGACACAATGATTTGTTTTGAACAACGAGCTCAGTGAACTGGGCTCCCGTACGCTCCTGGCAGACCGAGGAGGAGACTGACTCCAAACATGGGGGATTCAGGGGCACCCGAAGAGATCGCCCGAGTAATGACTCCTCCGAGAATAACGGTGGCATACACACACACACACACACACACACACACACACACACACACACACACACACAAACACTTGTCATACGCTTTCTAGTGTCACGCCCGCGGCTGTGATAAACACTGTGAGTCAGAGCGGCTGAGCCTGCGTGACAGCCTGATGAAAGAGCCGAGCTGCGCTCGCTGCCGCTGGTGTGCTGATCTGTTGCGTACAGAGAGGGGGGGTGAGGGTCGATGGTGAGGGGGGGGGGTATGAAGATAGACAGACGATCCAGCAGGAGGGAGGGAGATGATGGGGTTAGGGTGGGTGTGGGTGGCTGAGGCCGTACTGTCACAGGCAGCGAGAGAGAGCCCCGGGGAGGCTGGAGCTACAGGAGGGTGACATTCAGCTCCACGTCTGTATTAAAAACACACTTCACTCAGCGCAGACAACCAGCAGCTCTCACGAAAGGGCTCAGGAGACGAGTCTTTTTGTTTTTGGCACGAAAATAGAAAAAAAAAAAAGTGTCTCTCAGTTTGCTCATACTAGTTAGTATTATTGATGTTGGCGTCATCCACTTGAGGTCAGGACCAGGAGTGAGAATCACCACACACCCTGATGTATAGAGCAGGGTTAGGTATGAAGTCTCAATACTTGAAAGTTCCTAATTTAATTGAACTAAATAAAATAGTGGCTGCTTGTGGATTGATGCCACTGAAGGTTTGGCTTGTTCTGATGATTACGTTGCTAAAAGTGAGGTAAAAAAAATAAAAGCTGTGTGTTGTAAGTATTGTTTTAGTTTTGTTTTCCTACAAAGAGATTGTATTGATGCTGGTATAAAAAAAAAACATTCAACTGATATCCATATAATGCGCTGTAACCCTCAGAAGTTTCTTCTTTTGAGCAGGTAAAGAGCAAGAAGATATTCAGTAATTTAGCAAGCAGATTATTGGCAAAGCTAATACTGGATTTACACCCGTCTAAGATCCAATCACAATCACAGTCTGATCACCTCCACTGCAATGCAACCTGTGGGAGTTTACGCCTGGCAACAACACGGGTTATTCCTTATGTGGATAAAATATCCAGATACAGATCACATGGGAGGTGTGTAAAGGAGGTCTCATAACTTGCCTGCTCACACACTGTATCACAAACATTGTGTTTGGATTACACTGTTGTTAGTCACTTACATGAGATCACTTAACAGAAGCTTGAAAGTCGCCGTTTTAAGACACTCCTTTTACCTGCAAGTCTATTTTTACATCAGGCGGGAGAGTAAAGAAAGTTGTGTTTGCCATGAAAAACCAGGTTCCCCTTTAAGTGTAGGTGATGTGAATGACATTACAACTGTAAATCTAGTTGTTGTAGCTGAAACATCATTTCCATCACCTCCTGCAGCTGTAAAGTGCTTATGGACACTTGTGGATTTTTGCTTTTCCTTGTATAACCTCAAGTGATGGTGCATTAGACACCAGTGCACACACACATACGTGCACACACATGTATAACAGAATCTTTTCATAGCTGGTAGCGCTGAGCCTATAGTGACACCTTAGCAAGTAGTTATATTTAGTTTGTTCAAAGTCTTGTTGCTAGGAGATGTGCAAATTATAGGTAGCCTACATCGGCTCTAAAACTGGAAATAAATTCTTTCACATTAAAAGTGAACAAAAGAGGATGGTTAGTCTGTACTCCCACACACATGCAGCTCAGTCACACACACCTACAGCCTGTACACTTGCTTAAGATTTTCTCTACGCTGCTACCCTGGATTGTGTATCAGCACAGAGGCAATCAGCTGATTTAGATAACCGACACGTACACAGAAAAACAAGCAGTGGGAGCAGAGGGAAGAGAAGGTGGCCCACTGCAACTGTGCTCAAAAATTACTTGTTAGTATATATATATATATATATATATATAAAAAAAAGATTTCCTCACAATTGTGGAAAATTAGTGCTGATGAGATGAGACGACACTAAATAAAATATCCACATGTTTAGACTGATCATCCTTTGCTTAACCTTCAAAACAAATAACCAGGAGATAAAGGCTCCTGGTCCTGGTTCTCTGGGGGCTCTCAGCAAACATCTTTGCATCTCCCCAGAGAGGACTCGGAAGGTCACAACAAAACACTGCTTTTTAAAAGCAGAGCTGAGTGCTGTAGTGCCACTGTACCAATGCTCTTTACCTACGCAGCCCTCTGTTAAGTAGGTATGTCGAGGAATGCAGTTTTCCCAGAGGCTGAATATGCATAGGTTCCATCCCTCAGGCTTATAGAGGGAAATTATATATAATATATATAGATATAATATAATCTGAGGAAAATATCTACTTGTGATTTTTCTGATAAAAATTGAAGTTGAAATTGTCATGCATTCAAATGGACCTCTGTATTTGTGGCCTACAAAGTACAAAAAAACAGTTTGTCTTGTATTTATCAAAGTATATCATGTACTACAGTAGTGTTTAAATATAATTAGAACATTCAGAGGATAAATATTTATTGATTTTCACAGTCCAGTTATGATAATGACAAAGTAGTGGTACAACCTGTAGCGCTACTGTTAGCAGCTCCGCACTGTAGCTGTGCTTAAGCTAACGTTAGCTTCTCAGATTGTCTGCACAAGCTAGTTCGTAGCCCTGAATCCTGAAAGGTCTCAACTCAGAGATTTTAAGGTCAAAATGTTCAAAAACAGTGATACAGTATGATGTGCTGTAAAGTTTAAATAAGTTTCTGCCAACTCTGTTTACCAGATGTTTGTTATTTATATTCTAAAACTGCTGAGCTACTTGTTAGCTTCCTGCTAGCCACTCAGATTCATCACGTTGTATTCTGCTTAGTGTAAGCTGGTTTCAGCCCTTTACATCTGTTTGCCCCTGTTGTCTGGGCATATAGAGTATTTTAAGCCAAATTCCCAGTACAGCTGTTCTCATTTACATATTTTTCCAGTTTATTTTGTCAGACAACAGGATGAGTACGAAATAATGCCTGAGATGCGGCGCATTAATGCTACATGCTAACCAGCAGTCACTTCCAAGCTACTGCTCTGCTGCCGCTAAAATCCTGATTTAGTAACCCGCGACGTCGTCTGACAAAATCACCAAACACATGAGTTAAAGACAACAAATGTGCTGTGATTTCGGCTACATGTACATGTAGAAATCACTCAGAGACAAAGAAGCACAGCCTGCGCATGCGTAGCTCATTCAGGTCTATATCTGATTCTGAGCAGGACTGAATATGTTACTGCTCCTCTCTGCCTCTCAGAGAAGACTGAGAGAGGTGTGCCAGTCACTCACGAGGCAGTACTGGGGACTGTAGCTAAGGTTTATCCAAAAAGTCACTAGATTTGTCACAAGGTGCTCTTTTGAAAAAAAAGTTAGAGGGGTGTGAAAAGTTGCTAAATCTAGCGACTAAGTCTCGAAGTTGGCAACACTGCTGCTGACAGCTGTCATTAAAGCTGTTAAATGACACTTGTTACACTGCTGATTATGCAACTCGAAATTCGAAAGTAGCAATGAAAAACAATCACTTGTTCAGCCCTGCAAATAGTTCAGATCCTTGCTGCACTTTTTAAAGGCCCACTTTTTTTCAGAGGCTTTAACAAAGACATGAAAGTCAGTTTCTTCCCAGCCTGGTGATGATATTAGCTGGAGGGGGGGAGGAAAGGAGGACGAGCTGAAGAGGAGAATAGAAAATGAAGAGGTGAGTGAGCTGCAGAGGAGCACAGTTTTGGCCCGTTAGAGGAATTGTCCTAATAAAACAGGCCACTAAACACAGAATAGGTAAATGTCAGCAGGAAGGAGGATGGAGGATTTGGAGGGAGAAATATCACTGCGACAAAACACTGCTCCAACAAGCGCTGCGCAAGCAACAGGTACATCACAGGGTGAGTGTGTGTGTGTGTGTGTGTGTAACGGAGTGTGTGGTAGTCTTAACATAATGGTGTTCGTTAAGAAATGACTCAGGAGGCTCATTTTTCATACGCTGGTTTGCTGTGTTGCGACGGGTTCATTAATAAATTCTGAGAAATAAGAGGAATTGATCTGTTTATTAATTTCCTGCCCATGCTGACGGGCAGCTACATTACTTACAACATGTTACATAACCCGGGAGCTTGGATGGGCTTTTATGTTAGCACACACACACACACACACACACACACACACACACACACAGACACACACACACACACACAGCTCTGCCCAGATGCTGCTGCTGCTGGAGTCTGCAGAGGCAAAGCGCTGCGGCAGGCGTCGCCACAGCAACCAGGAGAGAAACAGAGAGAGGGATGACACCTCCCTCCTGGATGAATATGAAAGCCACAGATCAAACTACTACTCGGAGATTAAACAAGCCTCTCCGCCCCTCGCCGCTCCGCTTTCACCCGTGAAGTGCGAGCGCAGGTGAAGATAAAGATGACGACCGACACTTGCAGATTTGCCGGTGTTTACGAGATTATGCTGTGCGTCACACCGGGTGTCTATTCAGCTCATTAAGATTCACTCACAAATATCGTTGTGTGTGTGTGGGGGGGTCCACAACAAATACAGATGTCATGTTCATCACACCTCACACTGTATGAAGTGACATCTCTGAAGTGTGTATAGGAAGATGCTTATTAAACAAAGGGGGAGTTACTCTGCTACAAAACTGATTACATCAGAAATATGCTACGATGTAGGGGCGCACGTGTGTGTGTGTGTGTCTGTGTGTGTGTGTGTGTGTGTGTGTGGTGAAGGAGAAGCAACAGTATAAAGAGGAGAAGTAAAGGATTTTTGGCAAATTTTGAAAAAGGCATGTTGTGTTTTTGCAGAAAAGTGCTGTTGCGTAACTTACTGTGGCACATCAGGAGCTGAATGAAGGGATTATATAATAAAAGAAAATCTACAGTACATTTCAAATAATTATACATTTATTTGTCACCAATTGACAAAAAAGATTTATTTTGCCCTGAAAATAAAAGTAAAGTAATAAAAGAAAAAGAAATAAATAATAAACTAACTAACTTTCTAACCAATCGGGAGACGAGCAGCTCCTGTGTTCTGAGAGGTAAAGTGACTGATTTTGTCAATGGAGTCTGGTGGTTTTGAACAGAGTGATTTAACTGCTGTTTGTGGTTAAACAAAAAAGGATCTTATTCTTTCACAGAAGTGTCTGCCTCTGTAGGAAACCCATCCATACTGTTGTCAGACACTTATAATGACAATATGAACCTGTCAGTGGCAAAAACAAGCTCTTTTAGTGGATGTGGTGGATTAAACGTCCCGTTGTTTAGGTTGCAGCTGCTCTCAGTAGTGGACCGATTGCAAAGACATTCGTCCCTATCAATCATTTACAACCCAAAAACACGGAGAAAATAAAAAGTTATCCTTCAAATTCTATAATAATGAGCGTAATCTGAAAAAGAGATATTCTATTTGTTTATTTCCAATGAAGCTTCATTAAACCAGCTACATCAAACTGAGGTTGGAGAACGGTTCTTGAAGGGAGACTTTGCAGAGATGGCAGCCAAAGACGACAAGGTCAGTAACACTTGTAATTTGTCATCCACGTTGCATTCACCACTGGTAGCCATGACCGGTGAGACCAAATCAGGGAGCGGCTGTGGGTGTCTACTGTCTCCAAAGGTCATCTGTTTCTGTTCGTCCAGACTACAACTTGACTCTGGAGTTTTCAAACTAAAACGGGGACGGCAGCGTTTTCCAAAAGTCTCCGTTTTAGCCGCCGGAAGACGCAGTAGTGTCGACAAACAGGTGTCAACGTAGCAAAAGAGACGCGTGGCTGGAACAGAAGACATGAAGGCTTTTCGCCCCGCTTGTCCGTCCATTAGGGGCAGATATTCAGTTATGTGTCATGTGATATGAGATAATGATTACATGTTGAATATACCAAATGCCTACAGAGCACAACTTATAATAAACAACGTGTCCCACATGTGGAGACATTGTACTGATGCATTTAAATATAACAAAACCCCTACAACCAGGAACTGGTTAAAAAAGTGTCAGTGTCTTTTTCCTCCAGGATGAACATTAGTGAAGAGTTGTGCTCTGGCCCAGATGACCAGGTTATCAGGGTTTAACAGCTCTACCCCGCCAGCGGCCGCTAGCCAGGCAGGGTCATTGATGAATGCTCCGATGGAGCCAGAGGATGTGCTTTAAAAGGTTGAGGTGTGCTGCAGTAAGTCTAAAAATAACCTGCCAGCCTCTGATATCCCCCTGAGCCATCTGCCCCTTTTATAATTATCCCCATAACAACCACTCACTTGATATCTGTTGTCTTTTCCTTCAACCAGCGTTTTAAAGATTCCATCTGCTCGGACGAAGAGAAGCCAGGAACACGTTTGGATATTCTCCCACTCACTTGAGCTGGACATGAAACACTTCCACATTTATCAGTTCAGACCAGGAGGCCTATACATCTTACAGTCTACTAATTTTTACTTCTCTGTAGCAACATATGCAGTGTGATAGACGGTAATGTGGTGAGGACAATATAAATCAGCCATAAATTTGCAGCCCTAACTCCTCCCATTGCAGCATCTTTCTAAAGGCTGTGAGTAACCGTCGTCCATCTGTGCCTCGCTTTGAAATCCAACACTGACTGTGTGTAATTATTTCGCTGTTAGCAGGGACATATTTAAGCAGCTTCACCCCAAACAAGCGGACTCTGCTTGGCTGCTATAATTTCAAGGGGCGGCGTGCAGCAGCCTGTGGCAGAAAGACTGGAGGGTTGTGTTGCAGCAACAGTTTATAAGCTCGCCGGACTAATATTGGCCGGTCTCCACGCAGGACACCTAACTGAGCTGCGCTGTGAACACGCTCCGCGTCCACGGGAGCAACGGCATTACTCATCCAAAACAGCCGACGCTGCTTTCATTCTCCACTGGCGGCTGTGTGACTTCTGTTTACTCAAATAACACTTCTCCCTCCTTCCCTCACCCTTCATTCAATCTCTCCACGTTCCTCTCCGAGAGCAGGAGTGTTCTCTGCCGGCTCGCTGTTTGCACGGCAGCGCCAAAGGTTATGATTGTTTAGCATCCTTATCCTTCACTTCCAGCCAACACTCAACCAAGCTTTTCAAAGCAGGTGAGGACACAGAGGTTAAGATGCTTACACACACTTATTGAGACATTTAACAATGCAACTTATGTCACGTCACACTACGACAAGTGGGAATAAGAGTGCACTCATACGTAGTGCTTCAAAAGAGAATCACAGCAGAGCTGAAGAGACTCGTGTAAGTAAGGATAGAAAAAAATAATGAATGAATACAAATATAAGCTGCCACAATGACTGAATCTGGGGTCACGATCGGCTCTCGCTGTCAGAATTGCTCTTATTTTTAACGCTAAACTTAATGTTAATGATAACTGTAGAGGAGGTCTATGAATATTAATCTCTGAGAGCTGCTGCGAGCTGCCAACTGCTGGTTCCTGCTCTGTTCACACAAATAGATGCCTGGTTTGCTTCGGCTATTGTCTCCTGAGGGGACGTCTTCCTCATAGGTTTGGTGCACGCACACACACACACACACACACACACACACACACACACACACACACACACACACACACACAAAGTTTAATACACAGACAGTAACTAAAGACATGGTGCTGGTGGCGTCTCTGTGCCTCCGACAAGGTGCGTGTCGGATCATCAAACAGCCTCTAAAGCCCACTCCTCCACGCCTCTCTGACACTGGAAGTGGGAGGCTGCGCTTGACAATTTTTTTATTTATTTATTTATTTTTTTTGTAACTTTCCAAAACCCCACAATTTAACAAGCGCAGCAGCTGGCCAGCTGTGCGGGGAACAAGGAAAAAAAAAAAAAAGTAGCGGGTTTGAACTTCTCTTTTGAGCTGTCACTCCATTTTTCTCAAAGCTATTTTCACGAGCACAAATGAGTGCAAACATTTTTCACCGCCTCTGATGAGAGACGGTTTGGACGTGTGAGTCGTTATCTGGAGAACGTGTCGTACATATTACACTGCACATGCGTTATACTAACTGAAGGCTCCGCTGTGAGCCGAGCCTGAACAAGGCTCAAGGCAGGAGGAGTCCAAGGCTTCATGCTGTTAAAAGCTCCATATTTTCTTCTTCTTCTGTGTTTTATCTGAAGTCTTGATCCATAAAAAGATATATTTGTGGTTTTAAGAACCTAAAATCATCTCAGTGTAGTTTTACATCTCCTCTCTCAGGCTTCTCCCCGGAGCTCTAGTAACAACAGGTGGGTGAGCCAATCAGAAGAGAGGAGAGTGGTGTGTCCTTCTTAATGTGAGTGTTGAAGTAAGATAAGCTATTTACATGTATTTATCTGTCACTTGAAGAGGTCTGGATGTTCTCTCATGCCTTGGGTTAGGGGCTAAAAACACTCTATGAATGGAAGTAAATGTAATCTGAGCCCGACATCGCGTCGGCTAATCGAATCAGAATTGTTTTGAACCCGTCATCCAATCTGTTTGGGTTTATCTTTCACATATATTATTATATATATATTTCACAGTCCTCCTCCCGTCAAATATACTGTATGTTCTTTTTATTGTTTCGTCGCTCGGCCGTTTGACGTTCACAGGTTTTTCACACTTGAGCTTCTAACTCTATTTAAGGTCGTCGTGCTTCCATTCATACGGCTGACAGTTAGTTTGGTAACACGTTAAAATGAGGAGATGAAAGCTTCTGTCAAGTGTCTGACAGCGAGCGTGAACATGTTGCTATTTGCTGGAAGCAGAACGCACCAATGTAAACCTCCTACTGGACTCAAGAGTACCAGTAGGAAAGATCCGTTTGATTGGTTACCTGATTCTTGCTTATTACTCCACAGTCTGGAAACTGTGTGGTGCAGCTCCAAGCACCAGTGACCGAACCATGTTCAGCATTATTTAGATCATGATCACGATCTGTTGATTCAAACTCTAAATGAAGCTCTTAATCATGTCTGTATGCTTTCAACGCACGGTCACATATGAGATGCGTATCTCACTGTTTAATGAGCAGTTGTGTGTCATAAAGTTGCAAATTAGTTTATATTTCTCTTTTGTTTTTCTGCCTCTAAATTGGAAGCATTTAATGTCACGTGGATTATATTTGTATCCACATACAGACAAACAGATTTTTCCCATATCTGCCTTCATGTAATGGTGAAGAAACAACAGGAAATGTTGTGAGAGGAGGGGAGAGAGAAAAGACACAGTGCAGCAGCATGTTGCAGGAACATCGTTTACACTCCTGGACATCACCTGGAGCATCTTGTTTTCACTGAACTGTGAGTGTGGCTAATCAGGAAAAAATAACACTGTGGGTCTAGTATCTTTGCAATACAGCAACTTCCCAAAATAGAATAAATCAATAGTGTGGGGGAGCAGTAGTGCGGTGGCTGGGTGCCATTACACTTTAATGGCCCCACACTGAGATGGCAGTCTTGGCTTGGGGCTTCCTGCTGAGCAGTCATATAATTCTTCAATCTCGCTCTTTTTCTGAACTCTACCTGTGCTCTGATTTTTCTGTCCAGAGCCGACTATTACATCCATATTATGAGTTTAATTTACGTGAGCTGATGAGCTTGACGTGGACTCGACAGTCACTGAACTGGGTTTGAACTGAACAACAGTATTTTGTCACATCTTGTTTCATCTTCTGTTCTATTACATCGTTCTGTGATTGTTTGTCGTCTCTTAATTTATTACATGACCTGCTGCCAGATGTGGCTGAAGCAAGCAAAGTTAACTAGAAGTGCCACCTCATGCTTGTATGCCTCCGCCAACCACCTCTGTCCAGACTCATGTGATATATGTAGTGAAGTGTTCAGATTCAGGTGTTGTTGCGCTCGTGGCAGCTGACGTCGCCTCGAGCAGAGACGAGCGGCGACTACAGAGGCGTGATGACCTCACTTCTCTCTGACTCCACACCATCAGTTAATACCCCAGTCGTGATTTTTTTTAAAAGCTTTTACATGTCTTCAAAAAGGCCGGTTGCTGTGTGTTCACACTCATGCTCTTGCAAAATATTACTGACTTTCTAAGAGGAAAGGCTTTTGAAGATGAGGTAAGTACGCCGAGGCAAACGACAAGTCAGAAGTTTAGTGGTGGAGACGTAGAACTCGTGTAGTTTTCTTTAACGCCTAGCTTTAGCTTTTTACTCTTGGCGATTTTATTAAGGCTCCAAAAATAATAAAAGTGGTGTTTATTCGTGAAGATTTTCCTGCTGAACTAAAGATGTAATTATCACAAAGTTTTGTTTGGCACAGAGTTTATTTTCTGCCATAATCCAAAAGCCAATGGGAAAAATGATTTCGGGTTGGCAGACTTCAGGGTTGGCCTACAAAAACTCAACATCCCTGCAGCTCTCAACTTCCTGGAAGTGCTGTGCTGTGTTTTCAGTGCAGGTGCTTGCATAATGTGTGCACTTCAGTTTTGTGTGTGGCTTAAATTGCTTGTAGACATGTTTGCGGAGCCAAGAGTGTTTGTTGGAGTTCTTGGCTGTTTTTTAGTGAAAAGTGATGTTTGACCTCTTTTTACCTGAACAGGTGTTTTTCAGTTTAGTTTCCTGTAGTCCCAAGTGAGGTAACATGTTTTTTAATGAGGTGTGCAGCAACTCAAATGTCAGTAACACCAATCAAAATCCAATCCACACAATCTCTCACACATTTACTCTACTGGAAACACTCAGAGTATTCTTGCCAACATGCTGATGAACTAAAGATTGATTCACACATCCATAATAGACATCAAAGGAGGAGGAACAGAGATTAGTTTATGATATCGCACTAGAAGTGTATTGGTTGTATGTAAAGGAAACCACAGTCCACCGCTGCTTCCTGAGTTCCCACAAGATAAAATCAATGTCTGCTCGATCGGAAAAGAAATACATTTGATTTAAAACACAGAAGTCATTTAGATGAGATCCCAAAGAGCCAGGCCACAAAATGACGTCGGGATTATTGTTGTGTTTACTAAAGAACATCAGTTTTCATGCTTGTATAGGAGCTCTGTGGTTCAGTAGCGTCGCGGATCATTTGCTCTGAACTCAGAGCTACAGTATCTACTTCTGTGTGAAAATGGACAACTCCAGGGCCTGTGGAGCACTTCAAATACATGTAGCCTGCTTTCAGTACAAGAGCATTATGTCATGGACTAAAAATAGTCATTTAATCTAAAAGAAAAAACCTTCAACTTGAAGAGTTCAATAGCTGGCGGTAGTGTTACATGTACAGGCGCACTGGAGAATCAGAACAGTAGAAATTGTGTAAAAGTCAAAAAACGTATTCGAAGCTGCTGTTTTCTACACAAAGATGGATTCAGAAATCAGGCAGGCAAGACTTTTAAATGGAGTTAATATTAATCACTATTAGAACTTGCCAGAACAGAAATTGGTTGTTTAGCAGGTTAGGAATAAAATTCTCTTCACAGTGGGTTGTGATTTTTCAGGATCACTGACGGCTGCACAGCGCTGCTTTGAGCTAAATACTAATGTCAGCATGCTAACGAGCCCAAAATGGCGACGTTAACATACCAATGTTTAGCAGGTATGATGTCTTATCATGCTAGCATTTCTTTTCTCCTAATCTTGTTCAGTTTCATTTTTTTAAATAGTATAGCGTCTAATCTTAGTGGTGAAAAGATTCTTTTCGTTTTTAGCTTTCGTTCCTTGGTCTTATTTTTTTATATAACTTTACATTGGCTAGTAGTGGGAGGGGTTGCCAGTTCGTGTAATGAGAACTGAACTGAACATTGCCAACTGCCAATTAGTGCTACACACAAGGCACAGCGTTTAGTCATAGGTTATTACAATTCATCCTGACTGACAATGCCAAACCTTGAAATCTCATATAGTAGGAAGAGAGGGAAGGTCTTCCTCCGAGCAGCTACACATAGAAAAATCCAGCCTTGTGCAGCTTTAATTGAGGACATTTGTTGTTTCGGGAATGCTATTTGTTTTTTTTTAATTCTTATTCCCCCGCTGCATATCTTCCCTAATAAACATCATTATGCATCAGCAGCATATGAGCTATGGGTTTTGGCATTCTTCCTTATCTGCTTCCCCTCCCACACATGCACCTGCAACCAAACGGCAATAAAAACTGCAGTGATCTCCTTTTTCTATTTTCCAGATGTAATTTACTGCCACTTGGCCTCAATTAGGCAGAAAACAAAACAGAAGAAAACAAAACAAAACAAAAAAACTTCAGTTTGGGATTGATGTCAGAAAATTCTGAATTAATTAAGACTAATCGAGTGCACGGCTCAAGGAGGCAAATGGCTGCTTGTGGCAATTACATAACTTAAAAGACAACATTGGCCAAATCTGCATTTGCTCTTAGGGGCAGATTACATGATAAATGGATCATACAACAGCGACTCAAGATTTGATTTACCTTCCCTTTAATCTCACAAGCAATATCATTACAGATGGAAAGTTGCAGAGGAAAAGTTACAACCAAAACACTGTTCGTGAAAGAAACCTTATGTAATTTCATACTCCCATATTCTCACGGAGGCTTGAAGCACAGTCAGCCGTGAGCTCGCGGAGCGAGTCTGAAGCTAGTGGTCCGTGTCGGAGCCGAATTGGACAGGAGATGAGTGTTCAACAGGCCCCCATACCGAGCATTTAAAGGCAAATCTCTGTTAATCACATATGGATGGAAAATAATTAGGGCTATCTTCCCCTGGCAGAAGTCGATACCCTGAGTGTTGAAGCAGGAAAAAAAGAGCTGCTGTAATAAATCTGATCAGATAATCCAGTATGCTGATTTCAACACAACCAGAAGAGCTATTCTCACGGTCTGTGACCACATAGCAGGACAGACTGCGTTCCCTGCTCTCTGATCAACTTATTTGACCCACGTCAAGTAAAAAAACAAAACAAAACCAAAAACAAACTCAAACTCACTCATTTCCACAAAATAAGGGGCTTGTTATCTGTTTAAAAACTCTTTACTCTAACTGCTATGAAATCAGGCAGATTGGGTGTAGGGCCACAAACAAAAATGTAATTACAAAGTTGTGTTTTTATTGACTCTGGCCACCGTGACAGTCCATAAAGTCACTCATCCGAGTTATTGTCAACAGAGCGTTTCCAGAAAGTGTCTGCTGATAAAGCGATGACGTAGAGGATTGATTTGTTGGTTTGGAGTCACTGGTCACGAATAGAAATGAGAGAAAATACGCACATTCTTATTCATGCGTAGAGAACCTTTTACAGGAGTTGTTTGATTCTCATATACGTCCAATAAACACGGTGTAAGGCTGCAGCTAGCGGCTGGTTAGCTTAGCATCGAGGCTGATATTGCCTTGCTCTTCCAAATGTAACATAATCTACCTACTTTTATATGAATATTCACTGATTCACACGCATGTGGATTGTTTATTTTGCTTAAAAGCTTAAGTGTAGGCAATTTGTTTGTCATATGGGATACAGGAGGTCGAACAACCCCACAACTGACATCACAGTGCACCAGAGTATGTGACATCACCTTTTTGAAACTGAAACCCCGCCCCCTTCACACCTTGAAATAAGCAGAACGACGGGCAGGACATTCTGTGTTACTGTGGGACTCGTTTGAAGAGGAGCTGTATGAGAAAATGAGTTTTCAGATTCTTTAAATTAACGGATAAAACGGAGAGAGAGGTGCGAAGCTTCTCATCTCACACAGTGAACAAGCGTATTTCTCAAAATGTCCAACTATTGCTTTGACATACACTGTATATACCCGACGTATGAGAGCCACACATATTCATCTCAGGCGTACGGGGCTAATGACGATCTGACCTGGGATAACCTATCCTTCATTATGTTGATCTAGTATCTTCTCCAACTCTCCTGGGAGGGAACATCTCTCCACACAGGGCCTCTGGCTCTTTGAGTCTTCTCTTTGGTCTCATTTTGTAAAGCACTTCTGAACATCAAACTCTTTGACATACAGTAATGCGGCTCTGAGTCACATCTGTGATTACAACTCAGTGATTACATCACATCTGATTAAACTCGAATGACTTTTTTTTTTCTTTTTTTTTTTCTTGAAAGGCAATTTCTGGATGTATCATTATAATTAATTGGGTGCTATCTTGCTCACTGATGTAGGAATAGACTGCAGACATTCCTGGGAGTATGGTTGTGGTGGTGGTGGTGGTGGTGGGGGGGTTCGTTGGGTTTGATGAATCAGAATCAAAACTTTATTGATCCACACAGGGAAATGACTTTGTTGCAACTGTGCAACATGCAATTATGAGAGAGGGAGTAAATAAAGTCAGGTAAGGCTGCGGTCTTTAATATTAGCATTCAGTCCACCAACAGGCTGGTCCAGCTGAAATATTACAACACTACAATCAGTCCACCGGGAGCCTCACAACACACACAACAGTCTTAGCGATAATTAAAAGACAGGAAACTGTTTACAATATTCACAAACCTAAATAATTATTTGATTATTTCTGTTATTGTGTGAAATAATCAGATAAAACTGGACTAAAAAAATACAATATATGTGTCATTATGCAATGATGGGCAGTCGAGTGCTTCAGCCATGTAAGAATAATATCTACAGGTTGCTGCAGTCTGGAAACAAACAGAAGAAGCACAACAAACTCAAATCCTGCGCACATGAGAAGTGCGTTGCCTGAGAATGGTTTCAATGGGACACAAAGCCTTTATCGCCATCAAATATTTGCTCAGTGGGATTGTATGGCACTCGATAGTGTGTGTGGTGTGTGTGTGTGTGTGTGTGTGTGGGGGGGGACGCTGCACTGTAAAGTACCCGCCGGCTCCTCCTCTGACATAACCTCCAAGAATGGAAAACCAAACAGGGCCGCTGCCGTGTCAACTCCACGCTCGACTCTGCAACCGCAACATCGACAGGCAGCGGAGGTGTGCTTGTTTGAGGAGGGCAGATTCTAAGTGGGGGGGTGGGGGGTGGGGGGGGGGGGTGGTAGAAGGAGGAGGGGTGGGTGACTGTTTTGACTCATATCCAGAAAGATCAAAGTAATTAGTAAGCCTCCCCTGAGAGATTCACTGTAGTGAGGTCTAAACATGGCTGCTGTCATATGCTGTGCTGAACACTTACTCCCATTTCCCTGCCCCTTCTCTTAATATGTCCCGGCCCCAATTATGCAAATGAATCCACTTTACCTTCAACGTTAAAGCGTCTACTATGTGTGGACACCTCCGGGCATGGTGTCCACATCCTAACCTTAAAGCCAATTTAAGACAGGTGAGAAAAAAAACCCAATACAGCTGCTGTTGTGTTGCTGACATCCACATTGACCTTTGTTTAACGAGGCAAAACCTCCACTGACATGAGCGGTTTTCATGAGACTGATCTCTGAAAGGACTCGTTACTTGTTACCATGTAAAATTATTATTTCATATACTCATCTGGTGAAATGATGGATGAACACAAGCTAAGAAACGTAAGAAAAAAAAAAAAGGTAAACGAAAAATAATAATGGTTGTGTTCTGTGTAACGACTCTCTGCATCTGAACAGGAAGTTTTACTTTAAGATACTTCAAAAAAAAAAAAAAAAAAAAAAAAGAGCCACACAACAAACTTCATTTTAGATTTTCCAGTAAGAAAAAATTTGCTCGAAAAATTGTGAAACCACGGCAGACAAGATTTTTCTGACTACGAGCTGTCTGAAAGAAGGCCGGGGAAGCACCTCTGCTTCCTATTCTGCCTTCTCTTTGTGTTTCAAGCTTGCCATCATGTGGGAAGTTGAAAGCTGTAAAAAAAAAAAAAAAAATTGCTCCTGATGACGCAGATGCAGCAGTGACTAGAGGAGGATTTCCCAGGCATGAACCAAAGGGAAGCTTGCTAAAGGGAATGTCGTTTTCTTATGTAAAAAAAAAAAAAAGAAGAAGAGAAACACAGCAACAAAGCCCTGCCTGATCACCCACACACAATCTGCTGCTGCACAATGTTCCTGTTGCTGCTTTTATGTTTCTTGAGTAGATAATGCGACACACAGACACACTGTGGGGTACAGTACTTTTATGTGGCAATTATGTCCTAGACAAATTATCCCTGGGGTACGTATAAAGTCTATAATTATCTATTTATACTTTACCGTATTTTATAAGAAGGAAAACATACAGCACAAAAAGTTTATGCAACAAACTTGTGTGTATTACCGGAGGAAGAAAGAGGAGCTGGAGAGAGAGAGAGAGCGCGAGGGAGAGACTGAGGAATGTCAGATTTATTCTACCTTATACCGTCGCCATGGAAAACACTTGTTTCTGATGTCATGGCGCTCTAAACATAATTATTTTAAACTGTTTAAGAGTCTGACCAATGGATTCTGGGTGTTTGAGGTTGACCACGATTAAATTTTAAAAAATTATAGTAGTTTCAATAAATAAACTTGTCAGCTCTCTCTAGTGGACAAACTATACAACTGCATAAATTACCACAAACATACTGTATCTTTGGCATTTCTCTACGTCAGTTTCTTGCTCACTGGCTGAAATACGGTGGGATCCAAAAAGTCTGAGACCGGGCTAATTTTCCACCAAGGTATCATCTTAGTCGATTTATGATTTGTATGCCAGTGTGCAAGGAACTTTACTCTGCAGGTATCTAAACCAACGAGGCTGTCCTTCTGTGAAAGACGAGCCCATAGGTCATCTGTGCCAGCAGCTTATTACTTATTGCCCCTGCCTCGTTCCAAAAAAAACCCCTTTGCTTACACATGCATCCCAAAATGTTAAACCTCTATAAATTAAAACTGAAGACAGAATGAAATATAAAAAGCATTTGGATTAAAAAAAAAAAAAAAGGCCTTCTATATTTTACGGAGATAAATTTCATATGGTATATTTCATTGGCGTTGCAAAAATTTTAAGTGGAGGTGCAGGTGAAGCTTGGTGATGTGGTAATCACTGACATGCTCTCTACTCTGTAGGCACTACGCAGGCAAACTAGCTTGTCAAGCTACCAGGCTTTCTACCAGTTAGCAGCTAGCACCATTTTAAAACCATACATTAAAATGATTAATTCAAGGGAAAGTATTTGTACCATCCACTTGTGTCTCACTGCTAACTGCAGAGCATGCATCATTTCTGCAGGTCTCTGCAAAAAACAGTACGGTCTATATGATCTATATGATCTACCAAAGTGTCCTTTGGTGCTTATATAAATAACATTAACTTGACTAGACTTGACCGTCATCACCTTGAAGAAACTGTATGTGGAAGTTTTAATCAGATTTACTTCACGTTAGTGAGTGAATCCACTGATTGAGGCAATTCCTTTGGCTTTAATACATTCTGGTCCAAAACTTGGCTTCCATAATTGCTGGTGTGACACAGCCCTTGACTAATCAACAGATGGGTCTTTATCATAATGATTCCAACAAACACTTTTAAACTAAATTGAGTCTTTGGGAAGAATCACATTCCACCATGTGAATGAAGCACAATTTTCAGGGGGGAAAAAAAAAACAAAAACAAGAGTGGCATTACATGCACCGTTTTCTTGGGGAATTATCAGTGTGAAGCAGGAAGGCTAAGGTAATGAGCTGTCAGTACTGCACTGAGGGGTAAATCGCTACAGACGGAACAGTTACCTGCAAGGTTATTATTTCCTCTGCCGAATGAATGGCAATCAATGTCTTCGAAAAGTTGCTCCAGTCACCTCAAGGATTGAAATAGTAAAAGCAGTCTTCTCATTAAAACTTGCTCTACCATCCCGTTACTCACGCACACGGAGATCCACAGAGATTCTTCATCTTATTTTGTAAACAAAACACTCATTACCGAGAGAAGCACTACTTAAGGGGTTAATGCTGTTTGTGTAAGAATGAATAACTTGAGTAGCTTCGGCAAGGCTCGACGTGTAAGGTTTTAAATAAAGCGGTGGAGAATTATTTGTGTGTTTGTATGTTATCCTCTGTAAAACCCAAAGGTAAATCATACAACCAGGTTCACCAGAGATCTTGTCTCTGTTGTGATCTTTTAGCAATGCTTCACTGCAGTTCCTGTAATGACTGCACTGTTGTATTTTAACACATTTTAATTACCATCCTTCTCACCACAGTGGAGATGAATGCACTTAATTTCAGATGTGAGACTGCGAGCCAGCAAACAGACAATACTACTCACTATCATGTGTGACTAAAGCTGAAGAGAATGTAGAGCCTTTAAAAATAAAAACCTGTTCCATCCTTGTCACTGCTTGATTTCAGACTGTGAACGTGAAGCGTTTAAGCCAGGGAAGCTGTCAAACGGGCTCTTTTCAAGGGAGTCAATGCTCCATCCGAGAGGGCAAATAAACACACAATACCAGCAAACCAACAAACTGTAACCTCACTGTGTGCTACAGAAGAAAATTATAGGAGAATTGACAATCAACATGTTAGACATACAACTAATTCAGTTTTCCATTACACAAAAGAAAAGTAGAATTTCTATGAAATTATAAAATCAAATGGATGAAAAGCAGGAGGAGAATGTATTCTTCTTTCATAAAGGCTTAACTGTGCCCCTGGCAGATATTTTTATCAGTATTTTACTTTAAGTTAACTTCAATATGATCTATATCTAAAAAGATCTATTCCCCGTAGGTCACAAAATAACTTCATTAGTTGGATACCTGCATTTTGTTTTTAATTTTTCTAAAGATTATCTTCAAAATTGGCATTATATTCAGTGTTCCACCTGTAGTAATGACAACTCCATTAAATAATACAACTGCTGATACTGCGAGTCATGTCTGATAATTAAAGTTGAAGATGTCAGTGATTATCCATATTGATTGTGTTGAAGCTCTGTCTCCCCTAGCTAACACTAGCTAACATAAACTAAGATTATAGATTCACAGACTGACAAGAGAAGCTTCTGCTCAGTTACCATTATAGTTAGCTAATGCTATTGCTAATATTAAGCTAACTGTAAAATTAACTATTGATTATATTGAGGACAAGCTTCTGCTCAACTCTAAATGGCAGGACATCTTGATTAAGGAGATTTAAATATTAATGTCATGTACTTACATTATAACTGGGGGGTTCTGACCTTCGTTTACTATCTGTGGTCAGTACACAACTGTCACCTAGCTACAAAAATCACTCAATAAAGTGGAAAATGACTTTAAAATGGGCGGCTAATGCTACATAGTTTATTGACCGACCTATCACATACAATTATTGATAACTTTTTTAATTTCAAGACAATACATTTCACTCCCTGACAGACATTTTTGGCACAAGGTACAGACTGGCTTGTGATGTACATTTAACAGCTGACAGTTTCACTTTGCAGAGTTTGGCTAACAAAATACATGTTGTAACAGCTCATAAAAAAGAGCTGCCTGCTAACGGGACTGATCCTACTGCTGGTTTTATAGGGAGAACTGGGAGGCTATAGCGGCAAGGCATTTTATATTTAAACATGTTCACTGTCACAATGGTGTGCTCTATACCTTCTATACAGGCATTCAACAAAGCATCACAGTAGTATCAGTCTATATATTTCTTGGCTTTGCTCAGACTAATGGAACAACTAGCTGCGATCATTATCAGCATCATCTGTATCACAGCATGGAATGACAGCTCTGAAATCAGTCGATTCAACTAAGTCCAGTTGATGGGAGTTTACTCAACTTGATTAATGGAGGAATAATGTGAAATCTCTCTAAAAGCCTGAAGAAGGTCAAACAGAATTAGCCTATGCGAAACAATCCAGGTTCCTAGCCTCTAAATTAAACCACCCTGAACTGCATTACATCTCTAACCTGTCCACCATCAATCACCCGACTAAAGCAGGTACCTAAACCCACTCACTCCATCAGTGTAGGTTGCATCTCTCCTTCTTCTCTTCCTCCTCTCTTTGCATCCACCATACCTGTCACCACCTACGACACTCCATCTCTATTCTTCACCGTGTCACTAGTCAACTCTATCATCCCCGCTCATTAAGCATTGCGGGACTTACTTGCCGCATCTATCTTCACAAGTCAAAGATGATTCTTTCCTCCCACTCTTTTTCATTCATTTCTATCCCCACCCTTGCAACCTCTTCTTCCGTCATCCTCTATCTCAGCATTTCCTATCAGTGTTCCTTCATTAGCGCTGCCGGCTCAATCACTACAGTCTTTCATTTTACTTTCCATTAGTCATATCTTCTCTAATAAATCTGTCCCAGACTTTGCTACAGTTGGTGATATTTTAACAAGCTGTTATGAGAGCCTTTTTTTCCATTTCAAAAAGTTTATGTGTAATGTCTCTCTAACAACTTTGGTGCCAAGTTCTCACTGAGGTGGTGTGTTTTTTACTGCCCATCATATCCATTTCTGTTCATCCAAAACAACCTGCTGTGGTTGCTGAAAAATTAAAGCACATTACTTCCTACACACCAGATTTTTGCCAAGGCTAAGAAAGCTAAAGAGGAAGGTTGAATACTATTGTTTTAAGAAAGTAATAACAGTCAATTATATAAAATTAAACTAGGTTATTTACATTAACTGGTTAATATCGTTTGACAATTTAATGAGAATTTAAAATGGAGAAAAATAATGAGTGCTGGGGGCTATCAATTATCTCTGTAGTAGATAAGTGAAGTAAAATAGCTCTACAGGTCATCAAGCAGGTCATCAAGAGACAGCCAGGGGTGTAATAAATGTCTCTGGGTTAATAAGACTTTCAGACGAAGCCACACAGCAGTGATCAGCCTCATGCTTTATAGGAAACTTCCAGATCATAGATATAACACATTTCTATAACTTGTGGAACGTTTTCTTCTTGATGGAAGAAACCTTTCATAAATGAGATGGAAATTTAAGACCTAAGTTTTTTTGAAAATATAACAGGGAAGTGTAAGATCTCACTGCATCTTTAATTCACCCCTGCAGCCATTAAAATGTTAAGCTTGTATCGAACAGGGACCTTCCATCCAGCTTTCAGTAATTCTTAATGGAAAATCTTTTACCCTCGAAAGACAGTTGTAATCGTTAAAATTTTTATGAAATGAAATCCTCCTTTTGGCTGGACCAGCGCTATAATCGCAAAAGTCCGTGACTGACTGAATGAGTGATAGAGTTGAGTGATCAGAGTTCCACCATTGCGCACCGTCGTTGCACTTTGAGAATGAATTGCCACAAACAGTTTCTATTAGGAAGGCCTTCACAGTCTGCAGTGTTGCCAACTTAACGCATTTGTTGCTACATTTAGATTTTTTATTTTCTTCGTAAAAGCAGTTAGCGACAAATCTAGCGGCTTTTTGGACAAACCATGGCTACTTAGAGGAGAGCCGCAGTGGTTACAGTGGTTCCGCTACTGAATTCAACTATGTCTTCCATTTCGCAGGCGGTCAGCCATATGCTAGATCTTGACGTGGTCTTGTTGATACTATTGATGGTCGGCATTTTCCCACCAATATCCATTCAATGTATTTACATTCTGTAATTTCCTCTCTATATAGTAGTTTCCAATGTTCGGTAAGATCCGCCATTCCCGTGCTGGAAGTTGTTGTTATCACCAGTAACAACAGATATTGTCAAATCAATAGACTCAAATTTAAGAACACAGTTGCAAAATCTATTTAATTAACCTCTTCCCTACTTGCTTAGAGCAAACATTTATATCCTGTGAGAAAAGTCACAATACAAATGTAAATGTAATGCAAAATTAGTGATGTGATGTGTGACAGTCAGCTCAGACTAAGTTAAGTCCATTTTCAGCTGTGTGAGGTTACTCAGTTAATTGAAGTGAAAAGCTGCCAAACTGGAGCTGAATCTGGTCAAGAATCCATGCGATGCCCTCGGCTGGGTGATGAAAGAATGATGATAAATGAATAAATCCCAAGGTTAATCTCAACATTTATTATACAGCAGAGCAGCCGACCCTCATGTCCTTGATGTTAAGACTTATACAAACCCTTTTTCCAGATCATAGTCGTGGATGAATGCAAAACAGTACTACAACAAGGTCTCACGGCTCTCAAGATCTGCTTATACAAAAACACAAGCTGAATAATTCTTAATCTGTCAAATACCACACAACATCTGGCTATTTCTTCCCATCTGTGCATGGACTAAACTGGTGTTACAGCATATGGGAGCTTGTTATGGCTATTGCTGAACACCTGTACAATGTAATGTAATCCGATGCAATAGCGCCTGCAACAAATGTGACACTTGCAAAGCTTATTACGTTCAGTTTTTGTTGAGACTGACAGAAGGGTTTCAGGTGTACGTGGTAATGCTTGAAGCTGTACTTCCTGGTGAAGGCGTTGAATTTCAAGATTTTTCTGCTAGTTTGTGCCTCCATATAGAAACATGAGGGAAAATGAAATGGACGTGTTTATGGATATAAAGCTGTGTTGATAGAGCATTAGCTACTTGAGCCATAGTTTAGATTTCAGACTGAAAGGTGATAAAGGGATGTGGGGGAAATATTATGTAGCAGCTTTTCCTGGGCTTTTAATTGTATCATGTGATTGAAAGCTGAAAGCTCCAGAACAGCTACTAAATGCTACTAAATCTCACACGTGTCTGACAGAAAAGATATGGTTCAATTTTAAGTTCACATTTCACTTGTGCAGTACAACCATGACCCACGATAATCAGTCAACACCATGGCTGAGTATTTCCACCTTGGACCTGTAGTGAGTCAATGAACCAGTCTGATAACAAGAGATTCAGTCAGCCAGCGTATCATATGTTATATCACCTAAGGAACCGATCCCGTCGACTTCCGGGGACAGGGGCGGGACAAATTTGCATTAGCACAACCACGAAAACTGTGTCAGACACTTTTAATTACAAGCTAACAAACAAAATAACCAAATAAACAATGCTAACTATGCTAACCGTTCTGATATGTCTGCTAGTCTCTGGTTCTGGTCTCGACAGACTCCTCATCTGAGTCTGGGTCTGACTGAGGCTCAAACATGTGGCTGTAACCATGTTGATACTCTCCAATCTTTCACCGGTCAACGTAGCGCAAGCAGCGGGCAGAAGGCCCGATACAGATGTGTCAATGAGGAAGTGAGCGTAGATGTGTTTCCAGCCCCAGCTTTTTTTTTTACATGTCTGGAGAAGAACTTTAAGCACGTCTTCATCAGACCTTATGAAGACATGCTACAGTCGATATTTCTTTCAAAATGTATTTTTGTTGCACACAGTTCTTACTGTCTGTGTAACAGGGTTGGTGTAACAGGTGGCAGTGTCTGTCTGTTCTTAAAAAGATGTGACTGAATAAAATCTAAACCATTACAATATTCTCTTCTAATTTCTTCTTCTATCAAAGTGAACCACATCTATCTATCTATGACTTATCCTCTTTGAAATCCTCAAAGAACTGTTTTCCTTGATGATTCCTGGCACTGATAACATAACTGATGAATAAATGCAAAAAGGTTCATTGATATTGCAGTGAAGAGAGGGAAATACTTTAGCTCCTGTCCTCTGATCAAAACTTTACAGTCTAAATGTCAATAGCAGGTTTAGCAAAAATCTTGTTAAGGAGTGAATATCAGATGCAATTATACAGGAGGCAAGAGAAAGACCTCTGTGCCTCTCAGCCAAGGTCTAATTACATAGAGCAGGTTTGCTTGTGTTTGACATAATTAAGAGGTAGAAGAGAGGCTGTGTCACTGATGAGGATCAAGATCAGAGCATCAGGTACAACCTGTTGATGAAGTGCCATCATCCAAAACACTTGAGGTTTTTTATTTTGGCAATTTGATGCAGAGAATATTTTCTCTAAATATTTAAGTGTGTATGCAGTTGCTGGCTTGTCTAGTGAGGAGGTGTAACTGCTTTCCAGTGTTATCTCTAAAGGTGTTTACACACAGTGAGCCCGGCGACGACGGCTTCCTCTGTTTTGGATTGACGGCAGCAGGACACGATGTCGTGGCGGTGGCGCCCAGCTGATTCAACTGTGATGAAATTATTACCATCATTCACGAATACTCAGTAAAAATTCCAATATGCAAACACATCTAATATAGGTGAAATACTAAGATGAAGTGACACCCATCAATATTATGGAAAAAAAAGTGGTGCATTAAAAAAATAAAAAATAAAAAAGTTGTTTCTTCAATCCATTTTCCTTTTCGCTCATGCCTCCCGCCCTTGAATTATTTAATTTTGATACAAGCTGTGTAAGTGCCGGCTCTGAAATAGCTCTGGCTTCTAAAAACAGCCAATGAGGGCACCAAGTTACCAAAACCCGCTGAATGATTTATGGATTTCTGTAATAATAAACGGAAGCTGATTTATTTCGAGCGTCTAGATGGAGACACAGAAACACGGCTCTTAAAGTGGCCCAGACGGAGGATATCCCAAAGACTAAACATAACTTAATAGTTGCTGTAGCACTAAACGACCTTTGAACAACCTAGGTCACGTACATTTGAACATTCTTAGCTGCTTTCTTTTTTAGCTCAGTGAGTGCGTCTGTCCCTCCTGAACTATCGTCGTATCTTCACGCTTGTTCAGAACTGAGGCCAAAATCCGAGGAGGAGAACGGATAAAGGGCAAGCGGGCTTCGTCTGAAGCGCTGGTTTTGTGGCTGTAAAAGCAAATACTCGGAGCATCAAGAGTAAAGAAAACCAAAGCTGCTGAGTGAGAAGACACGAAGCCTCCAAAGACTACCATTGTGTTTTCCTCTTCTCGGGCAGATATAAATATCTCTGTCTGCACTGGGAGGTGGAGGCTGCGACGGCCTCTCTCTGCAAATGAGACAATAGTCTGAGGTGAACTTGATGCTGGTTCAGAATGACTTAAAGTTTAGACAGCAGTCAGGCTTTATGGTTGTAACAAAGACACAGACGGCTGTGAAGGTGGGGACCTCTGTGACCGAGCAGCAGTGTGTAGGTACGGGTGGGATTTTGGGAAGGTGATGAAGGCATGAATCTAAGGAAGGACAGCCATGTCTGTTGGTCAGTTAGCTGCAAATACTGAATTCATTGCCATTCCATCTTGCACAGACATCCACGGTGTCCAGAGGATGAATGCAAATGGCTTCAGTGACCTCCTGACCTTTCATCTGGTGCCAACAGCAGGTCAGAGTTTTCACTACAGCTCAACAGCTACTGAATGGGCTGCACTGATCCCCAGACAATGAATCCTAATGACCTTCCTGATCCTGACTTATCTTATTTTCTCTTAAGAAGAGATTCTGTTTTTGTAATAAGAAGCTACAGCGTGTTATTTCACAGTCTGCATCACCAGAGTGGCTACAACCTCGTGTGGCAACACGAGACTACTGAAACAGCTAGCTGGTCTAAGAGATGCTTTTCTCTCTTGTTAGTGAAGAATTTTATTTTGGCAGCGAAGCCGCCCCTTTGAGAAATACTTGGCAGCAGCTAAAATACCTGTTTTTGTGCTACTGGTTCATAGCAATGTCTTTTCTAATAATGAATGCATAGAGCAGCTACCTGACAGCTACTGGCTTTCACTTGTAGAGAATCCACAGCCTGCTAACAACAGACAACAAGGTTGTGAATTAGCATGTTACAATCGGTGCTTCATATCTAACAACCATTACCAGGACAAAAGTAAATAAAATTCAACATGATGTGGGAGGAACAGAGGACAATTTGTTGTAAAGAAATAAAAAAAAATAAAAACCCACATCAATTAGATCCAGTCTAATGAAATATCAGCTGGTCTCCCTTTCTGCATGTCAATCAAATAACCTGTGAGTGGGATTAAACAATGGGGGCAGCAGGAAGAGCCAGCTCTCTCTGACATCATGTCAGCTGAGTCTATTGAGGGCTGACAGCACAGCCCAGGTCTCATTTGTCAACGTGGCCTCAAGAATTGCTCAAGATATTCTGTGTCTCTTTGTGCCCCGTGGCTTGGCTCAGCAAATTATCTGAGAGTTTGGGTTAAGTCGAAAGCGGATGTGAAGCCAGGACTGAGACAACTGGCCCTTACTATTATTCAGTAGCACTTTCAAGCAGGTCTTCTTAAAGTGGCTATCTGTAGGTTTACTTCTGCAGCCCAACGTGGTTTCTTGCCGGGAGCAGGTGGCGGTGATTTTCTCTTGACAAGAGCTTCGGCCATTGTTGTCGTTATAATTCAAGAGGTTATAATACAGCAGCGCTACGTCCTTCAGGGCAGATTGGAGGCTACAGTGAGCTGCTACTGGGCTGGGGCTAGCTGGTTAGCATGCTAACTTCAGCAGAAGAAAAGACATGATAGAAACAAGAGCTGCTAATGCTAACTATGGCTATGTAGCAATAGCAAAACTTACAAATGGCTCCTTTAAGGAATAACTGTGTTGCTTCATATACCGAGACAGGAATGTTGCTGTGCCGGTCTTACAGTGTATGCTATTTGTTATTGGTCGATTCAAATACAGTTAGGGATGAGCGTAATATCATTTACCTTTGAGACCTTTGTCTGCCAGAATCAATGGTAAATAAATGAATAAATAAATAAATAAATAAGATGGCAGGTTGGTGGACTTCACGTGTGTCTCCACCCAAATATAAGAACAAATCGAACAAATCACAAAAAGGGAAAACCACACCAGTGCAACAACATCAACTGTGCAGTGCAGTGAGAGTAATGTGTCAGCCTCTCGCAGCCCCCACCATCGCAACAGCTGCAGCTTAAGGTAGCATGGAAGAGGAGTGACTTTTCATCAGGACAGTGACCCTGAACACTAAAGCTGTTCTGTCCCCACCTTAACACCAAGGAGGAGCAGAGAGTGTTGACTCTAGTGATTTTCTCTTCCCCTGCCGAGACCTCAACTTCAAAAACTTGGCAAAAAGGAAAATGCAATGTAACATCCGAGGATTCTTCTTCTTTTTTTTCAATAGACTTTTTTTTTTCCCTCAGAGGTTCAATTGATAATCTGTTTTTGGAGAATATGTCCTCCCCACTCAGTGAACTGCATGCTGTTTTAATATTCACAATATAACAACAGCTAAGACAACAAGTTGAAATTTGGGATGCTAAATGATCACTAAAACAAATCTGGTAATGTAACACAAATAAATGAAAATGCAAATAAATGACGACTTTATTCCATAAATATATACTGAAATATTACAACTCTACTACTAAAGCTCTGACTACAGGAGTTTTAAAATCCTAACTGATTTTGAAATCATATTGCATCACACACATGAAGAGACGCATCTTTCTCTCTAATAAATCATCTGATAAAACACACACTGCAAGACTTGAAAGTATTGGTGTAACAACTTGTTTTAACTTTGGTAAAACTTTGCTGCGAGAAAAAACAAAATGATGTTATGACATAAAGAAATGTCCTTTTTATTGTGCGTGTAACAGAGGGCGTTGAAGCAAAACTATTTTACAGGAGGAGAGTCTTGAGTCTGCTTAAAATGTACAGTTAAAGTCGCTATATTCAACGATGGATCAAATTATTCTGTGTGTGTGAACGGTGCCGCAGACTCACAGAGAATGAAGTTGTAACTCGACTCTGCAGCTCATTGTTTTGGTTTTACAGCCTGAAAGTTTGGTTCAGTTTGTTCTTATTAGCATCATTTCCAGACGCTGTACATGAGGCAGCTGCAGAAAGCTGAAAAGAGTCCAGTGTAAACATGGCAGGTAGTCTACCAGACAGAAGAGAGACAAAGTTAGCCAGGCAACTCTCAGGAGTTGTAAAACCAATACTAAACATAATACCGGCCTTGACATTCATCAGGTGGCGTGGAACACAACTCCAAATGAATAATAATGTTGTTCTGAATCTGCTGGATGTGTAAATAAGCAGGTTTGAAGTTACCATATCAACTAAAATCCCTGAAAGCCCCACATCCAGTGGGCTGGCACAACTAGGACTTGACAATGTTTGGATTATGTAGTTTCTCAAATTAATCATTAGAATTGATTTCAGACAAGCCGTGTGATCACAAACCCTGTGAACACTGTGGAAAAAAAAAAAAGCTTGAAAAACTTTCAAACTTGCTTCAACAAATTGATAATGTTATCTCCTCGAAAAAAATTCAAACTCAGTTCGGTAAATACTAAATTCTTAATACTTAAATACTTCTTGAAATACTACCACACGTACGCTCCTCACTCTGTGTGTATTGGTGTGTAAAAGTATTTTGGTATTTCAACATGACTCGCTCTCTCTCTCTGCCAAGTTTTTCCTTTTCCGAGCAGTGGAGTTTAACTGCTGACCTCGTGGTCAAAAACACAGGTTTACCTTTTCTGCAGAGATGAGAGACCAAAAGTAAATACTTGCTTTGATGCTGCTTCTGCTGCTGAAGGTAAGTGAGGCCGAAATAAACACTACAGCAAGACTAGCAGAGGAGCAGAGCCTCTGCTTCTTATTGAAGTGCATTGGCAAAATAAACAATCTCACAGTCTTTTCCGAAATTGGCAAGTGAGTCGATCAGTGAAGGGACAGTTTGAGGCTGAGACAAGATAAACAGACAGACTGATGGACCTAGTTAAAGATGTATGAATAATTCTTTTCATCGTTGGTGATGACTGATATCTGGGACCGCTTTTCAGCCACAGGGAGAGACGCAGACACATAAAGCGAAACTGAAGGAGGAAACGCACCCAGTGTGATGAATGAGTGAGACAGGAATGAGATTAGGAGTAGTCCACTGAATACATGAGCAGATTAATGAAGTGAGAAAAAAAAGAACAGATGGCTCGACGCTGCCAACGACGACAAGTTCCTCTCCTTCTAAATAAAAAGTGCTGCTTCTAAGAATAGCTGTACTTGCCTCTGGTTATGGGCTGCGATCGCCATCATCATTAGCACCCTTGTAGTGTGATTCTCAACTTAGCACAAGTTGCAGTGTGACTGTGGGAGATGATGGTATGTTGCTAACTTGTCCTGTTGGCAGGATTCAGAGGTCCCTGCGGTTGTTATTTTAGTGCAGCTGCCGCTTTATTCGGCGCCTGAAACTACCTTCTAGTTACCAAGGAAATGTTCCCCCTTTTGTACCTGGCATTTATAAAGTATCATGGGTGGCTGGACAGCGATGTGGCAGAGTGAAGATACACACCGGAGCTACAGTTCAACAAGGTTAAGTGTACCAACAGTTCAGAGGTAGTCAAAATTGCCTCTGTGTAATGTTTCTCATACTCTGGAGCAATGACCTGCTGATGCAAGGCACTTGCAAAAAGATTTTAGTGATACCTTGCCCTCTACTTTAACAGTCCAAAGAACAAGGAACATTTAGGGCGATTGAGATAAGAAGAGATAAGTCTGTGCATTAAGGATGCAGCTACAGCCAGGAGACAGTTGGCTTAGCTTAGTATAGGTTAGCACCATAAGCATCATAAGGTTGCGTTCACACTGACATTCGCTCTGTGTGAAAAACCGAAGCCCCTCTCATTCATCCGAATGATGGAAGTGCGTTTACGTCACATGAGGAAGCTGGGAAGCCCACACCTGTGAATGGGCCGCGACGCCGGACAAGAGACCGGTCGACCAACGTCATCGACCGGGTGGACGGCCAGAGAAGAAGAGGGGAATGGGATATTCGATATAGTCGTGGTTGTAGACAGAATTGTGGATATAATCCAGTCAAACAATGCAGTACACAACCCAGATAGTGGAAGCCTTGATGTTTCTCCTCCTCAGTCATCTACAGAGGAGATGATGGTGAAGCAGTGATTCATCCAATCCCTGGCCACTGCTTGTCATGCATACATTACTCATGGCAACAGCAGTTGGCGAGGCCAGAGTGCCACTTGAAAATGTGGGTCAGATTTTGTAGGAGCCAATAAAACACAACACATAAGATATCAGACACATATTTGGGTTTTTTTTTACCATTTATTCATTTTTCCTTCACCATGTTCTTATTATTATGACCTTTGCTGGTTGTAATAATAAGTAATGTGGAGTCAAGGAATGTATTCGTCCCACTCTCAGTGATAATCCACCTTCAACGAACCTCCTAAATGTCATGCACTTTATCACTTGCAGTGGCTGGTATCTTAACAAAAGCTACTTTAAGTTGTCCTACAAGACTAATATGTTTACTGCTCAGGAAGGTCCCTAAAGGCAAGGCTGCTTATGTCAGAATGCCACTTGCCTCAAACAGTGCACACTGTGCCAGTTACCATTTTCATTTCTCATTTGAAAACCCTCCAGCTCTACGACTGATCCGTGTGCCATGTCCCCCGTATCCTAGGTCCACTGAATCCTGCATTTCAAGAAGGCTCCCCAGCCATAAATACAGTGCTGCTTGCACAAAATCAAAAAAAAAAACGGGATGGCGGTGACTATTCGAAGATGGTTAAAGGCAACGCAGTCAATAACTGCAACAGTGGAATCAATCCAGGGTGGCGTTGGGTAAAAAGACTGCATAAAGCAAGATGATTCATGAGCTAATTAGTGCTGGCCATTAAAAGCACAGTTCGCATTGCTAACAAGATGTGGAGAATTTGTCAAGTCTGACAGTGGGACATGCACAGATTTAAAAGTGGCTTCCCGCTACTGGCCTGGTGGCATATGCTAACCAACCAACCAGACAAACATACAAACAAGGACATATTAAACAAATAAGGTTCCACCAGATTGGGCTGCTCACTCATATAGTTGCCTGTTTTGTAATACAGCTAGATCAACGTGTGAGTACTGTACCTGTACATCTGCACTTCTTAGAACTTGTCAGCTGGGTTTACCAACAGTCTTTGTCCACAAAGGCCAAAATGTAAGAAAATCATCACACAACAGTGTAAACTGCAGAGCGACGGAGGCTGGTGATGCAATACAGAGATGAATCAACACCTCTGTGGCACGTTATCAACAAAAACTGAACATGAATATCTCTTTTTTGTAAGTTCTCTGCCGTGGTTTCTCTCCGGGAGCGGACGGTGGTGAATGTCGCTTGACAAGAGCTTCAGCCATCGTTGCGTTCACATGACAAGAGGTTATAATACGCCTTCTAGGCAGTGCTACCTCTTCAGAGCAGATTGGAGGCTACAGTGAGTCGCTATCAGGAAGTGACCAGATGGGCCGGTGCTAGCTGGTTAGCGTGCTAATTTCAGTAGAAGAAAAGACGCGATAGAAACAAGAGCTAACATTGGTGTTGCTTTCCACGTCTGGACATAGCTGGTGGCGAGTAAAGGAATGAAGTTTGATACTGAACTCTATCTATGCTGCTGTTGATGCTAATGCTAGCGAACGCAATAGCAAAACTTACAAATAGCTACTTTAAAGAGGTAGGATTTAAAGCAGGGCTTCTGTAATTAGCTGCTATAGTTTTCTATATATCTAGCATTTCACTCTCTCCTGTTCATACTGTGGAAAAGACTTGTATAAAGGTGGTTGTAAAGTTTCTTCTTTGTACTGTTTATTGTTCCATTACCTTGTAACCAGAGTCCCTCTAATGTTAATAGCTAATGACTGCATTTTCTCCAGTACCAGAGCTATAAGGTTAAGTAAATAGTAGCTGGTGCTTCCTATATATTCACAGCCAGCAAATACTTTAGGGCTGTGTGTGTCTGCTTAGTACCTGGCACATGTTTAAATTTATTTTCCTATAAAAGTAATAAATTAAGGATCAGTACATCACGACTGCAGCAACACCTTTGCCTCAGTTTGAGGCAGGAAAAGTCCTGGAGTGAGTTAGTGTATAAGCCTGAGCACGGTGACTCAGAAGCTCTCTACGTGGTTGGAATGAATCCTGCAGCCATGTTGTGACTCCTGTCCCCTGGCTGGCCTCCCTGCAGACCCTCAGGGTGCCCCCGCAGTACAACAGCGCTGGCTGATGTCACGCTGCAACACTTTGCCCACTTACCCCAATACAATCAGGATATAAAAAGAAGCACACTAGCACACACACAGAGTAAACAGACACGCACAAAAATATTTGGAGTGGCATCGCACTCTTAAAAAGATGAATCCTGGCTCCTGTTTCTGGCTTTTAAACAGTGAAGCTGGAAAAGAAAAACTACCACAAAGAAAAGACTGCACAACAAAACCATTCAGGACCAGGAGAGCAAAAGGAAGAGTAATGAGCCTGAAACATGGTGGAGGCCATGTTGACTCTCTTCTATTCATTTCCAATAAGACAGAGCAGAGAGGTGATATTCACGAGTCTCCCGTGACACGAGAAGCTTCATGGACAGATAAACAAATAGATATACTTCATTGATCCCGTGGGGGGAAACTGTCAGGTTCATATCATGAAATTTCATGCCGGTGGAAAATTCACATGAACCCGCAGGCTTACGAAGATATCTAACACAGCAGAAAATGTTTTAACCGTCCATCGCTTTTATCTGACACCGACCAATCAATAGAGGGCAAACTGTGAATAACCCACCGGACCACCCACTGCCTGTGCTGCAGTGAAGCTCATTATTTAAAACTTTCTACAAAAATAAATAAATAATGTATTTCTGTGAGCGTGTTTAACAACATTTGATTTTAATATGATTTATTTATATCAACACAGGGTGACATTTCGTTTTAACATGTTGCGGCTGCAGCGCTGAAACACTCTCCAGCATCACCCTGCTCTTTGATTCAGGAACGAATCCAGGAACTGAACTGGCAGAGCCAAGACTAGATATTTGCTTAAAAGATAAAAAAAAATGAAAGAGGGAGGAAAAAACACACTCTTTACTCAACACTTTACAACACACTGGTAAAAAACGAACGAATGAATGAACATGTCAAGAAAAGGAAAGCCTAAAAGGATCGAAGAGGATCTGAGGAAAGAGCATCTGGGTAATATCACTGTAATGAAGAAAGCAGCCACTTTCGAACAGACAAGTCAATGAAGTCGGAAGCATTGATAGTTATGTCACCCAACATTTGTGTGTTGATGTTTGATCTGTCCCACAATCCCAGTGCTATTAGCCACTAGCGGTAGGTGAATTAGCTTTTTCTTTTCTTTTTTTCTTTTTTTTTTTTTTTAAATTACACCTACTATTCCAGGAAGTAAAAGACTCTATAGACTCTGTGTCTGTGCTAGCACGCTGCGCAATTTGTGCCAATTAAGTGGCATTTTGCATGGTTTTTCAATGATGTTGGGTTTGTATAAAGCTCATCTGTTCAGTTTTCTTTAAAAAACAACAAAAAGGCAAAAAAAAGTATTTAGTTGCATATTTAATAAACACTTGCAGGTGCAGCTGCTGGCAAAGCTAAGCCTATAGCAAAAACGGGCTAGATAAATAAGCTACCCTATTTAGCTTTTTCATTCTAGCCAATATGGTAAACAATATACAGTGCAGGGCTTGGCGACAGGCCAGAGGCACGTGACTGAACATGAGGGGACAGTTCATAAACACACGCATTAGGGAAAGTATTACCCAAGATTAAGTTGGTGAGAGGTTCTGGTTTTGATACTTAATTGCAATAATATAATATAAAGTTCTCAGGGTATATGCTATGTGACCACACACAGTTCTTTGAATGAGTTGGAGCCTATGTCCAAAGTACATTTAAAACCAGTGTAACTCGCCTACAAGAGCAGATTTCTGCTCTTTCAAACATAAACTAAAATAAAATACTCTTCTTTCATTTTTCTATTTTTCTATCCAACAGTCCATATTAAAAAAAAAAAAAAAAAACTATTCAAAAATCTAAATGACATTAAAGACAAGACTAAATTAAATTTTCCAGTTTGGCATTTTTAAGATGATTTTTTAATATGGAAAATTGAACTGAAAAGCGTCAGCTGTCTGCCAGCTCTAAACTAAAGCACAATGTTATGGTGCACTAGGGTTGTATGCTATTTAGCTGGAAGCATTTCCAATAAGTTCAACCAAAAACACATCAAACCGACAAAAAACACACATTTTATTACAATTATGGCAACACTGCAAGGAAGAGATTAATATCTGATGCTTTAAAGCGTCTCTGCCTAACAGCTTGCATGTTTGAAAAGCTTCTCTTTCAATTGATTAACTTTCTTTACAGCTGGCAGGTGCATGTCCCATCTGCAGTCTCTAATTTGAGTAACGCACATTGTCAAAGTGGGAATACGTACTGTACACCAGATTAATCAGGTTAGCTTGATTAAATCCTTCACAATCAGCATCAAGCTGCCGTGAAGCAGTCACACAAAGCTGCAGCAATGATGCGGGAGAGCGGAATCACGACTGGTCATGTGACTGTGTTGGTTTAATTTTAACAGTGAACAGAAATGGGAATATTGGCTTCCTCTTGGGAGAAGCATTTCTGGACTCATGTAAGTCATGGTAAATGGAGAAGTGGTCTCAGACTTTTGGACGCCAAAGTTTCTATTAATCTGATGAGGAACGTTGTGGCTTTACATGTTTGGCAAATTGCAAATATGTTGATATTGAACGTCAGTAAAATTCACAGATAAAAAACAAAATGTTTGTTTGTGCGCCCACCATCCACTCCCACCTCCAACCTCCTCTTAACTCCACTGACAATAATAAATATGGCGCCTCATTCATTCATTCAGAGAAAAAATATACATTGCCTCTGTGCATAATCCAGCCTGTGATTACACTGCCCCCACAAGTGGAGCAAACATGGTTGGCCATGACTGCCACCCTCCCCTACCACACCCCACTAATAATATATGATAACGGTTTCTGCCTAATCCCACCCTGTTTCCCTGTGAGCCCCAGGTGTCTCGCACTCCTCCAGCCACGGAAATACCACAAGTGTGCCGCCTGCCTCTGCACACCATGCACTTAACTGCGCTCTGCACCCTGCATGTTAATTTTTATAATTACCTCTCACACTCACATTTTCCATCGAAAACAGAGGAGAAAAATGTTGCAATAGTTCACAAAAACTCAAACTTATGGAACTATTTGTAAGTTTTGCTTTTGCTACATAGCTAACGTTAGCATTAACATTAGCTTGTTTTTGTGAGTTCAGCATCAAATTTCATTCCTTTACTCACCAAGACCCGTCTCCAGTGTTGGAAAGCAACACTGATGTTAACTCTTGTCTCTATCACGTCTTTCAAAGAAAACTTTCAAATAGCACCTTTAAAGAGCTAAAAATAAAAGTACTCTTCATGAATGCATTTATTATTCTGTCTTTATTAGTGACATGTTTGAGTGTAAGTAGCATTTAACTGCTGTAGTTGGATGAGTTGGAGATAATTTGAACTACTTTATAACATTGGATCTTTTAACATATAACAATGCATCATATTTTGTGTGTAAGTTGATATTAAGTTGATAAATACTGAATACACAAAGTAACTAGCAACAAAAGCCTAAAAATAAATGCAACTGACTAAAAAGTTCAATATTTCCTCCTGAAATGTAGTAGAATAGAAGTATAAAGCAGTAGAAAATAAAAGTATTCAAGTGAAGAAGTTAAATACAGTACTTCAGTAAATGTACTTCATTACATTTACTTAGTTAAAATGAACATGATTGATCATAAAGTATTTAAAATGAATTTAAATGAACTGAAAGTGAATTAAAATGCATCGTTAGTCTTCGTGAAAAAAATAATCTCCACAAAGATTCACGTTTGACAGTGTCGGACTTGATAATTAGCAGCATAGATGTCCTCGCAGGCTTCTACAAGGAAGAATGGGCATGGTCTCAAATACAAATGTGGCACGTCCTCTCTGCAGCCCTGTAGCCGTGTGGTAGAACAGTTCAGTGTGTTGTCCCAGCATGGGCCGAATAAAAAATTCAAGCCCTCCCAACCATTTGCTTTGGAATACAACTTCTCCTTCCCCTGCTCCAGCCAGTTTACGTACGTGATGGAGCTACTGCATAAATGCAACAGGGCTTAATTAGCAACAATATGAGCCTCCATCTAGTGTTGGCAAGCTGCCTCTTGATGTGCGGAGAAGAAGAAAAGTGTATTTCTGGCAGGCAGCTGTGAGTCACTTTGTCAGCGCTGAACATTCCTGCTGCACTCATTACTCCTTGATTACATCACTGCAGTGTTTGCAGGTGAAAAGGTCTCTCCTTCCAGACCCATGGAGTAGACTGGAGGTTATGGGCTGATTGTATTCAACAGCCCAGCAGCAGCGGGTGTGTAGTGGTGACAACAAAATGCGTGGCCGCACTGGGCGGCTCAGACATGAGATCTAAGTCAAACACTGATTGTATTTGCAGGGGAAAATGCCCGGTTCATGGCTGTAATTTGCACAGAATCGTGGGCATTTTCTATGACATCATATATTATTTATAGTGCCCTGCTGTATTTTTAGAAATTGTGGCAATGTTCTGCACTAATTTTCTGCTCGTAGGGATTCGGTGCCCCATCTAATAAGCAGGGGTATGGTTTTTCTTCTCAGCCCTTTTAGTTATGCAGAAATTGAGATACAGCATAGCGTATGTGATTATCTTGCAATACATCTCATATGGTGAAGTCGTCTAAATAGCTTTAGTCATTATATTTATTTTGGGTATCCGGAGTTGCAGAAGTAAATGTACCGTTTATTTTTTGTGCAGAGAATTTTAGGCGTTTGGCAGTTTGAGCACTTGGGCGTAAAAGTCTCCTGAGTGAACCATCAGTACAAAAGATGATTTAACACCGTCATATTTTCAAAAACTCCAGTTTGAACTGGCATGTAATCCACCTCCCCCAGTTTCTCCACTTGCTTCTCACGCCTCTGCTGCCTCACTGAGGTGGAGAGCTGGCAGGTGAGTCCTCAGATCTGTGTGTTCTTTACAAAGTCCACAAACTTATCTCTTTCTAAGGTCATCTAAGGAGTAGAACAAAAAAAAGTTCTCAGATGCTTCGGTCGTGATTATCCGATCTTCCATTTTTATTCATGAGGGGTTGCTATAGGTCAAACAGGACAGGGCAAACTACTTCAAACAGCCCTTTGCACTGTTTTTGAATTCAAATGGGTCAGGAATGGTTTGGTAATCCAACGAATGATCAAATTATGAATAAAAAGTGACGGCCCCAGTAAATACCTGCGTCTTCGACTATAAAAAACAGAACAATACAAGTCTAGAAACATAAGTCTGAAACAATCTGAATTCATCTGCAACCACTTCATTTAGGGTTCTACTGCTGGTCACACAAATCCATTACATACCAGTTGTTCACAGTATATACTGCATGCTAATCGTCTTTACACTTAACTGCTTTTTACATGCAGGAAACACGACGGTATCTGCACCGATGCATGTCAACCAAACTGCAACTTTGTAATGTCACCTCCAAATAATCTTCACAGATAGACATCAAAATGATTTCAATTCTTTCACCAGCAGCTCCTACATTTCCTTCGCAGGCCTTTTACAGGGGCACCATCAAAACTACTCTCAGCTCCTCCAACACCTCCTGGTTTTGGTAACTGCAAAGTGACCAAACGGCTGCGACTGAACAGGATAGCGAAGACAGCGGGGAAGATGATTGGCTCCCCTCTCCCCTCCCTGCTGGAGACTCACCACCAACGCTGCCTTGGCAGAGTCTCCAGCATCACCAGAGACCCCTATCACCCGTCCTACAGCCTGTTTTCCCTCCTGCCATCTGGGAGGAGATACAGGAGCATCAAAGCCTGAACAAGTAGGATGAAAAACAGCTTCTTCCCCAAGGCGGTCAGAATCATGAACATATTGTGCCCCCCACCAGCACACCCACCCCCATCCCCCACTTACCCTCTAACACAAGCACTGGTCACTCTTACACTGAACTCTTAAAATATGTGCCCTCATACTGAACAATTAAGACGGACAAGTAAAGTGTCTTAAATGCAGTTTTAGCACCTTATTCATTTACTTATTTATACATTTCATAACTTCTCAGTACTGGCCCCTGTGAGACTGGACGACCTGAACACTGTTTATTTTATTCTGATTCATTCTGTTCTGTTTATTGTAGCTCTATTGTTGCTGACTATTTTTTACTTGGGCTGCCCCCTAACTACACGCTAGAGTCTTAGTCCACCGAGTTTTGATTGGTCGGTTGGTAGAAGGAAACTGGTAACACTCAGTCACTCAGTCAGTCATGGATAGACCTCGTTTACACTGCTGATCCCTGTGGTTATCAGATAGTAATGTAATGGAGCAACGATACCACATGGAAGTAGGCAAATGTTAGCCACTTAGCATGGCAGCTCAGTCTAACGTTCTCTTCGCTCGTTGTCCCGACACATCGAGAATCATTACTGCTTGTCCCAGCGTCGGTAACAGGCGGCTCGCTTCGTGCACGCGTAAAAATTTATACTTTAAAGGCTCATTATTACGGTATTGTATTTCTCTGTACTGCAGCATAGAGTTAACAGTGTTGACATTGACATTCTCTGTGCAACAACTAGTCGACCAATGGCGTGAACTGACAACTACCAGTTGACAAAGAACATCGTCGGAACAACGTCCCAGGGCAGCCATAGATTTTACACTGACTGTGCCTTCTAGTTTATCTTTTCTTATATACACATTATTCTAGACATATAGTCTATTTTTCTTTTGCACTCTTTTGGACCGGGAGGAACAACGACAACAAAGTGTTTTGAATTCCCTCTAGTTCTGATTCTTCTCCACAGTCAAACATGATTTCTCACAAACAAAGACAGATTGCTATAACATAAACCTACAATATCGCTACATGATCTGGGAGATTCATGCAATTTTGTGTTGGGGAACAATCGGTACATCTGTAAAAAGAAAACTTAAAAATACTTCTGGAACCAGCAAATCCTCCCGCTGTGCATTGCTGTTGTCACCCTTATTGAGATTCCCCTCTGTAGGCATGTAAATCAGCCTGATAGGTTTTTCTCTACAGTAGTATTAGCAGGGCTCTAGTATAGCCTTCAGTTATTGAGAGGACACTCTGGATAAGTGAGGATAATACCAGATGGCCCATGCTTCAGCCCCAGTTCTCTGCTTCTGTGGCACCGTAATTACATTTAGCCCCTGCCACGACTTGAATTAGAAGTAAGACTTAGAGCACATACCTGAAACCCCTCTCTCTTGCTCACCTTCACTCTTTCCTCCTCCGACTCTCCTCTCGCCCAAGATGACTCAGTAAGCACAATCTTCCCAAAAATCTCATTAAGGCCCACCACAGCCACTGAGTGCTCTTGCATTATTCATGTGTTTTTCCCAAGCACTCTCAAAAAAAGGTTGAATAATTCCATCTGATGTTTAAAATGCACAGCTAGAAAATCAGCTAGGTTACATCTAAGCATACCTTTAAACTAACAATACTGCAGCTGGGCTCCTAGGAACTCATGAAAACTCATCCATTACAAGTGACCCATAAGTAACTCAGGCAGCAAAAAGTCATATGGACGTATAATTTATATAAATAATTCAATAAGCTTTAATAAGATAATAGATAAAATGAAGCATTAGACATATTGGGCTATATTTAAATCACTTGGAGACCATCAGTTTCAGACCACACGTGACTCATCACAGGTCTGGGATATTTCAGTGGGACTCATTAGCTTGCAAACATTAGCATTTTTTTTTTTTTTTTATGCATGGCATGCTAATCCACTGTATGCGTTCTTAGCTCTTCCTGTAGAGCCATTCACTGTATCCATCAGGGCAGATAAAGAGATCTGCATAATTCTTCAGCTGATGTTCGGCGACCTGTCAAATGTTAAGAGTGATGGGGAGCTTGTCCTTGTGTGCATGCTAGATCAGAGTGTTTGGGTGTAAGAGTGTGTGTATTTACCCGTCTGCTACATGTCACAATGTTTTTATGTAACTGCAGTGGTTGGCAAAAAAAAAGTGCTGATTAATATTTTAGTTACAACTAGAGTACACTGAGCTGGTGAGGCAGTTATTTTGCTTAAAAAATATAAGGGATTTACTAAAGAAGACACAGCTTTTCACTCATTGTTTTGGTTGTTGGACCAGCATGTATCCTGTGTGGTTGAGCCTCATGGGTGTCACCTGCCCCTCCCTATAAAACCACAGCAAATTCAAACAGATAACCAGGCTGTACACTACATGCACATGAAGCCCAAGTAAATGAGTAAATGAGTGCCTGTATATATGTATATACAGTATAAAACACAGCAGGAAGCCAAAGTAAAATACACAAAATAAAGGTCTAAAATAAACTTTTTTTTCCCTCTTTTTTCTTGTTGGAGACCAAGGTGGCCAGATAAATGGCGCTGTGTCTGCAGGATGAGTAAAAGGGGAACTGTTAGCTTAAGTGCTGTAAACAGATTAGCCATAATAACTGGATAACCTGTATATATGGCTAACTATCTTTCCAGTGTCTTTCTTTTCCATCTATCTACAACTATGAAAAATAATGACTTTTATCTTTCAGATTTCAGGAAAACACTCAGCGAAACCAAATCCTGCAAAGTTGGATGGTGGGTTCAGGTGGGCGGGGCTTGGTGCATGGCTGAGAGCGGTGACTGCTTTGTTGTGACATCACAAAGTTACAGGAAGTCCTGACGGCTGGTTTTAAGGCTCAGTTTCTGAATACAGGCTGTGTGCATTTCTCTCTTTGATACTTTCACTGTATTAATACAGAACCTAGACCTGCTTTACAATCAGAAAAGACATGGACAGCCGCCTTTATACAATATGGGATGTTTAACATTTTTCAGTCAGCAGATGTAACGGCACCTCTGATACAACCTCGACTCACCATACATTTACACATCTTTCTACACAAATCCACAGTGACGCAACATTTCCTCATCCTCCTCACTGGGGGCTACATTTAACACACAAGTGAAGACAATATAAGACACAAACCTCTCCCCACTGCTCCATTTTTATGCATGCCAGGGATTCTTGCATGAGTAACTGAGGTTTGCAGTATCATTTCATGACTCCATTTTTACCTTCACATGAGACATATGCCGTGGGCAAGCCCCAAGGAAGGCGGGAGATTCCACAGCTGTTGCTGTTAAATATGCAAATTGGTAAAATATGGTTCAAACTAAATATAACCCATCATTAAAATTTTAACGTTGCATTAAGCAGGAGTATACGGCAATAATGACCCCACTGAGTCACAACCTCAAGATGATTTAACCAACCTGTGAGTGTAATGGCTGAGGATGGAGAGAAAGAAGGAAATGTATGAATAAATATGCGTGCACGAGTCTAATACTGAGGTTACAGTGCGTTGTTGTATGGCTTTGCCCAAGTTTAATGGCTTTTGGCAGAGCTGAGGATTATATCAACTCAGTCAAATAAAGCATCATGTATAGCAGGGTACTGTGAGTGTACTACATCTGAGCGGGGACGGGTGAAACGTGAGTTCAGCTTGGTTTTTACTGTTCTCATTTGCATTGAGCACGGAATCACTGAGTCACCTAACATACGTGTATCATGGCGTGGCATGTTTCCACAGCTCCTATCTCTGAAGTACCATAAGGGCGAGTGCCTCTGATCTCCATGTGCAGTGAGAGTAGAGACTAACTCAGACTGGCAGATGGGTAGAGGGCATCCAGTAAACAGCCATACAGGTCAGGATGACATTAAAATGTCTTTCACTGGCCAGCTCACTAAAGAGGGGAGCCCTCACGCATGCACAGGCAGCAGAGTCACATTTACAACACAGTGCAGCACCTCCTGGCTTCAAAACACACCCACATTCTTAGGTATTTATTATTATTTTTTATCTTTCCTTAATTTCCTGCTGTATACATGCTAATTAGATTAAAACAAATACACTTTTAACTTGTAAGCAGAGTCACATGTGCACACAAGCAGCCCTGTCACAGCTCTGATGGGTTCAGTTGGTAGAGATGAAGATATCCAGCACGCGGTTAGCAGCACGCTCGCACTGACCTCAGACCAGTGAAACACAGCAGACCAGGACATCCTGCAGTCTGCTGAGCACGGATCAACCAACTGGCCATGACGCCTAGACACGGTTTGTCAAGAGAAGGGCCCTCTCTTATTGCAGCACCCGAAATTCACAGCATGCGCAGACCAGGGAGGGGAGAGGCTTGCTGATACATTTTTTAAAAGAGTGATACTGGTAATAATACTGAAACATACCAGCCACTGCTGACTGCCCAAGGTTGGAGCTCCTGCTGAAGAGCCAGAAATGTTCTGTTCTTTGCTGACAATATTTAAAAAAAAAAAAAAAAAAAAAAAAGGCTGATGGCCTTGTCATCTAAGTTTCCAGAGTGTGAATAAAAACCAAATCTGATTCATACACTTCCATTTACACTCAGCAACACGTCCAATGTGTCTCCATTAGCCAGATAAGATATCCTGCTGAATCCTTTGTGATTTTCCTGAGTAAAATCTGAGAGCTGAAATCTGAGAGAGGAAGCTATTGTAGCTTTTTAGCTGTAACGCACCATTCACTTTTAATAACCTCCTCTGTTAGAGTGTTAACTGCTCCACAAAAGAGCAATGGTTCACAGACAGTTATGAGACAGGAGTTAATGGTACAAATGTGTCTCCTGAGTTTTCCTTGTTAGCAACCGTGCTAGGCTAATGGCCTAAAAAGTTTGCTAACTGACTATTAGGGCAGACTTTTAGCTTTGAGAGTTTTATTTTCCCTCTTCAGTAATTTTAATAAAATGAAATGTTATACAATGGTAAAAAAAAAAAATGGCAGGGACAAGTAAACATAACAGTAGAGAAAATAAAGAGAAATCCAAACAGCTCACTACTACACTTCAGCGTGGACTTCAGTGTCTGTATATGAAGATGGACGACGCATCTCCACTTCCTCCCACTGTACAAAAATTACGCAAAAATATCCCACATACAGGTGCTGCCATCTTGCGCTGGTAACATAATTTGGAGCAGCAGGTGTAGTAGTTATCGGGTAGTGAACCCTTGGTATTGAAGGACTGCCCATACATCTCGTCAACCCAATCATCAGTCAATCAGAGCTGTCAATTGTGATGTTACACGCCCTTTCTATAGCAATCGAATAACTAAAATTAAAAAGCCAACTTATCACAAAAATTAGCACTTCGACATGAATCAGTGTGAGAAAGTGACACAAACCATCTTTGGGAAAAATATATTTAACGTGTACTTTGATTTGTTAGTTCGGCCCAATGTCCCATCCGCTAACATGGAGGGGGCGGGGTTTATGACCCCCCCCCCATCAGGGGGCAATCAAAATGTTTTCACTTCACTTCTGAGGAGTTGTTATCTCATCCATCAATATATACAGTCATTTAGCCGTACGCTCACTGTTACTGTGTGCTGCTGCTCAGCACCTTTGAATTTAAGATTTTCATGGAGGAAAAATCCCAGAATGCTTTGGAATTACGTACATATTGAACGGATTGAAATATGATATGACTATGATGAAAATGTGGGAAATTAAGTAGTTTGGATTTCATTGTACGCCGCCAGTGAAGCTCGATCAAATCTGCAGTAAAAGCTGTATCAAGTCTTTCTCCTCATTACACGACGTATTTGAGTTAAAGGCTGGTACTCGCCCGATATTTGGAAAGAACAATATACGAGTCTAACTGTAAAGGAGTCACTGATCCTTATATGCTGGAATCTGTGGGACCCACAGATTGAGTATATGTGTTTGTATGCGTGCGTGTGTGTGTGTGTGTGTGTGTGTGTGTGTGTGTGTGACTCTCCACCTGTTATGCGACTGTGTCCTGCTCACGCCAGACTGTCTGAATCACGCTCGGCCAAGAAGGCAGAACTAAGGCCCTTCTGCTTTCATTTATAATTCAGACCAGCGCCACATACCATTTGTGTCGTGCAGAATTACAATTTCATATCTCCTGTTTCTGGGGAATTGCTTTTTGAGACAGAAAAAAAAAAAAAAAAGAGGTGCATACCTATTGAAGGTTTCAGGTGTTCTTTTGTAAGAGCTCTTTAGGGAATAAAGGAGTATCATGTAAGGAAATTTATCAGCAAAGAAGATACAGTATGAAAGCAGGGAGAGATTTTTCTTCACAAAAAGGCGTCTGAGGGTTTGCGTGCATCCATCAATGAGAAAAATCAATAAATCTTGCTTTGCTTTTGCTGAATCTCACTTCTTTCTGTCCATTCAACCAAGGACTGATGTCTCTATAACAAACATTAAATCTCTTTATATAAATAGTATACACTGTATCTACTTAAGTAACTATACGACACTGTGAATGTACTGAATTTAATAAAGTAAAAATAGAAAGTATCCAGACCATATACACAGAGCAATGTGTGTTGTCTAGGTAACAGACTCTCAAAAGATGTAAACAGCAACAGTATATGAAGGTATGTGCATGTAGTTTTTACAAGGAATACTTCAAACCTTTATCAGCATTACTAACCAAGCAATAACTAACCTTGCTAATAGAGAGACTTGCAATTTAAATTATGAGGGACTATATATACTATAATTCTTGAGCGTAGAAGCTCATTCTTGTCCTTGAAAATATTTTTATAAATTGTAACTCCTCAATAAATATTTTACATTTCAAGCACAGAGAGCGTACTTGAGTCTTGTTGCAAGTCCGTCAGACTCTGCCTCATGAAATCTGAAAGAAACTTTTTGAAGATCATAAAATTGGCTTGGCTAATCCATAATTAGCAGAAAGGTCCAATAACAAAGCGATGTACAGGCTTAGACAGAGAAGACTTTCCCTCCTAATCAGTCCCTTTTCAAGTTTCTCTATTGTGACTGTTAAAGTTGAGTCTGGGACTCAAACATTACGACAATAGACCCAGTTTCTTTCCCCAAAAAGGGAAAGAAACTGTGACTCCATTTCTGCACCAGAAAGTCGCCACATTTTCACATCAGATTGAGAACAGGAATATTTTCAGACAAAACAAGAGCAAATCAGTTTCACGTATAAGTTCAGGCAACCTTAAGACCACAGACCAAAGAAGCTCTTCAGGGATTTTTTTATCCAGAGCAAGAAAAAAAAAAAGGTTATATTAAAAGTCTGTATTTATCAACGCATGGTGGTTTAAAGCCCCTTCAACACATGAAGTATTTCTTCATATAGTTAAATATTCATGACTAAAGTGAAATAACCAAACTTTTATAACTTTGGCAGAAAATTTTGTGTGAATGTAAGATTTATCTTTAATATTAAGAAGCTGATTCAGAGAATTCAGTTTTCTGGATCTTTAAAAGAAACGTCTTCTTGGCATACTATCAGCAAAGACAATTTTGTTCGCAATAATGATGAAATTCTACTGTTAGGGAAGAGAAATAATGCAAATCGGGGTCTTTGATGCCGATAGTGCATGTCCGAACAGACAGAGAAAAACTACGAAATTTAAAGTCCAAATGTTTCGGTGAAAATGCTTTTATAATGCTTATGTCTATTTGATTATGAAGTACAGTAAAATAACAACAGAGACATTTTAAATAAAATCAACACGTAGACAGCAAAATAACAGAAGAGTAAATGAATCCGTAATGCCTCAAAATCAATGTCTGTGTGCAGGAGAAGGATTACAGAGGACAGATTTATAGTTTGCAGAAACAGTGCACAAAAATTCAGTAATGTCCAGCGAGCTGTGAGAATGACAGTGTGTGTGTGTGTGTGTGTGTGTGAAATTGTCTCATCTGCTGCACAGAGCTTCGTGGCAGCCTGGCTGATACTCATTGGTCAACCTGTCATCACTGGTTCTGACTCACCGCTTAACCTTTGTGAGCATACGCCATTATTTAGTACAGCACCGGCCCCGCTGGGAGAGAGGACTGGATAAATGGATGGGGCTGCAGCAGGCAGACTTTCCCCACACATATTCTTTACATACAACGCTCTCATCTACTGTCGCTCTCAGCTACTCAATTCAGACAGAGTGGACAGAGCGTGATTCATTCAAAGTTAGAGGACAGTTCAGAGAGAGGTCAGAGTAAACTTACCTCAGTACGGCTCTCAATCCAAAACAGTTGAATGTTTGGTGAATGTTGAGTAAAAATATCAACCAGATGTATCAAAGACATCCCAGATTATGATCTAAGGATTAACTCCCCTATATATTTCATTATAAAACCGTATATAATGAATGAAATAATGAATTTATTATTAGTTTGTTAAGTCACGTTAGCAAATTGGCTTTTCTTGTAGTGCCACCACAGGGCCAAAGTTTAAACTTATCCTGTGAAATATCTCAACATGTAGTGGATGGATTGGCGCAAACTTTTGAAGCCATATATTATATTATATAATTATATTATTATATAATTTGCAGATAATTCTGGATTTTCCTGTAGCACAACCATGAGGTCAATTCTTTCAAAAGCTATTGGGTGGATTGTCATAAAATTTCATTCTCAGAATAAAAAAATATCAGGTCTTTATACTTGTTCTTTGGCCAATAATGATATCATGGTGACATTGAGCCACATGCATGTTTACAGTCAATGGAAAATATAATTTTTTATATTCTAAGGTTTTATATTCTAATATCTTTGGGTTCTATCACTGCTGACGTCCCAAGTGAACAACGTGTGTTTAATACGCAATGTGCGCCTCTAATTTGCTTTCTACTGTAATAATGGAGGAAATCGATGTTGCTATTGCCAAATGCAGTTGCAGAAGACAAACCGGGGTTCATGTTGTACAGAAAGCAAACCAATTGGAGGGTGTTAGTGAGACTCAAGAAACCGGCTATCATTCTCTTTTCTCCACGCCAAAGGTGGCAGCTCAGAAGAATCCAATGCGGTTGGCAGGCACTGAGGTACAAGTGTTAGAGCTCAGAACTCTTTGGGGTGTGAGTTACTGTGTTAGATATTTCTTGATTTGGGAAAGCAACAGAAAGGCCCAGAGGGATTTTGCAGCATTACTGACAGTGTTGCTTGCCAAAGTTCTAAAACAGTACAGAATGGTACGGTGTGATTCAGCAGAACAAACAGAAACCCTCCCCGGCTGTCTAATCTTCGTAACATTAAAAGACCAGCCACCTGTTTCAAGTAGTTGCTTCTCCCTCTTGTGATCGCTGCATCTGAGGGAAAAGACTGTGATGTTCTGTTTGCAGACAAAGCCGGGATTGAAAATAGACCGGCAAGTGGGATCCCTGGAGCTAATTACTAGCCGCGCCATGATTGTCTTTAAATACCAGGTGGGAAGAACAATGGCAGGTCCAGACAAAAGAGGAGAACAAAAGGCCTTCCCTGTTTGATAAGAGGAGGGCATGAAGTGAATCTGCCACTAAGAACATGTGATGGGTGTGTGTTGTGTATGCGCTTGTGTGGTCAGACTCTCCTAAAAGGGCGCTTACAGAGTAATGACAGTCTATGTCGTGGACAAATCTCAGACTAACAAACCAATCATCAAAGTATCTGCTTGTGGACCATTAGTTTTGCCATGCTTAATGCTCCATATTCACAGTGTTTAATCTGAATTGATTATTATGCAATATTGTGATCCATATCCCAGTCTGTAGAGTTCATTATAGCATAAGTTATTTTCCAGGAATTCTGGCCTCCAATCCCCCCTGACTAAAAAAATCTCTACAAAATCTATTGCATATGTTTGGACTGGCCTAATGATACCCCAGAATAACAAGGCAGTCGAGTGGACAGAAGTTACTGTCACTGCCATACTACGATCATCCCGAAATGGTGAGGCGGTTGTATGTATCAGGGTTAAAGCTGCAAGGACTTGTCATTCCATAAGTCCATCAGCAGAAAATTAACTTCTTTGACAACCGATCAATCATTTTAGTTATTTTTCAAGCAACAATGCCAAACATTCCCTGGCTGAAGCTTCTCATATTTGAAGGTTGGTTGCTTTTCTTTATCGTATAAGACAGTAAAACTGAATATCTTTGGGTTCTGAAGTGTTGGTCGAGAAAAAAAAAAAAAAAAAGCAATCTGAATTCATCCTCTCTTAAGTAACGATAATTGTTAGTAACAGTCCAAGTCAAGAATTCAATGCATTTTTGAATTTGTGTAGGGGGCGTTTTCCAGCTATAACTTCACCATCGTTTTCTCTGCTGCATCCTTGTGACCCAGTATCGAGATGGCACTGGACGAAAATCTGCACAAAGCTGTCAATACGCAACGGCATTCGGTTCAACTGCGACTCCATAATGGGGCGGAAAGGGGGATAGATGCTCCCATGTGTGACTATAGCAAACGATACGAGTCCTGCCGATTGATTCATCCAGGCCTACAGACCAATTATTTATCCTCGCTCGGCGACTGTCCAGAAACTTCATTTTAACGACCCTATCCAGTCGGTGCTTCTTCATAGTCATGGTACGGCAGTGTAATGGATCAGTGGCCACTGTTTTGAGTCAGGGGATGAGCAGAGAGATGGTTTGTATATCAAATATAATGGTCTTTGACGTTAAATAATTAAGGAGGGGGTGTAAAAACTAACTGGTATGCATGTGAACACAGATACACAAGTCAATGATACAGATACAACCACAGATCCCAGTCGTACTGTCGTCAAAAAATTCATTCAAATCTTACACCGAAAGAAACATCTGACTCTTTTTGTCTATCAACCCAGGTTGAGCAATGCTAGCGTTAGCAGCTTATGCTAAACAGAGTCTGAAACACAGCCACCTAGCCATCTGACAGGACCCCGCAGACAGGATTTAAACTTCTCTCTCCAGTTTCATTCTTCAAACAGCTACCTCTGCTGTTTTTCCGTGTTTACAGACAAGTACGAGGAGCATTTGCTTGGTCTTGGTCTTTCAAGTAAAACTGGGTCCTTCTGTCCGTTACTGTGGATTGAGTCAATTCAGTATGTCAATGAATGTTCGCTAAAACTCAAAAAGTTGCTAAAACAAAGGCCTCCTCATGAACTTACATTCTCCTGGATCAATGTGTTATCAAAGGTTTATGATCATTCCATCAGATTCCATCATCTGCCTTGGGTAGTTGTTTTGAATGAGGTCAGTACAGTCGAAATGAAACGTTGAGTTGTTTGACTGTATCAATTCATCTGCTTCCTGCTGGGACATTTAGACTTTATTAATATTCTATTGTGAATCCAGTGATGCGACCTTGCTGACAGCTATGAAAGCTGCTAATGAGTGACAATTAGGGCAATAGCTATTGATAGCAGTCACTTGTGTGGAAAGGCAACATTCATGCTAATTGTTCAGATTGATTAATTATGTTGTCTACTAGCACCGTTTCAATTGATCTCTTGCGCTGCAAAGCTTTTATCGTATGACAACGCCGGTCCCAGCAAGCGTACTCTATCTGACCCCAGTCATTATTAGCACCAGCATGAGAGACAATGATGGCAGTTTTTAAACTCAGTGTCAAATTACTTTGTCTGTGTGCGTGGGTGTGCATGAGAGAAAGAGATAGAGCAAGAGTGTGAAAATAATAATAGAGAACGGGAAAAGATAATGTGACAATGTGACAATGTGTTCTCCTCAAATGTTTCCCAAAATACATCTCCTGTGCTTTCCAGACACACCAAGATGCTGCAATGATGCTCCGCGGCCCTCAAAGTCTCCCCATATATGCTGTCACATAGTCAACATATTATTCTTACAGAGTGCATGCACTCCTCCTGCTCTGGAAGGTACACTTCCTATTCCAGGCCACGGGGGGGAATGGACAGGGTAACAGTGTACACTCAGTGGGTGTCCTGCTACAGCGTTGGCCGGTATGTGTCAGGGCCAGAAGCCTGTCAGTAGTGTGAGCAGGATCAGTCCATTGAATACTAAAAAGTGTCAGTTTCCCCATAGGGTTGACACAGACCTGTCAGCAGTTTGCTGTTCCAGTGAATCCCTAGCTGGCTAACATCTGATGGACCACAGTCAAACATGATGGATCACCTGCTACATCATCTTAACCGCCGCATGGAAGGAGACGGATAGCATGTCAGAAAGAGGTACAGCGATAGGTCTTCGGTTGCGAAGCAAATCTAAGCAATAATGCAACAATTCCATATAAGAATATCCGATTATTATCAAACACAACATAGAGCGCAAGATGGATGAGTTCCCTTTGGGTCGATCAGAAACATCTTCACTTACTCTGACCAGTTCCTGCAGCATCCTCTTTTTGGGCAGAACAATGTGATTTTGAGGTTGTTGTGACACAGTCTTGAGAAACCCTATCCACCCAAGTTTATCCACAACCCAGTCAGCTATGTCTTCTTTATTCCACATGATGGATGGCCAAATGAAGAAACAGACAGAAAACTTTCTGTACTTCCCCCGGCCTCGATTTCATCGTGGCAGACATAAACAGATTTGATGGCGTCTACAAACTGTAAGAAGCAGTCTACGAACTACACAACAGCAGCTCCACTCATGAGGGAAAAGATCTGATTATGAGTCTGTGGCACCAGAGCATCCTTGAGGAGGATCAATAGCGACAGATGAGCGCAGTGGAGTGATTTCTCCCTCTGAGGGGCTATGTCATGTCCCACCATCGTCAAAAACACGGGCAGGCTCTGCAGATGTCCAAGTATTATGACTTAAACCTGGAGCGAAGGCTTGTGGACTGGTCCTCTCTCTATGTGCCAAGTCCAACACGATGAACCATGTCACCAGGGATCAGGCCAAAGGTCAGGTGTGTTCCCACTGTGATCATTCCTAAAAGACGTGTCAATGTTATCATTTTATAACAGGAAGTGATCTGAGATGAGTTCATCAAACCCCAAGAAGAAAAACAAAAAAACAAAAAAAAAAACAGCCCCAGTCTGTCAGACTGTGAGATGAATTGTCAGCAGATGGCTTGTTGACTTGTAAATGCGTGCTCAGCTTTTGTGTTGTTGGAAGATGATGGTAGATTGGCCTTTCCATCTCATATTGTTCCAAAATTCAAATGTGTGTGATTTTACAGCTAGATTTAGATTCTTACGTTATGGATGATAAATGTGTTTCTTTGTTAGAGGTTGTTTTTCTTTGTTGATGATGTAAATGCGTTTTTTTTAGTGATGTTAGATCATGAGTTGCGCTGATGAGCTCTTCAACAAGAGGTAAAATTTATGGTTATGAGATGTTATGAAATGTCTGGCAGTAAGAATTCAATACATTTTAGCTTACTGCAGTATCTGTATCAAAGCCTTTATGGGTCATTCCTTCATAACAAAGGGAGTATTGTAACATTCTGCCAAAGTCTTTCACCTGCAGTCTGAGAGTGGTGAATTCATCCACTGCCAGTCCTTGAAAGAGTAAAAGATGTTGTGCCGAACATATTAACTGGGTTGGTTTGTAAGTCTTTTTGATGAATCCAGCTGCTGGTGTAGGTTGGGTTTGTGCACAATTAACTGCTCCTTCATTAGCATAAACCAAGTATATTTTAATGTGTATTGTATTCAGGACAATACAAAGTTACTTCAAACTATGTTAGGGTCACTGTGAAGTCACTGTCTTTTTTTTTACTTTCGACTCCTAAGCGGATGTAACAGGAATACTATGCAGTACAGATGGTACATCAAATGTACAGTTTGATGTGCGCTGCCGTTGTTCTGCGGGTCATTGTAGCAAAGGGAATAACACAAGCACTACACAGCAGCTTTGTAGTTTGACAGGTCAGTTATGCTTGGTGAGCAGAAAGAACAGAAAAGGTGGAGACATGCACAGATGAAGTGTTTAGATGAGGAGGTGCAGAAGTTTTGTTACAGTTTGGGCAATGTCACAAAAAGTTTTTGATATTAATACCAACATGTCTGGTGAGATGACAGCCCGAGCTGATTATTATATGATTATTTGATCAACATAAATTTTTATCAGTACCAATTTCTAATCATCAATGGATCGTCAGTCATGTTTTTAAGCAGAAATGCCAAAAATACATTACAAATACAAAACATTAATCAATGATGAAAGCTCATTACATTTAGATAGCCCCACCTTTTCGGTCCATTACCATCAGCTTCCACTGACAACAGGGCTGTGTCAAAACAACTGTTAGTGCTGCCAGTAATGTTTAATGGTAAAACCATCAATTGTTGTATTAAGGCTATATCATTAGCATCATTGACAAGCTCTTAGATTATAATGGGATTCCTTTTTAAATGTAGGTGCAGCAAGGAAAAGTCCAAATGCAGATCAAGTCAGAATGTAAACCTATAAACTATACAGGTCGGTTACAGGTGCGTCACAGATTGTAGGCTTGAAACCCTTGATTAGCACTTTTAAGGTTCTACTTGTAAGTTTTCTGTGTCGCTGAACGTGATTTCTTGCTAGGAGCAGGTGGCGGTGACTGACGCTTATCAAGAGCTTCAGCCGTCGTTCCGTTTGCAAGACTAGAGGTTATAATACGCCCCCTGAGCAGCGCTACATCTTCAGGGCAGATTGGTGGCTACAGTGAGTTGCTAACGGAAAGCAACGAGACAGGCCGGGGCAAGCTGGTTAGCGTGCTAACTTCAGTAGAAGAAAAAATACGTAATAAAAACAAGAGCTAACATTGCTGTTGCTTTCCACCAGGAATGAAGTTTGACGCTAAACTCACTAAATGTTTCTTCTAGACTGGTAAGTAAACAGCGGTTGATGCTAACGCTGGCTATGTAGCAATAGCAACACTTACAAATAGCTACTTTAAACAAGCTTTTCCATTCATTGCTTCTCTTTTGACGGATAGTTTAACCTCAGTAACCACACACAACCTCAATAAAATGTCCACTACTGATCTGTTTGTGTCTCCCACAGCTGAAGAGTGATGGTACTGAGCCACACATGAACACCACAACGCTCATTTCTCTGTACAGCAGCAGGTAAAACAGCTGTGTCACAATATTCCCTCTTCTAGTAGCACTTGAAATAATATGGCGAGGCGCTCGCGACATTCTCACAGTGAAAACACAGGCTGGACTCAGTTGCATTTAGAAATGTCAGGTAATCCGTCTTTCAGGGATGAAAAGGCAGCCGTTGGGGATACTCTTGTTTCCTCTAAAGGAATCAATGAAGGAGGTGGTTTTATTTGATAGAAAACAGCGAGGGAGAAACAGGTTTAAGCTGAAAATACATTTTGAAAATGGTTGAAAAAACATTGGTTCTTAGATTGAACAAGGTAACTAAATGGATGCTTACACCATACAGTAGAAATGCACTGACTATACTAAATAAAACATTGGCAAACTAAGCATACGAGAGGTTTAGAATTATATGACGTGTAGCATCAGGCAGTACACAGAAGCATACAGTAAAATTACTCAGTACACACTCAATCTTAGCATGAAAACACAAGCCAAATGCTTTCTTTGCACATTTATCACTGCACCAAAAACATAGTCTGAATCTCTCCGCAATCTAATCTCCACAACTTTAATTTGTGCAGCTGAACTCGAGTTTCCTTTCTTTTCCTTCCCTCTTGCCTCCCATCCTACCAGTCTAAATGAAGGGGCGAGTGTGTGGTGAGGCAGGCCGGAGGAGTTTTGATTTATCTCCACAGCTCACCCAAACTGATGCACTGACAGCCTAGATTGTTCTGTAGCCATGATAAATGCCCCATAAACAGACGCTCCAAGCCTGTTAAATGTGCTAACTCTAGATCCACACAGGGCCAGAGAGAAAAAGGAAGGCTAGATAGGCAATCACTGAGTGGGCCGCTGTACTCTTTGCTCTCATTTCCACATTAAAGCTAGCAGGGTGATAGGATGAGACTGGTGATTCCAGCCAAAGTAGAACAAATGATCCTTTCATGCTTGCTCCCCTAATGTGGTCAAAAACACACTAACAATGCTTTTAAATAGTCCTGTGTTATGATAATCCTGCATAGCACAATGTGCAGAAACAAATGCTCATGCTCATTATGGGTTAATTAACTGGTTAAAAAACAATAGACAGTTCCTTGCCGATAATCTCATTAGGCTACCTGAGAGGGAGAATCACTTCAAGACTCTGGGGCCGATGCCACCTCATCATTACTCTCTTATCTCAACGTTTGAGTATCTTTGTCTCCGTCCGCACATTCAACTTAGCCCATCTGAGTCAGCACTGCCTCTGTAAATCACATGCACCGGCCCCAGAGAGAGAGAGAGAGCGAGCCTCCCGGAAAAAAAAAAGGTGTGTGTTGTCCTCCCATTTCGCTCTGCCTTTCTACTGCCTTCAATAGGAGACCTTTAGGGTGGCTGACTGGCAGAGCCTGGGCAACAGAGCTGAAAAACAAGCAAATAAATCAGCTTCTGCCTATCCACTGCTCCTCCTAGCGCCCATCACTCAGCTAAATGGACAGCAGCCGCTGCAAATTTAGGCCTATCTGCACTCCAGTAGGTGGGTGGTGAGATAGGGTGTGGGATGGTAATGTGTGTGTTTGAGTTTATGGACTGCAGGAAATGGAGACAAACAAGCCTTTAGGTGTACATTTTTTTCAGTAGTTTTCCTGCTCCCTGAGGCCTCAGTGAAGGCACTAAACTCAGGCTTACACTGAACAACACGTGAAACCATGTCAGGTCTGGTTGTGTTACTAAACTTAATCAAAGGGGCTATTTTGAAGTTTTCACTGCCGCAAAATGTGGTTTCTTGCCAGGGGCAGGTGGTTGTGATTAGCTGTTAGCATGCTAACTTCAGTAGAAGAAAAGACATGACAGAGACAAGAGTTAACATTGTGGTTGCTTTCCACCTCTAGAGACAGCTGTTGGCAGGTAAAGGAATGAAGTTTGATGATGAACTCTCAATGTTTCTTCTGGACTGGTAAGCAAAAAGCTGCTAATGCTAACGCTAGCAATGTAGCAACAGGAAAACTTACAGATAGCTCCTTTAAACTTGAGCTAATCTACCATTAAAACTTTCATCTAAGGTTTTCTGGTTGTGAACTTGTGCCATCTCCCAACACTATCACCAGAGAAGAAGAAGGAGAAGGAGAAGGAGAAGAAGAAGAAGAAGAAGAAGAAGAAGAAGAAGAATCAATATTATCCTTCAAAAGACCAGACTATGTCCAATATAAGTGTTTTTAAAATCCTTACTTTCTACAATATCTGCACTTGGCAAGTACAGCAGGGTGAAGGTTGGGGAAATATTGTGGTTAAAGCAAATAAACTAACGTATGGTTATGGTAAGGGAAAGATTGTGGTCATGTTGAATAAAAGGGAAAAAGCTGACTTCGGTCTCCTGCCTGAAAGCCCGTCCACCGCTCCAAAAGAACACACTTATTTTCTTTATCACATGCAGGACACACTTCTTCCTGCATTGACAGTAAACATTGGCTTTGGGTGTAAATCCTGATGTGCGGAATTGTCCAATATGGACATAATTCCCGGGATAGTGAGTCTGCATTTCCTGCAGGTTGATTCACAAGCATATGCAGGGCCAATACATTCACATTCTACAGGCTAAAACTGTCTTTCTGAATTAGTACCAAGTAAAATGAAACTTGTAACTGGAAAAGAAAACAAATCTTGGCACCTAAATGATCCTGCTTTCTTTAGTGTTGTATAAAAATATTATGATTGTCAGGTTGACAGTGTGACAAAACAACTGGCAGGAGTATTAAAAAATATCACATACTTCTCTAGAGCTTATTCCAGCTGACACTGAGCAAAAGGCAGGTTCACCCTGCACAGGTCTCCAGGCGATCACACGGCTCACAATATGATACTGTCTAAAGACATGTACATGCACAACGGCCTATGTTGTATAACTATAATATCTAAAGCTTAGTCTGGACTGGGTTAGATTGGACTTACACAAAACATTTTTCCATTATTTTAGGATAATTTTATTATAAGGTATCATTTTAAAATGATTTCCTATTCTCGAAACATATTAACTTGCTCTGCAAATAGTAAATTAATTGAATTGTTTTATTTTTCAGGAATTTCATAGATGACAATTTAGACAACAGCAACTTTTTTTAGCAAGTGAAAAGACAAAACTTTTGTTGGCTGCAGCTCCTCTGTGCAGGTTTGCTGCTTTTCTCTGTTTCATGTTACTGAAACGTTTTCTCTAATGTTGACCATTAATGACACACAATTACAAGAGCAGTCTACCAGCTCAGCAAAACTGATGCAGCAGAACCTTGTTTTTTTTTGTCAAACTATAGCGTCTTCATTACCCACAATGCAACTCGACCAACAACAGTTTAGAGATTCATGTGTGATATGTTAATGGCAGCTAATGAAGCCTTCAGCTGCTAGCTGTAAGCAGAGACAAATAGTGGTCTGGTAAACTCACTTCCCTCTAGCTCCACAGTCTCCAAGTTTTTTCATCTTCAGACCCAACTAACGCTGACTCAAGTGACATCACTGAAGGTCATTTATCAGACTTCACACAGCCCCCTCTGGAGACAAACAACTTTTTTCAGTTATACTTCCAAAGACCGGTAAACTGACTTTAATGTGTGGGTGCCCCTTCAAAACAATGAGTAAATGTTAGTAAGTAAATATATATATATTGTTCAGTAACAGATTTGGATTAGTCTTGCATAGCCAGACCTGCACAGTGCTGCGTTGCCCCGCAAAGGAAGAGCCTCAGAAAACAGCAAAGACGTATGTTAAATGTGAGACTGCACGATGCAGATCTTCATCAAAACTTTCTAGCTTGGAGGTTGTTGTCGTTTCCCGTAGTGGAGAAGATTTTGAAATCCGTAACAGGCAGGAGAGGCGGAAAGGCAGGAGTGCTCCGCCTGGAACTGGCGCCCAATGGCAGGCTTTATACTCACAACCTACATCCAGTCAGACTATATTAGGATTTCTGCTATCTAACCATTCTCTAAACTCTCTTACCCTTCACAAGGTCTTGAGTGGGTGGAGCTTACACCAGCTGACTCTGGGCAGAAGGTGGGGTACACCTTGCACAAGTCACCGGTCTATCTAGAGCTGAAAATACAGTACTGTCTAAAGAAATCTAAAAAACTAACGGATGTGCAAAAAGGACCCGTGGATAATTCTGCCTTCCTCGGAGCTCGTTGGCAAGACTGGACTGACATCATCCTACAGTAAGTTGGGCTTTAAGGAGGCTTACTATCATCTCCCACAGGCCCCATCACTGCTGTGCAGATAACTGCAGAAGAGCCTGGAGTTGATGTATGCTCACAGATGTGACATATCACCAGTCACAGGTGCAGTCTGAACACTTCTCTTTCGTTTCAGCCATGCATGTATTCATCCCCATCCTCTCTCTCTCTCTCTCTCTCTCTCTCTGGTCAGCAATCATCACCACCACAACAGGACTTCAGCGTTAGGTGGATCTGGACTGCTTGGCAGCATCATTTGTCAAACCTGCAGCACTCATGGCAATTGGGCACCTGACAAAAGCTTAAAGGCATATTATTCCATGAGGCGTCCCGTGTGTGTGTTGAAAAGCCACCGCCTGTGACTGCTCCAAATGTCCATCTGTGTGTGTGTGTGTGTGTGCGGGGTAAGAGGAAAAAAAAAAAAAAAAATGCAACGGTGTGAGCCGGTTCAGAAGTGCTGTCTTATTAAATTATCTCTCTGCCTTTTACAGCAAGGCCCCCACCCTTCTCTTTCCATCTCTCTCCTAGGCTAAACATTTGTCTTTCCATTCATGGGTGAATTTGTATTCCATTGAGATGGGTTCCTGGTGGTGGACTGATGGCTGTGGGAGGGAGGATGGTGGTGGTGGTGGTGGGGGTGGTGGGGAGTGGTGGTTGGGGGGGGGGGTGCAAAGTCCGCATTCAGGCTTGCTGTTTTCCATCTCACTGCTCGGTTACAGCACTCGGCGGGCAGACAATACAGAAAATCAAAGCCTGGCCACAGTTGCTTAAATATGGCTTCTAATTAATGCAGTTCATTACGAGCACTTGATGCCACTTTTTTATTGATCACCAAACATTATTTAAAAATATTCGTCATTAGCATAACATTTGTCAGTGCGGCTGAAGATTTACTTAAATAGTGAATATATATTTCTCCTCCTGGTGCTTTTTAATGTAAATACTCCAAAGTCTTTTTGAATTTGTCTTAATATATTCTGCTGCTGGCGTGTAACTTACAATACTTTATGTGTTGCAATATATTATGAGACTGTTTTAAGTACAGAGCCAATTACTTCATTCTTACTCACAGTTGAATTTATTTGCAGTGAAGTACGAGACTGCTTGCTGTACAAGACCCCCCCCCCCCCCCCCCCCCCCCCCCTTATGGGACCATTAAAAAATTTCAACCCTGTTTAATCTCATCTCAAAAAAATGACGGGGCACTTCCTGTCTGATACACACCTCGTGCTCTCATTTAGCACAGCATCACAAGCGGCTACGAGAGCTCCCCTCTTGATTGGGTCAGGTGACTGTTTATTTAGCAACACTCCATTAAGTTGACACAGCGACTCCTATCACGAGGTGCGCCACTTTGCCTTTAATCAAATTGACAGCTGAGGAGCTATAATCAATGGGGCTATTTACATAATGCCAGGCTGCAAAAAAAAAAAACAAAACAAAAAAAACAAAAACACACAAATGGCACCACCTGTTCTGTGGTGGTGAGGAGGAATCCTCCAGCAACAGGGTGACAAGCACAGTTGCACTTTTGTCATGTCAGGTTTGTAATAATTTACAAGACAAACTTCATTTGGAAATGCTGCCTTCACACCCGGGCATTCAAAGCCCACATTCAAAACATGTGTCACGAGGGATTCAGATCTTTTTGTGTGTCTTTTTTATGTGGGTATGTGTTACTTATTATGTGCCATTTTGGGTCAGATCTCTAATGAGACTTCCTGGTTAAATAAAGATGGAAGACATTAAAAAAAGACCAAGGCCAATTTCTGTTGAGTAAATGCTTTAAACACGCTCGTTACGTCTCAGCATGAGCACAGTGTGTTTAGGTGAGAAGGACAGAACATAAATATAACTTTGTTTACAAAAAACCTAGACAGGTTACCTTTAATTACTGTACAAGGTAAAATGTTCAAATATATATCTGTCTGACTAAAAACTTACTTTAGCTTTTAATGAATAATGGAACAAAATAATTATTTGTGCTGAGCTGACAATATCAGTTTGTTAGTCATGAGTTGAGTTGAGTGGGAGTTAGGCGGGGTCAGGCGCTGCCAAGACGATGATGGCAGAGCAGCTCACTCTGAGCTTCAAGAACTGCTCTTCATAAACCCACAGGTGAACGTCACTGAGGCTACGTCCACCTTTATATGCAATCTATGGTAAAACCAGATTCAGTTGCTGTTTACACTGTAAACGGTTTGATGGGAACTGGGTAAAACATCTCCTTCAAAAATAAGAGGTGATATCTAGATCTTAATTTAGTGTGCTCCATCCCATAGCCGCCTGTCAAACTTCTTCCGTCTGGTTTCTCCAATTTTAAGGATGACAAGTAACCCTTATAGTTTTTGGAGGAGCAATAAAAAAATTTTTGTCACAGATAATTAAACCAGCCAGCCGGTAACCTTCTGAAAAACAATAGCTGAAAATCTCCAAGGCTGCTCTGCTGACATTTAGACTGTTTGTCAAACTGTCTACCCTTTTCAACAGAACTATGAAATCCATGGTCAACGTATACAGTTTCATAGCGGGACTTCTTTTTCAGGACAGAATGAAAGAGCAGCTTCCAGACAGACTTTTAGTGCTGGAGCAGGAAATGAAATGACTCAGTGGGAACCTGTCAGAATTAGTGCTCAGTCAGGGAGAGAGCTGCATATCAATCCAAAAGTATATTAACACCAGTTGCAGGAGTTTTACCCATAAATGACCTTATTTATAAGGTTTTTAAAATCTGTGAATGTGCAGTCACAGCAGATTAATATTAATGCTAATGTCTTTCCAAAACATAACAGCGGGCTTTCCGAAGAATTGTAGCTTCTATGGAATCAAACATAAGCAGGAAGTAATGTCGAAGCAGCCCTCTCATCTATGTTTGTCTTTATTTAAAAAATTTGTGTCCAATTGTTTCGTGTTTATTGTTTGTTTTTTTTACCGAACAGGCTTTCCACATAAACATAAACATAATCCGCTTTGATTTCTTTTTCCCCTGAATCTCAAAACTGAAATTCAGCAGAAACAAAAGGATGTTTTGTTTCTCTGCATTATTCATTTGTAATTACGCCGAGGATTTCATCATATATGATCTCACTTTATTGCGGCGCAGCACGTGACTGTGGCCCGCGGGTAGAATCATTTACTAATGGCCTCCGTTTGCTCCCCATTCAATAATAATAATGAGCTTGTAAACAAACACAAAGCCATAAAAGAGATTCTGGCACTTTCCGTGTTCTCCATTTACTGGAACCTGTGTGATCAATTATTCATAGGGTTTCTATGGTAGCAAATCATGAAGAAGCATCAAGTTTCTCGTGCCACACAATTGGTTGAGCTCAGGCGGAGATGTCAAAGCCTCTTTCCTATAACCCCTGCCTGAGGCACAGTATCCATAAATAACTACTCACATTGTTTTTCAGTCTTTGTATATTTTGTGGTTGCGTTAAGTTCCCGCATTTGAAAATGTAATAGGTACGTTTTAAAATGAACTCCAGGAAAAATAAATAAAAATGTGATTAAGAATAAAAAATAACAGGGTGTGTGTGCAATCCCTGTTTGTCAGATTTCACATGCAGGTTATTTTTAGTGTGTGATGTTTTCCTTTTAAGCTTTTAATTGCTTTTCTTGCGAGGTGAGCTGACACCAGACACTTTGACTGAATCTTTTTTTGGTCTCAATAATGAAAATACTGCATTTATACAGTAGAGGGGAAAAAAGTAAATCCACGTGGGAGTGCACATAAGTCATCCACTGACATTGATAGTAAAATTAGGTAAAAAGGAGCACTTTCTGCACTTGTTGTTATGGCGACTGCAAAGATATTACTTGTGACAAATGCCTCCGTCTCCTCCGCTGATTGAGAGCAGAACTGGAAGCGATTACAATTTTCTTTAAATGAGTGAAAAGCAGGAAAGCTGAGGGAAAGCCACAGACTGATGGTGCTCAAGACATTTGCTGCAGCACTGAACTGAGGCATTTCCTGGAGAAGCTCAGGAGCCATCAGCACCAGCCAATCACACACGTGGAAACTGTGCAGTGTACAAAAACCACTCAGAACGCCGGATCGTAACAGACTCATCTCTGCAAATAACATGTGCTCGTGGATTGCTCATGGATGAGATTTTCATCCCTCCCCCCCCCCATGGCTGCTGCCATGGTGATGACCTCCCCCCCACTGACTTCCTCACCTCCAGAAACAGATAATATTATTTCAACTTTGCTTTGTACTTGTTGTCTCAGAGCGATGCTTGGCATAAAATCTGTATTTTAATGTTCTCATCAAGACTATTACGAAGTCCAAAACACCTGATTTCCACATTACACAAAACTGCCTTTACACATCAGCGGTGCAATAATCTGCTGTATAATGTCCACATTTGTCTGTCATTTTACATGCACAAAGAAAATGAAATCGTTTTCTGCAAACACCTGAAACGTTATGTAAAAGGCTTCATTATATTCCATTGGAAGCAAATATAGAAGCAACAACAGCATCTCTGTCTTAATTAAAAAATTAAGGATGTTTTGCTACAGCGCTGTGCTGGTGAAACTGACCTCCTGGAGGAGGAGAACTAGTTTGCCAGAGAAATTATTAAAGTTATAATAAGTCACTAGTCAGTTAATTATGTTCTTACATTATCCCAAATGTTTCCATCAATTCTCCAACCTAGAGAAATATGTGAATTTAATCATGGTATTGTGTCATTTGGTCGCCTGTCACTGACGTCATATGCTCTATGTGCATGTGCTTGTGTTGTAGCTGCCGACCAGAAGCTCAAATAGACTTTTATCCAGTTTTAAGCCACATACACTTTTATACCTTGGTCGTTTTGAACTATATGTTTAAACTGGATGAAGGATTTTAGTCATCAAACGTCTGAATCTTAAAAAAGCTAGGCAAAAGTTAGACAGCTCAGCCCCCAGCCCCTCCAAGACATCCTGTGTATGGTGAACAGCGACGGATGATTTTAACATGAAGCTACTTTATTCTGTGTTTCTACTGGTTTTAATCCCCTGGTCCATTTGTTTTACGGAGAGAAGGAAACGTCTGCGGATTAAAGTTAAAACCTCCTGAGCGTCTGTTTCACGAGGTTTCATAAAAACAATCAAAACAAAGGTTAGCGGCAATCTCAGCTGCCAACTCTTCCCTGATGTCCTGACTCTGCCGTACGGTGTCGGTGAAACACTGACTTTAAACATGAAACTGCTTCATTCAGTGTTTTTACTGGTTATAATCATCGGTTCTGTTTGTTTCTTTGATGGAAGGAGACCCTCTGTGGATAATTCAGCTCCTGGTAAAAAAAAAAAGTTCCTGAACTAATGACAATGAAAGAATCCAAACTGGGAGAAGCTGACAGCAATGGTGGTGAAGACTACGACTCCCATGATCCCATGCTACTTCACAACGTCACCTTTTGTTATTGTTTTGATTGAGAAACTCCTAGCGGCACTGGTTACATACTGTGCGTTTAAATGAATCAAGATGAGGATTGTTAACTTTATGAGGTCTATGAAATCCTCAAACAGCTTCTAATTTCTAACAAAAAAAAAAGGTAAAATAAAGTCAAATAAGTAAAGTAAGTAAAATAAAATTAAAATAAAGAAAACTACCAATTGTCCAGTCTTCAATTTCTGGGACAACAGAACACAGAGCTTTGGCGATTAAACACAACTTCAATCATAATTTTTGACGAGCAGGTTCTATGTATCTACTGTATCTCTGTGAGTGTGTGTGCGAGGCAACAATGGCAATAAAAGCATCCAGTTGGACTAGACACAGGGGAAATGCTTGAACTATACCCGTAATTGGGTCTGTGATAGTCTTGGCAGCCCTGATAAAGGCATCCTAATGGGCTGAGGCAAATTATCTGGCTCATAATCAGCAAAGCCTGTAAAGGCCTGAGCTGGAACCGCACAACTGTACAAGAAATGAAGACACGAGGAGAAAACAACCACTGAGAATGTCTGCCGCCGAGATAATGTAGAAGATCAGATCAAAAGATGAGAGCATCTCAGACATCTTTACAACAGCTTTAACCCCTGGGAATATTTCCTCATTCAAGGCAGCGCAGGTCAAACGCCAAAATATCTAGAGAACAGCGAATCTGGCGAAGTATTTTTGTCTCAGCAGATTCTTACATTTCCATGCTTGATCTGCTCTGTCACATCATTTTGCAGATTGCTTTCTCTTTGCAAAAGGCAAGGACAGCCCCAGCTGACTAATCAAAATGCTGGCAGTGCCCAGAGAGAGAGGCCGCGAATCTGAGAAAACAAACACCCGAAGTAAATCAAAAGTGATTTCAGAGGATGATCACAGATGGTGCGACCGAGGAGTGCTCCTACAAATTCTGCGCATCCCTTGGTGATTCACACGTTTCCCAAGCTGCTGTCTACACTCCTCTAAAATAGCATGTAGCCCATTATGAATGCAAATAAAAAACATGGCTTGAGACCGGTTCTGGAGGTTTATGCTCTAACTGACAGGTAAGGAGATTGCTATGTAACCACCTAGATAACTGTGACTGGCAGACTAACATATTCACAGGAAACATAATAGGAAGTCTCGTTATTGCAAAAGACGGGAGATGAAATAAAATCTACATAACAACAGTCTCAACAACTTGATTAAAACCTTTTCACTTACTTCACACTGCGTTGACCGTTTCCCCGTTAACTAGTTCTCAAACTTTCAGTCGTTACTGTGGGTGTAAGTGTGTGATGGCAACTCATAATCTCACATGCATGCAGACAAACACACACACACACACACACACACACACAAGGACTCACCCCACTGCAAAGGAGCGAGCTGCAGGTGCTCCAGGACCAGCTGGTTGAGGACTCCCTCCACGCTGGCCTCTCCACGGCGCCGCAGGGAGGGGTGGGAGGGGTTAAGGAGAAAAGCATGGTGTGTTTGTTTTTTATTTTGTTTTTTTGCATTTTGAGAGTTAATGACAAACACTGCTGTTTACACATACACAATATTTTACCTGCAACACTGGGAGTTAGAAAAAAGAATAAGACTTTATTTAATAATAAGACTTTGTTTGTACAGCACTTTAGCAACAAAGCGCTTCACACGAGTCAAATATAAAACATCCAAACAAATCAAAGTAAAAATGTAAATGAAATTAAAACGACATCACACAATAAACGCTTGTTTATAAAAAAATATGTCTTGGGAACTGAGATAAAACTGACTAGAGAGGATGCTACAATTTTGGTAGTTTTACCAATAACAACACACACACACACACACACACACACACACACAGCAGCAGTTTACACTCACTTAATAAGGTGACAGACCCATGGTGGGAAAACATTCATTTCTTAAGTAAGTGTTAGATTTTAACAGACTGAACGGTGATGAGTGCTAATGTTGTTAGCACCCAGCTCAGCTACGTTAGCCTAAACAAGCTAACGTTAGCCTTTGTGAACATTGTGTGTGAAGCGTTGCTACAACAGTTACACTTCAGGACACAAACATGTTGACGACATGTTGTTACTCGCTGCACAGATCTGATCAGATCTGGGTGTCTTTTCTTTGACTGACACTGGCTGAGGATTATAGGGAGAGGCCGGCCTGAGCGTGGTCATTAAAAGTCATTAAAAGTCATTATAAGAACTTTAGAATCAGTTCTACAATAACAGGCAGCCAGTGTAGAGATGGTAAGAACGGGGCTGTTCTGAAAACATTTTTTTTGGACTGAGCGAGGAGCCGAGCTGCAGCATTTTGAACTAACTGGAGGCGGTGCATTGATTTCTGATTGAGACAGGTATATAGGGAGTTACAGTAGTCAAGGCGGGAGGAAATAAATGCATGGACTACATTATATTGTAATTATAACCGGCTAAAACTGTAACAACCCTAATAAACTCTGCCGTCCAGAGGAAGACACAGAGCAGGAAATTTGATATTTGATAAGATATTTGCACTGTCTGGACCTACGATTAAGATCTCTGCCTTAACACTATTTAGCTCTGAGACATCCACTTATGGATGTCATGTAGGCTGTTCTGTAGGGATCCAGTTTCCTGAAAATGCTTTGCAGATAAACAATAAAACAAATCGGTGTGGATGACCGTGTGGATGCGTCCTCCTCGCATTACATGGACAACAAACACAGCAAAGTTAAGCAAGAACCACCAGCGGATTAGTCATAACAATGTATTAGCAGCAGCAGATGAACATTACAACCACACAAAATGCAGATATCACTGGGCAATGCAAAGTAAAACTGTAAATTGAAACTGGTGTTTAACTCCAGTTTACAGCTGCATTTGTTTTTACTAATAAAAAAATCTTTAAAAAACCCCATAAACTGACTGCATCCTGTAATTTCTCTGTTATCCGTTCATTTAGATGTCAAAGGTGCAGGGAGACGCGTGTTTCTGTAACCTTGCTATGACGACGGCATTAGACTGATCACAGGGAAGACTACCGATGTATGAACGCCGCATCAAAACAAATACGACTGTCAGAGAGCAATTACCCAGATAATATGTGATGATAAGGACAACGCTGATCATTTACACAGCTGACATTTGGAATAATGGGTGAGACGAGCAGCGCCCAGAGCACCGAACCTGTGTCTATTAACCTTTTAGGGAGAGTGGAGGGGGGAGAGAGAGAGAGAGAGGGAGACGACACATACTGTGCTGAGAAGTGCCTCTGCTGTGCTGCTGGATCATTTCCAAACTCAAGAGTCTGACTCACGGCGAATCACATGTCACAGCATGCACCTGCATCTTATTCCAAAAAACAACGCTCAGCGCCTCAGGCTTTTGATCTCTTGTGTATAGTTTTCTACTTCACGGCTTCAGTGGAGCTGTTGGGAGGAAACAGGAGGAGGAGGCGGCGACAGTTCGTCTCCGCTGGTCCGTCCTGGGTGACACGGTATAAGCCTGATGATCAACCAGCACTGAGCGTCTGACTCTCCGCTGCAGCAACAACTCCGCTCTGAAACTGACAGCTTTCATAACACGGGGGGATGTTCATTATATCCAGTGACCCAATGCACAAAGAGAGTAACCGTGGTAACCCCGCTGCGTGACTCCACCGGTGAAGGACACACAGTAAAAATTCACTCACTCTTCATCCTAAAAACTGATAGCATCCTAAATTATTTAACCACATACAGATACAACTGTCATAAGACTAATACACTAACACAGAATATTAATTACACCATACATTAGGGAAGTGTCTCAGCAACTAAATGGACTGCTGTGAGATCTGCTACACATATTCAAGATTAATTCTAATGACTCTGCTGATCCCCACGACTTGTTCTCGACCGCCAACGTTTTTTTGTTTTTTTTTTTAACTCCAAGTTAGAGCCTAAAAAACCTTAATCAACTTCATGTTTCACAAACATTGCAGATAAAAATGAGTCTCCCTCTAACAAGCTCAGAGAAACTAGGAACATCTGCCTCCACAGAACAGTGCAACAGCTGTATTGGGGAAACAAGGGGTCACAAATGGTGCTTGATTTAAAAGGTTTCTGTCATTGATCCATCCATTGATTTTCCAGCACTTATTCAGGTGTGGGTCACAGCAGGTTGGGAGGGTGAGGGTGTGTTTTTTTTTGTTCAGTCACTCCTGTTGCTCAAGCCATAAATATTATTTTGAAAACTTTTACTTCAGATAATTAATTTTTACAAGAAAACGCTGAAGTCTGACGTCTGATTGTAAATCGACACATCTGAACGTTGGTTATGCAGGAGAGATGAAACTGAGGACTACAGCTGAGCATGATGCCTTGAAGGTGATACACGACTTCTGAACCAGTCCTAAACTGCACTGTCTTCCCGTGTCCACCGCGTCCACTGAAGCGAGTCCATACTCGAGGTTAACGTGCGGTCGCTTCCGGCTGGCTGCAGTGCATCGGATGAACCGTGATCTGGATGTGCTCTGCTGCCTACGACAGCTTCACAAGGAGTTATAATAATAATAATAATAATAACTGATTGTGAAGTGGATATTAGTGCTGCTGAAGACAGCTTTGAGAAACAAATGAACCTCCACACTGTACGTTCAGGGGTGAGTCATGAACTCAGCAGTGACCTCCTGTAGGGGAAGACACGCGTTTACCATCCCTCGCTCACTGTATACGGCCTTTTCTTCCTATGGGCGAATCACTATAACTCACACTCATCAACAAAACAGCAATAATATTGTAGGGACCTCATAAATTACAAATTAAAGTGACTGTTACTTTGCTCAAGGCCAAGCGAGTGCTTCCGAGTGTGCGACACGCACTGTAATCAAATCTTTTTATTTCTTCAGTTTTTCATGCTGTAAAGGGGAAAATCCAGCCTGAAGCAGAATTGACATTGTGCTCTTCTGATGCTTTCAGACGGCTGAGTCACTATCTGCACACAGAGAAACGTCTCCCTGCGCAGCAAACGATAGCATCAAGACTTCACTCGGTAACGTCGTGTGACAATTCCGGCGTCGCTCCATTGACAATGCGTTGGTAAATTGACTCAGTAGAAGTTTTATCCCATCCAAATGAGTTTTATTGGAATACAAGGCTTCCAGCTGTGAATGAGAAGCCCCTTCATTTGAGGAAGGTTGCGAGACTGAAATGGAAAACTTCTCCTTTTTGCTTCCAGTTTACACTTTGTTCCTCGTTGCATGTTTAGAGCAACGTCGTTTCTAATTGTTTTTTTCTCGTTTGCTTTGGTTTGTCGCAGGGTCGCCTGAGAAGACACGGGATTTATTGATGGCGATGTGCTGCTCAGCTTCAAAAGAAACTTGCATGAATTTATAAATTACTATCATAACATATGTTTGAAATTGGCTGAAAATGATTAAACAGGCAGTTTTTTTTGCTGCAGTAGAACGGGTGCTATCAGACTCGCTGCTGGGAATACACATTTATTTGTCATTTTCTTTCTTCATTCCTGCCTACATGCTGCCACATTACTTGTAGATAAAACAATGCACATAACGATGGGAGTGTTCACGCCTTCATAAAAAGGGGGAAAAATATAATGGCAACTTCAGTGGCTCAGAGATTGGATTCATCATTAATTGCACACCACGTTCACCAACAGTCTGACAGGCACTTCTTAAATCTCTAAATGTGTGCACCGGTAACCGCCAACTGATGAGTTATGGGCTGATACGAGGGACTATTATGCACGATGACTAGTGGTTCTTTTCAGCAGGAACACGTTATGAAACTCATGAACTTTACCAGAATCTTGACTGCGGGAACTTTGCTTTTGACTTTCTCACCACACAAACAGTCTTTTGCAACTTTGCGATGGCCCGGGGCTTTGTCTGCCATGTTGAAAGTCGCTGACTGGTCAAAGCGAGCCCTTGAGCCTGCTGCAACCCAGTGTGCAACATTCATTCGGGCTCAGTAAACATACGCCGGCTGGTTTTGTTTTTTAATCATGAAACCACTGTAATAAAGGCTTTTTAAACTTTTCTACTTTAACAAAGCAGAGTGCCTTGATTTGTTCGGGGAGTTCAGTTCCACTCTTGTATAGCTGCAGGTTGGACCCCCCCGCCCCCTTGTGAAGTAATGTCGCCGACTTCTCAAAGAGGCTAAAAAAAGGCTCCAGTCTTTTTTCTTGTTTTGTTTTTTTTGTTTTTTTTTATCTCCTTTGCCAACTCTGCGCATCTCCTTTCCAAGGTGGATTTAATGTCTCACAACAGTTTGTTGTCTTATTGCATGAAAAATAAATATCAGGTTTCCTATGCCTCAAACGATGCTGTTGCTTCTTAATGTTAGGTGTTTAATTTGACTAATATTTACAGTTCCTTAAAGGTCCCATATTGTATGTGTTGTTTGATTACAGATCAGGTCTAGCTTCTATATTAATACTGTGAAAGGATCAAAGAGCTCAGTCCAAAGAGAAACGCAAACTCAGCCTTACAACGAGCCGTCAGGACTTCTGGAACTTTGTGATGTCACAACAAAACAGTCACAGCCCTCAGCCACTCTACCCAAGCCCCGCCCACCTGGACCCACCATCCAGCCACGCAGGATTCGGTTTCTCTGAGTCTTTACATGAAATCTGCTATATTTTTATTCGATCCCTCAGAAAACAGTCAGCCAATCATAAGAGAGGCTATCTCCTCCTCTCTTCTGATTGGCTCACCGACCCGTTGTTACTAGCGCTCCAGGGAGAAGCCAACACTTCAAATAAAACACAGGAAAAGTGTAAAATACGGGACCTTTAAGTATAGTGGGAACACCACTTCATTATTTATTAACTCCCTCCTTCCTGGGACCATTTGGTTGTTAAAGAAAAGAAAAAAAAAGTTTAAATTAAAAGCTGTATTGCAAGTATAATGTTTGCCAAGGTTTTAAAACACATAACACACATGCTAACAGGTGAGACAGACAAAAAAAACAATAGTGGGGGTATTAAAAGACAGCACAGTGTATCTGTTAACAACCCCACAGACCACAAGTACAAACCCAGCTTGCATGTGTGTTACGAGTTTTAAACCTACACATCTTTGATCTCTGGCAGTAAGTGTGTTGTACATGAAAGGCCTGAAGACAACAGCGTATATTCTATAAAGGAATAGATGAGTTGTCTCCCTGTGGAAAAACCAGAACACAGAGAGCAGCATGCTGACAACGCTGGTGTCAAAGATTACCTCGGATGGACCGCAAAGCTTGCCCACAAACTAGGACCTATGGGAAAATGTTCTATCATACTAATGTGAGTATGTGCCACAATCACACACCCACACACACACACACACACACACACACACACACACACACACACTAAGACATCACTTCACAGTGTCAGAGTGGCAAGTGTTCTACCATACGCTTTCCCCATCTGTCAGTGTAGGCGAACAAGATCCCTGCTGGCCAGAGGGTCTCCAGATGTGGGATCCAGATGTCCTGCATCTCTGATCTGACTGATGTCAACAAACAACATTCAATAGGTGCACCCCTGACTGAATCTGTCAACACGCAACACTGCTGGAGGATATTACCTGTAACCGGGATCCGGACACACCGCGAGTGTGAAACCTTTCCCGTCTCTACCTACTGTCTGTCTAACCATGATCTGCTCAGACTGCTTTCTCTGTCATAGCTCTGCCATACATGCAGCCACTGGAAGGATATGATGCTCCAACAGATGCCCAGCTTGCTGTTGATCTGGCAGCCCTGGGCATGCTGTCGCTCCTCCTCCAGCTGTTTGGGGTTAGTGAAGCGAGCGGTCTCCTGGTCCGGCTGTGGCAGACTCTCAAAGTCAAACTTGTCAACCTGGATGGCCATTCTGCAACAGGAGATGGGAGAAGCACTTAGAGATACAGGTGTCTGCTTGCATAATTACTCACTGGCCAAAGGGAAATTCAACAGTCCTCGTTTTATGACTCTGGGGAAATGACAGTTGCATAATTGTCACATGAAACTTTATAAATAAGTTAATAAAGGTTCTGCTGACAGATGTTAGAGGGCTCACTTTTATGGATTCAAAGCTGTTGATAATTGTATTTGAGACTAAAAGAAGTTTTGGAGATCTTCAATTCTTCTTCTCCAAAAAAAAAAAAAGTCAAAGCTTTTAATGTAAATATTCAATTAACAATATTGTTGTCAATAAAGTGTTATTATTATTTGTCAAGTTTTTTAAAAAGTGACAAATACCCATCACAATTTCTCAGAGCCAAAACACAGACGCAATTTCAATATATGTAATATTCAATTCACAAACATATAAACAGAGAAGAGCAACTGATCAATTATCAAATTAAAAAAAGTAAAACAAAAACAAGTGACTGTGAGCTTTCTACATTCAGTAGCTCCTTTAAGACCAAGTGACGATAACAGTCTTTATGAAACGTGTTTCTGAGAAGCTCGGTGACGTAGTGCGTGAACTACTGTGGCTCCTGACGGCTAACAGCTTACACGCTAGTAAGACGTCAGTTACAATAACTACAACTCCAAATTTCTTGTTGAGTTCTTTGCACTGGGGTCGTTAACTCCCCTGACATTTTTCACTCTGGACTGTTTGTTATTTCATCCAATAAAGAATCACTGAAGGGGAAGAAGAGCTAATGAGTTTGCTAACTGCCAGGTACAGAGTTAGCAAGTTTGTGGCCTAGTGAGCTCTTCAGTTCACACGTTTTATTGAAAAGAATGTGTTTATGCCTCATGTCTCATAACCGTGACTGACATCCATTGCTCTTTTGTGGAGTCGTTTACACTCAAGACAGTGAGGGGGATAAGGAGATGTTGGTGGCGCTAAAAGCTAACAGGCTACGACAGCCTCCTCCATTTTGGCCTCTGGTTCACCCAGGGGTCAGCCCTGCCACGACAGCTTCTTATTGGTCAGCGTAAATGTCCTCGTCATTCATAGATTTTACGTTTCCATTTAATTCCATTGCAATGAACTGGTTTTGCTGCAAAATGCTGATGTTTTAAATGCTGGCATGACTCATCCTTAACTGCAACAAATGTAAAAAGTGTGTGTGCACTGGGTTTCAATAAGAGCAGGATGTCAACAAACATGACTGGGAATAAAGTTTATACCACTTTCCATCTAAATTAAAAGCAGCAAAAATCAATAAATCCTCGTAGTGTCGCAGTCATTTCAGGCAAAAACTCCTCTCCTGCCCTGCTCAGCAGAAGGTTGAATATTTAATACTATGAATATGTTTAGGTAAACTACATATTTAACAACATACTTCATGCATTTACAGTTTCCAGTTCTCCCTTACCCCCTCTATAGATCACAGCGGTCTATGCTCATCTTCATCTACAGAATATTTCCATGGAAAACCGTGCTTACACTTCTGCCTGATGACAACCGATGCAGGCTGATTTGTGTGGTTTGGCAAGCGATAAATTATTTATCTAGTCTGAACAAACACCCTTAGGCCCAAGCTCCCCTCCTCTACACTGAGGCTGTTTCTAAGTTATTTATTAACAAGAGCCGGGGTGTTTGTTGCCCGAGGTTACACCAAGTGCCACCTCCAGGATTCAAAGAGCAGGTGCAACACACTCAGCTCAGACCACACGAGCACTCATCAAAACGACCCCCCCAAAGCCCACCTCTCCCTCACAGCGTTTCGGGCTCTGCATTCAAAGATGAAATTATTAATTGGATGTATTCTTTCTCAGACTGTACAAATCTCCGTAGGGTTCAGAGTTCGCTACAAAGACAGTGGATGGAGATATCCTGAGGGAAAAAGGGGAGATAAGAGAAAAGGAATATGGGATGAGGCGGACTATCCCAAATGCCTGCTGAAAGAAGCTGCGCAGCCCACAACCTGACAGCTGCTCTGCCTCAGTAAAATACCAAAACACTATGAAATACCAGCAAGCATTAAAGCAGCACTAATTGAATAATGCTGATTTTTTTTTCTGCCACTTGGGAAAAACGGAATACATTGTGAAAGACAACACTGACAACATTGCTATTACTATGCTAGCTGCCTATTTAGACATCCGGCAGGTATGGAGCTTCGTAACGTTCAAATAAACGTAAATAAATAAATCTCATAGTCACTCTCCCTACAGCTCTTGTTTGATCGCCACCAACGTCACAGGGAAAAACCTCTGCCTCTTTAGCTGCTTGTTCACCAGCTAGCAGCTTAGCGGCTAACGTTTTCTCCCGATTCAGGCGCCGCATCCTTCAGAGGCTGCATTCAAGGACTGATTATGTAACGGCGACGCGACTAGGCCGTCCCATTTCGAAGGCTCCATCAAACGCATACGAGAAACAGTGTTTTCTTTTCCAGGTCGACGAAGGCAGTAACGGGTGGCCCAACCTATCCCAAGATACATTGCAGGCCGGTGGTGAAAATAATATGGCAGCAAACGACACCGACATAGAATCCAAGGAATACGCTTTTAAATATAAGTATTGGGTTTCAGTTCAGTTGAAATGGTCCAACTGTGAAAAGAAAAAAAAGTTACGTGTTGTCAAGGTTGCTAGGCGACAAGAGCGGTGCTTTGTGACACAACGGAAAGGGCGCGCACAGCTGGTGGTGCAAAGCCATCAGGCCAGACAGTCTCATTTTGATTTGGCCTTCACGGTCTACGAGGGCTACGCAGGCCGCTTCTTCACAGGTCGTGTCCTCTGAAGGATGCGGCCCCTGAAGTGGGACACAGCTTGTGCCCGTGCACTGCTCCCTGCTCGGGTACAGGAAGGTTTATCTGAACTGTTTTTGCTGAAAACAGCTGCCTGCTGCGGCCGACCAACATAATGAAGTTACAGGACGAACAACCAAAACAATTAACTGATAGATACTAAAACTTTAGACAGATTCTACGGCTGTTACTTTAATTGTGAATCTGGTCTTGGTCTCCAAGGTGTGACTGGCTTTAGTTTCCAAGGTCAGTCACCAAATTTCTCTGCAGTGATGTAAAACTTATATATGACAAAAAGGTCACATGTTTGGAAACTTGAGAAAAATTAAATGTTGTGTTTTAATCTTCACTAATCGAAATTTATGTGAAAGTGGTTTCTTGTAGTGAAGCTGTGCACTTCCCTTCAGCTCTACAGAGATTTCTAGTTTCTTTTAGGTCATTGTTTGCAAATTCTGCTGACAGTGACCCACATTTCCTCCAGCAGCAGCAGCAGCAGCAGCAGCAGATTCACCTGTTCTCAGCATATTCCATCAAACCTCAGACAAAGTCAGAAGAAACTGAAACATACAGCTGCTAAAAATCCACATCTCAAGAGCTGTTGGAGACTAAAAGAAGAGCGAATGTTGGACTCACATTTGTCAGGTGGCAAGAAAAATGACTCTTTAATAAATGTTAAATGTTGCTCAACATCTGGTGGATGTGTTATATGAAAACATTTCCTGACACATGCCGACTTTACAACATGACAATATGTTTTTCTGCTTTGTGTTTAAGACATTTATAGCAGAGGATGGAGGATTTTCTTAAATGCAACTTCTTCCACTAGGAGGTCTCTCCGGCGTTTGGTGATGTCGTGAATGAATAATTTGCAGAGGTTTCCTCCTCTACAAATCAAACAGACCAGGTGATTGTGACAAAACACTGAATATTTTTCCATTTAAAGTCGGTCGCTGGTCGCCGACGCTGCACGGTGGATTCAGGACGTCAGGGAAGGGTTGGGAGCTGAGATTGCTGCTAACCTTTTGTTTGGATTGTTTCTCTGATAATTTATGATCCAGACGATTAGGAGGTTTTTACCGGCGGTCGAATTATCCGCGGAGGTGTCCTCCTCTCCATAACAAACAGATAAGGGGATTAAAACCAGTAGAGACACAAAATAAAGTAAGAAATCGTTGATTAACTGAGGCTGTCCAGCAACACAGGACGTCTCGGAGAAGGTGGGAGTTGAGCTGTCTTTACATTTGCTTGGCTTTTGTAATCTGATCATTTAAGATACAGATGTTCGATGACTAAAATCCTTCATCGGGTTAAAATACAGAGTATTTTATTTTACGTACAAAATGACCAAGGTGTAAGAAGTGTATCTTAGTGTGTGGCTAGCTTCAGGTATGCAACCGAAACGTGACACATGCACATAGGGGGATTTGACGCCATTGACAGGAAACGCACAATTACCAAGATTAAAAATCAAGTACTTTTTATCTAGGTTTGAACAGTGCTGGAAACATTTGGGGTGTAAGTAAACAACTCAACAAAATATATACCAGTTCCATATTTTAAGTTTGAGTGAGTAAAATCACCAAACCACAGAGACGTGTTTCGAACTTCCACTGCACAGTGTAACACAGAGAAGCACTTTACAGCACAGAGGAAATGTGTCAGGCCTCTTACTGGTGTCACGGTGAGTGACAGTGCTTTATTTCAAGAGTTTAAATGGGAGACAGACACCGTCATCATCGACATCTTCACACAGAGAGACCAGAACAAAAAAACAGTCTAACCTGCAGTCCATTTTTTTCCACGACCCCAGCTCTCCTCTCATTCCATACTTAGAGAAATGACACAATGTGACTTTGAGGTGGGCAGCTAACTGCAAATTACCTGGACACCCATCTCTGCGGGAGGCCATCTTGCCATAAGAGGCCTCCTGCTTTGACAGGAACCACGGTAACCAATGCAAATGATTTCAGAGTGAACGCGTTCAAGAGCCGAGGCCACAAGTGGTTAGGTTTTTTTTTTTTTTTTTTTTTGTTTCATCCTGTTTGATAAGCAAAACACAGTGGATCCACGTATTGATCGGTAGGGTTCATCTCTGGATTTCAGTTCAGAGGCCACGATGGCTCCCCGAGGAGTCATTTTCACTGAGAGTACCGGCCACAGAGCACAGTCAGATTGGCTACACCAGCCGTGGGCTTTGTTGTGTTTTCCAATAGGCATCATAATTCAACTCTCGAATGATGAACTACCACATGAACACAGATTATATGAACACCGTATCAAACTAGCAATCATAGATCACCCTTATTTGATTAAGAAAGTCTGATTGTGACAATTTCCTGTATCGTAGACGTCTTTTATTTTGAAGTCTCATCACAGTCAATCTGCTACGTCACCTGTCTTACATACAGTATTGCAAATCGCTGATGAAACTACAGTACGAGACGAGTCCAGAGACGAACATACATCAAAGTGAGACGGAGGAGAGAAGGCAACGCAATTATCATTTCACAGCCTTCACAACAAAGCAGAACACAAATTAAATAACAATTAAGACTTCAAAAACAAAGACGAAAGGAAAAGCTCCTGGTCTTGCTGGCCACAAATACATCCGCCTTTGAAGATTAGTGGCGCAAGGCTTATGTCACTGACTGAAGTCCCATCTTCAAATGGGCGCTGCTTTTCATTCAGTCATCTTCAAAAGCACAGATTACACACCGAGTCTAAAAATACCACGTTCCAGCAATGCAAATGGACCCTAAATGGGAAGGCACTGTCTGGTAAAGGCGTGGGACTGCTCTTCTTCTAGACAGGTAATCACTAACCGCCAGACACCCAACATGCAAATGGACACTTCAAATGGGATGTAATAACATGGAAAGGAATGTTTGTTTGTTCGTTTTTTTTAGCATTATGAAAAGAGTATTTTATGTTTCTCGTAACACTGACTCCGTGTTAAACTGGCAGAATTTTTTCTCACTTATAACATTTGCAATATTCATTTGGCGGGAATTGATTTGTTAATTCGAGCGGTCTGTCTGCATTAGCGGCTCATTCGCGATCCTTCTAGAAAACCAAACTGAAAGGAAAATAACGGATGCTAATGCTAATACAGTGGCTAAGTGTCTACGCATAGGAGACAGCGGCATCTGTACGTGTTGTATGTGAAAATGATGGAATAAACAGGAGTGGAAGGAAAGCATTTACTCTTGTTACTGTCACAAAGTCGCTTTTTGTGTACTTGTACTTTTTTTTTTAGAGTAACCTGTAACTTTCCTCATACTTAGTGGTAAGTATTTCTTAACTCAAGGTGATGAAGTTATGAGTGTTAACTGTGTGAGAATATAAAACACATGAGAAAAAGCTCAAAACAGCAGCTGCAGCGGAGAACAAGCTGCTGATTGGATGCACTGCCCCGCGACTGCACACCTGTCACTTTGTCTCCCCTGGGAACGGCATATACATGCAATGAAATCCCAATGCGTATACGCCTGATAGTCTAAATTCAGCCTTTAATTTACATATCACCATATGTTTTATCATATGTTTTTGTTATCACCATATTCTTTTTTAACCCCTCCTCTTCCCTCTTTTAAAAATGTGACGCAGTAACATTTACTCAGAGAAACATTTTAACAGACCTGCTTTGTATCTGTATCTGAGTACATTTCTACACAAGTAATTTTACTTGTACTTGAGTAAAGTTTCTTTTCAGTAACAGTACTTGTACTTGAATACAATTTTCAAGTACTCTTTTCACCCCTGGGTGTATACCAGTATACAAGATACCGAGCAACGGTTGGTAACAGTGTTAGAAAAAACTACCACTGACTTAGAAACTGTTTGAAGACTTTGGGAAAGAAAATTACATGAGTGTCATTTTTGCTTTTTGTACATTTAGGAAGTATAAACTTTTCAGAACTGTTGAGTCAACTTCTTTTTCCTTTTTTTTTTTTTGTGGTTTTTCTATAGAGAGAAGAACTCGAAAGAAAGTTTAAACCACTTCCTGCTGCAGCGAAGCCAAATTTAAAAACAACTTCAGGTCCATAAAGCCTACTGTAGTGCAGCAGCAAAGCAGCGTCAGTAACAAAAACAAAAAAAAAAACAATGTAATATAAAGTTTATTCAAGTCCATAGAGTCCAAAGTGGTTATACCTGCAACAAGCAACCACATCCAACCCCCAAGCACCCCTAAGAGAGCTTTCTACTAAGGCATGAGAGCACTAACAGGCCAAGCTCTCCCACCCCCACTCCCACCGTTTTCTTTTTCCAATGATTTGATTGCGGTGTCTTTCAAGGATTAGCCCATATCTGGAGACTAATCTAGTCTGCTACAAGGTTTTTAATAACAACCTGTGTGATGGACTGGGGCCACCATGGAACATCTCTAGGTCTAATTCCCAGTCCATTTCACCTCCCTCCCTCCCTCCCTCCCTCCCTCCCTCCAGCCCCTCACTGATAACAGCCTGCTTGGCCTTTATTTCCCTGGCTGAAAAAGGAAGCAAGGGTAGATGGGAGATTGGATGGGACGGGGCGGGGCGGGACGGGACGGGACGGGACGGGACGGGATGGATGGATGTGAATCATTTACCCTTCAAATAAATCCAAGAAAGACGAGAACACACGATCTGCAGAAATAAGCGATGCTATCCACGTCCTTGCATACGGATAGAGAGAGCTCTATTTTCTTGTCAGCATGTGTCATTTTCATCAGCTGCAAACAATGTTTTTTTTGTTGTTTTTTTTTTGTTTGTTTGTTTTCTAGCCTGAATCTATTCTGTATTTTGATGACTCACAATGAGCCTGACTCTCGGTGAGAGTAGAGGCAAAGCAGAGGTGTACTAGAGAGAGCTGTGTTGCTCAGGGCATGTTGAAAGCACGTAGCATAAGGCACAGTCATGTTCTGTGCTTTTTCTTTTTTTTTTTTCATGGCTCTGCCAAGCAATGCCTGTTTGAAGAGATTCCACCTAAAAGGTTCCTGTTGGGTGAAAAATATTTTTTGTTGAACAAAGCCACCAGCAAGAAGATATAAGATTAAATCTCTACATCGATGAGGTTGGAACGACTATTTAACAAATAACTGTCACAATCAAACTTTGATAAAATACAGTTTCATAAAAGTAATGTGAGTAACCTCAAGTGCTTCGAGTTGCCTGAACATCATAGTTAGATACAAGCAGATGTAAGAAAAACTAATTGAATTCGATGAATGAATAAACAGTTTTCAAGAAATAGAAATAGGAATCTTTTTTAAACTTTTAAATATCCCTTAATACTGTGGGACCTATAACACATGCACAGTAGCAGAAACCAGTCCACGAGTGGTTTCCTTCATCACTGACTCGCCTTCAGACCTGAGCTCCATACTATGACGATAGTAGGAGAAACGCTGGTTCACGAAAATTATAAGTTCCCTCATTTTACACAAAAAATGATGGTTAAATATTTGCAGTAGTTTTAGCACCGATCTTATTTGAACATAACACGGTGAAATACAATTTCACAGCTCCTGGACGATATTAGAAAAAATCAACTCAAAACCAATGAACAGTTGGAGGGTTGTGGTTATGTATGTGGACGGTCTAGCGGCGCTGACTGAGGCTCTCTTTCATTTCATTTCTCTACCAAAAAAGAAAAACAGAAACCCCATCACTGAATATCATCGTCTCCGCCGGGTGTGACTTCTGACACTGTATTGCTAATTACCGCCATCCTGCAGGAAGCTGCGGCAGTGGACGCCTTTCTTAATGGCAGTCATAACACTGGCTTAGGATGAGCCGGTCACAGTGAAATGACCCCTTTCCTAATTAAATGCCGTGTTGCATCAGACCAAAAGTACATGATAATCACATTAAAGCATATGGAGGTCGCTTTCATCTGACCACTGCGCGGCTGTGAATCATTTCAACTGCGAGGGGTCTATAAACTCCACGGTGGATACAGAATAACAGCCAGTCCTGCACCTCAGAGCGGTGGAGAGGCGAGACGCTTGATTCTATAAAAACAAATCATTAAGACAGGATATTATAAAATATACAAATAATTCTGATAATGATGAGGATTTATACATTTCTCTGTCACTTGCTTCAACTCAGCTGCTGTTGCTGAAGGATCACGGCTCTTTATTGAGTGTACAAGTATTTACCTTTGGCAGAGATGCTTTATAGTGGTCTTGTGGTTGTGCTACTATCTGTGCAGGTTTTCCCTGGTGTGTGTGACTGTGAGCACACTGTGAGTAATGCGTACAGTTTGAATCATGCCCTACACAGCCCCGATACAGAACAACAAATTATTTGCAATCAACATTTCTATCGGAGCCTTTTCACATCGTTTTTTTTTTTTTTTTTAACCGCCAGTGTTTGCATTATGTCACCGGGGAGAAGCTGAGAGCAAAGAACGTACCGAGAGCGTGTGTGTGTGTGTCTGTGCGTGTTTTCATAAAATAAATAAATAAAAAAAAAGATGGTTATTTTTAGCTCACGTGCAAGAGCTTAAGGGCGGAGATCCATAGAGGCCTGTGCGGAGGCAGGCGAGAGCAACAGTCTATTTTTAGACTGCGGCTGACTCTGTAACCCGTTGTTTGCAGCGGCTGCAGAGGCAGCAGCAGCAGCAGCAGCAGCTCCATCCATCCCCGTCTCGCTCAATAAGATGAGCTGCAGTAAAAAAAACACGAATCCTTACAGCCAATTACTATATGTGGATAGGACGCTTTTGTGAAGATGCGCTGGCTGTCATTAAAACTGGGGCTTTGTAGACTATTACTAGGGCTGACAGAGTGAGCTATTTTTATCTCGGCTGCTGAAACCTAGAAGCTTTTTTTGGGGCCATTTTGCCATTATTAGACAGCACGGTAGAGGGAGCAGGGCATGCAGGATGACAACATGCAAGTAAAGTAAAGCCGGGTCTGACCCAGGGATGTTGCAGTTTGTAAATAAAAAAACACACTAGTTTATTGTTACTGTAAGTGAATTGGATAATCCACTGACAGCACAGGGGGGCTTAACCATAATGTGAAGGTCGATGGAGTTACAGGTGACTGGAGGAGGAAATGGCTGCGAGTGACTCAGATAAATCTGCCATATCCTTCTTATGTGAATATATGGAGTTGGTGGAGATGAAGCACATTTCCAGAATACCAATATAAAGGCGTGACTGTGTCAAATGACTGCCGAGAGGTCTGAGGCAGCTGGAGCGATTCTGGCGATACACCACTGTATAAAGTACATGTGAGTGCGAAAAAAGATCTCAGTGTTCTACCACCTTAAGTAACCCACCTCCAGACAGCCAACAGGGCTAAAACGCCCCCTGAGGAAAACAATATTTCAAGAACAAGTGTGAGGAGGAAACAGAAACAGAACAGAGGTCGAGCGGCGGCATCTCGGTACATCTCAGCAGTCAGTTCTCATCTTGGGTCGAATGATCCTTCGCCCTCCTCAGCGGACGCAAGAAATGTTTTTATTAGACATGAGTTTGTTCATGTGATGAGCGTTTAAAGTGAGAAGAAGAAGAAAAAAAAAAGGAGGCAGCTCAAAATCAAGTGATAATATTCACACTAGACTGGGACTGCTGAAGACGGGATAACTGACTGCAGAGGCATTATGTGCTCTGCTGCCATAAAAAAAAAAAAAAAAAAAAAAGTAGCACAAGAAGGGGGAAAGGTGGTCACCATGGAAACAAGCTTTGTTTGAAAAGCTCATGCAATGAGGCGTGTCTGCCCTTGTGAGCACCGATCCGGCAGAACCAAAAGGCATGGCGAACGGAGGAGACGTGGCTGAAAATGAGAAACTGCTGCAGTGAGCGCTAACTCCCCCCACTTTACTACAGGGGTGGGGGGGGGGGGGGGGTGTTAATGAGCTGGCTCTGCAATGACAATGGTGGATGCCAGTGGGAACTAGTTAGTGCCCGGGGGTTGATGCTGTGATGAGATGTAAACTCCTAAAGGCCCTGTTTAAATCCCCCGGGAGACACAGCTGTGGTGGTGATGCAGAGTTGGGGGCTGGGATGAAGGTCTGAGAGCAACCTGCTGCCGGCGAAGACGACGGCACTGGACAAAGGAACAGTTCACTCCCCCCCAAAAAAGTGTATATTCTATCTTTTAAAAATGCATTTTTATTAAACGAGCTATTTGTGAGTTTTGCTATTGCTACATAGCTAACATTAGCACTAACAGCTGTTTACTTACCAGTCTTGGCAAGAGCTTCGACCATCGCTGTGTTTACAAGACAAGAAGTTATAATACGTCTTTCTGACTGCAGTCTGGACGCTACAGTGACTCGGTATCGGAAAGTGATGAGACTAGCAAGAGCTAGCTAGGTTAGCATGCTAACTGCAGTACAAGAAAAGAAGGGATAAAAATAGAAGCTAAACATAAGGGTTGCTTTCCAAATCTGGACACAGCTCCTGGCGTGCTAGTTTCAGACCGACGCGTGACGTTGTCATTTCTACCTTTTAGAGGGAATGGGAGATGGCTGTGTGATTGGTTTATTGGATGTTACACCCAAAACACTTCCATGAATAATTTAAGAGATTAAGTACAACCTTTGTCTGTTTTTTTCCGCCGTTAAAATAGCAAAAGTGACATGGACACGCCCTGAATGCACTTGCGCCACGCACTTCAGACCATGCGGTTTGGATCGTTAAAATAGAGCCCAAGATGTTTCTTCTAGACTGGTAAGTAAACAGCTATTAATGCTAACGCTGGCTATGTAGCAATAGTAAAACGTACAAACAACTCTGAGTTTCATTTTTTAATTTCAAACAAGTCTTACTTATTTAATTTCTTTATTTCACATTTTATTGTGGTGATTTTATCATACTTGTTATTTTGTAGCCTGATGTCACTTGTTGGGCTGATATGTTTTAATCTCAATTTTCCCATCTAAAGCACTCTGTAGCACCGCTTTGTATTGAGCTTTTTAATTGAAGTTCCTCATCGTTATGATTAAAGGCTCGTTATACAAAATAAAAGCATTTACAGATTTTAGGCGTGAACTTCATTCTTGACCTCACAAATAGTGGTTTGAAACAAAAAGTCCATCTGCTGAGGGAGACTGTGAGGTGCTGCTGGTAAGTGGACCTTGAGTTGAGATTCTTTTTTTTGTCAAACATTCAGTTTTGATGTTATCACATCACAAGGATGTTCTCCCACGGGTTATATTCACACGGCTGACAGCTAGAGACAAGTGCCTCGGGGCAATTTAATCTAATAATAATTAGATACTGTTCAAACACTTGTATCAAACCCATCCTATACAGAAGAATCACTCACCAAACGACTTGAGTGACTTGCAGACAAACCCACGTAATTACAGTGCTTAAGAACTTGTTTTATGGAGATGACTTTTCAGCCCGACATCTTGGACAACATCTTCCTATTTTCGATTCATAATAATAGCAGAATTTTTTTTAATTTGCTCCATCTCATCATAATTTCCTCATTAGATCAAAGTTTCAGTCGCAGAAAGGTCAGGGCTGTCTGCCGGTACACAGGGGTCGCTCCTTTTTCCTCAAATGAAAGAATATAAAGTAAGTGAGGAGAGCGGCGCTAAATTTACATGCTGTTTATGCAGAGCAGTGACCATTAGAGCCTGATCATTTTTCTCAGCTCAGTGTGGTTAAAAAGCAGCCACCGAGGAATAATTGTAGGGGGAATTAGTCATTTCACCAAAACCATTCTTAATGTGCATGGTGAAGCATACTGATGAATGAATGTAGAATCTGATCTCTAGTAAAAACTTTTAGGATAATAAATCTCCCAGAGATAATGATCACAGACCTTTTTGCATTAAAATGCATCATTGTGACAACACACTCACTGAGCACTTTATTAGGAACACCATACTAATAGTTGTTTGGAGCCTCCCTTTGCTACAGCAGCCTCAGTTCTGCATCTAATTTCTGCAGATTTCTCAACGGCACATCCCAAAGTTATTCTGCTGGATTCAGATCTGGTGACTGGGGAGGCCACTGAGGTTCACTGAACACATTGTCATGAAATTAGTTTGAGACAACTTTCAGATGACTTTGCATGGTGACGTGCTGCATTTATGGAAGATCCCAAATGCCACAGAAATAAAGCTAATGAAGCTAAATGACTAAGCAGATCGAATAGCAAATAGGAAAAGTAAAAAGCAGCAAACGGGATGGGAAATTGCCCTTTTAAATTCCTGATTAAATTTTGTATTCTTAATTCAATTTGTAAATCCAATTGTTTATTCGTCTTTTTAAACTGTATTTTTAAGTATTGGATGTTTTAACTTGTTTTTTTAATGTTTCCTATTTATAGAGGATTAATATCTCATTTGTTTTGTTTAAACCATAAAAACATCAAATAATGAATGAATTTGTAATTTATACAGTATTAAATAAAATTGTAAACACATTTATTAATGCACATCTTTACAATTAATTATCAATTAATGAAATGCATTATTGCCATGCCTGTGATACGCGTGCCCCTTCACAGCACTGCTGGAAGTCGACATTTGAAGATGGTAAACTGTGGCCTTAAAGGGAAGCACATGGTCAGCAACAATTCTCAGAAAGGCTGGGGCATTCAAACCGTTATTGATTGGTATTAAGGGCCCAAAGTGTGTCAAGAAAACCTTCCCCACACCATTACACCACCTCCTCCACCCTGGATTCATGGATTCATGCTGTTGACGACGCCAGGGTCTGACACTATCATCTGCTGCCTCATCAGAAATCCAGACTCATCAGACCAGACTCTGTTTTTCCAGTCAACTGTCCAGTGCTGGCGAGCGCGGTGTCCACCGCAGCCTCAGATTTACGTTCTTGGCTGACAGGAGTGAAACTCAATGAGGTCTTATGCTGTTGTAGCCCATTTGCATCCAGGTCAATGATCAATCAATAATCAGTTTATTACTTTAAATAACTGAATCCATCAAAAATGAATTTACCTACCAAATGGAAGAAAATGGACGAGAGATGCTCAGTGCAAAAGGTCAGAAAATGCACTGTGGTTTTGGAGTAGCACCGGGTTGCATCACTAACCCTAACCCTGCCCTCCATGAATGCAAAATAATCACCTTCTGCTGCGCTCACTGCGACAGTCCCGAGAACAAGCAGACTGAGTAACCGGTCGGTACGAGTCAGTCACTCCTTCGACATAACGTGACGCTGTGAAAATCCCATAGAGTTGATGTCCAGCAGCTGCCCAGTTCAGGTAGCTACACAGAGGCTCCTGCTGAAGCCAAACTAGCAGCTTCAACAGAACCAGCTAGCAGCAAGGAAGCACAGCTGCAGTCACAGCGCTAACATCGGGACTAGCAGTGCTTTCCAACAACAGTAAGGTCTGATAAATTGCTGCAAGTGACGTCACTTGAGTCAGTTGGGTCTGAACCCATGCAAAGTTTGACGATGAAAATGAAAGTTAGAGAGAAGAGAGCTTACCACACCGCTGTAGCCTGCTCCTCATCTTTGCTAGAGGCTAACTGGCTGAAGCTACATTAGCTGCTACTAGCATAAAACATTGAAATCTCCAACTGAACTGCCAAGAGCTGCATTGTGGATAATGTAGGAGCCAGGGACGGACAAGGAAGAAGAATGCACACAATAAAAAAAAGACAATATGTCATTTTTTAAACCGTCTATTCTGAGTTCAACGAGTATTTTTTTTTTTTTTTGACACGTCCAATAAACAGAAATTGCATCAAATTTTCATTCATCTGTTTCACAAAAGCAAACCACTTTTAATCTGAGCCTTTAAAGTCTCACACTGTGAATATTGTTTAACCAAGAATAACATTACGCCAGGAAAATGCTACAAGATCTAACCAGATAAAAAGAAATAAAGGCCCAGATCTTCCTCATGTCCATGTTCTGCTCTGTTCAAAGGAAAATGGGAAATAAGAAAGTTTGGATGTGACTGGTGTCACGGAGGTTTTTAGGAACCTTGTCAAGCTCCCAAACATCAAAGTGACCATTCACATTCTGAGGTGCTTCACTTTTTCATTTTCATTCACCATTAAAGGGTACAAAGACCTTGTTCTGTTTGTTTGTTTGATTTGGTTTTTTTTTATGCAGAAGCATTGAATAAATGTAAGTTTTTATCTAAACCCACTTAAATATGGCTGCACCAGAAGATGGAGACAGCTGCCTGTTGCTGTCCTCGTGTTCCCCTCATACAGACACAGGTCTAGAAGCTATTAAAACTCCCTGTTGAAACTGCTATATTTTCCTCCATGCCTGAAGGCTTTCTCTCGCGTTTCTATTTGTATAGCCATGAAAAGGCTCAATGGAAACAATTAAAAGTCATTTGTAGTAGGAGGAAAGTGTGGATGATTGACAGAGTCATTTTTGCAACTGTCGGAACGAGGCCTCGGCTTCACCAGTCCTGGATGAAGACTCCAGAAAACATCTTGCGCCTGACACCTCATTCATCACAGAACAGGGAAGAAATGTGAAATGACAGGGCCTTCTGATGTTGAGAGAGGATGAATTGGAGAGACAAGCACAATATGGTTCAGCGGGCGAAAAAGATCTCAGGAGTCCGCGTCCCCGTTTCCCTCCGTATGCAAAAAAAAACCCAACCCTAACCCCACTCTGAATAAGGCGTGCGTGTGCTGTGGAAAGAATCAATATGCTGGATCTGAGATAATCTTCTGATAATGAATTTATGTGTCTGTCAGGCTTCAACAGGGAAGGAAGAGCTGATCGGTGAAGTCAAAGGCAACGGCCGTGTCTACGGGGAATGTCAGTCAAAGGGGGGAAAAGACATGTAGGTCTATATATATACATCTGCAGTTGTTACCAGACTTGACGTTTTTAGCCTCGGAGGCACATTGTGTCATATTATATCACTTTCTAGAGGGGAAGCTTTTCTTTTTTTTTTTTTTTTAAATCAATTATAGAACTGACGCATTATGTATTCTGACCACCTGTGACCGCTAAGTTCTGATGTTTAACATTGACTTTATGATCGTATCAATGAGAGATGGTTGAAGTGAATCTTATATATTTGGGGAATTATATAACAGTGACTGACGACCTGACTTAGAAGAGCTAAAGAAAACACATTGAAACTATGACTCATGATAAAATAAAATGAAAACTTTTATCTGCTGTGCATTATCCCCAGACAGTGGTGGGACAGAGTGCTTTACTTGAGTAACAGCAGCAGGTTATTATGACCCATAGTTATGTTTTGTTGCTAGGCGACATCTAGCGGCCGTAGTAATTATGACAGGAGCGAAGGGAAAAGTGTCGGTGACGTAGAATAAAGAGAGACAAAGTTCATGTCAGGAGGAGGCTGTGATGGATGGATGGGAAGCCATGAGCGTTCATACAAAAATAACCACATTGTATTATTGTAACCATGACAACAAAGATTGTCTTACTTTTCGAGGGAGTACTCATTTTAACACATTTTAATCATGATCTTTTCCTAAACTTAACCAAGAATGACCGTTATCATAGCGAACCACAGCGACGATCGGTATGCCGCTCTCAGTACAGTCGCGTGTTAATTGTGGTAACCATGACAACCAAGGTCCGGCACACACGCTGCCATTGGGGCGCTCTTTCAGGCTCTTTCCACCCAGCTCTTCACCTCCGTCCTGATCGTGTTCGCTCCCGCAGCTACTGCAGGAATCACAGCTAATTCTAGCTTGAAGCTTCAGCGCAAGAGAGAAGCGGTGGACCGGAAGCACATTCACAAATTGATTGACAGCTTGAAGGTCACACCCCTGACTTTGGCCTTCTGTGATTGGTTAGAAGGGAAACACTGCTGCGGCCTGGGTCAAACAAACCTTTGGCAGCACCTCTCCACATTAAGGAGGTATTTTGGAGCATATTCCATCTAAAGAATATTAGAAACAAGACTAGGTCAAAACCTGGTATAGGTGTCGTATTTTGCCCAGTGTCAGCTGGTCTCAGCCTCCTCTCTCCTCCTCTCTGTGCTCTCATATACAGTATTTTAATACAGTCAAATTCCCAATGAAGCTGTTCTCATTTACATATTTTTCTTTCTGTTGTCAGACAGAATTGGAAAAGTATGAAGTAGTAACTGAAATGGGGCACGTTAGGACGACATGTTAACTTGCGGTGACTTCCAAGCAATTCACCGGGGAATATCGGCGACTGTCTTCTACAGAAAGTCAAAAAAGTGACAAATGTGCTAAGTTGGCAAAACTTAACTTCACTTAAAATACTTGTCCTTGGATTATTTCTACAATTTAATGTTTTAAGACAATCACCACAATGACTGAAAGGTCCAGACTCTAATCTATCAGTATACATGTCCACTTTCATGCAGCTGTTGTTCTTGCTTACAGTCTGGCAAAGTGCTTGTGTTCCTCAGGCAGAGCACTGGGTGGTAAATAGATAACTAACATGGGACCTTGAGATCAAAATCTCTTTTAAGAGGCTCCTGAAAATGTCAAAATGGCTGCACAATTGTGCTTCTCACTGGCAGACATTAATTTATTCTCTGGAGCAAAGCAAAAAAAAAAAAAAAAAGAGCAGGGCAAAGATAGGAGCACGGTGGATTCAACCAGCAGTCATTAAGCAGTGAGTCCACTGTGGGTATGATAGCACATGTAGTAAATCAAAGGCTGACCCGGCTGTGCAGCGTGTACAGCTGGAGGAAAATCTGCTCTAAGTCAGCTCAATACACGATGTTACAAGACACACACAGGTAGTGTTGTTGGGGAAGCCAATTTGAAAACTGCAGCTGGTAAAGCTACAAGCCAGTCTAGGTTGGAAGTAGTTTATTTACAAGCAGCAAGCTACAAGCTACAAGTTACTCATGTACTGACACCATTTTACCTCAAGACCACAAGTAACAGTACTGGGATAATTGGTTACTGCCAAAACATTGCGTACGTTCTTTCCTAAAGTGGAAACAGTGGTTATGCAAATGTTATGAGTTGGTTCATCAAGATGAAGAGCTGGCGGCACTATTTTCTCAGTCTGTTCCATTCAAGCGTTGCAGAAAAAGAGGCCACAGTGAAACACGTGCCAGTCAAACCTCAAATGTGTAGAAAACATGAGGCTGAAGTGGCATTTCAGTCTCCTCACTGCTCCACACAGACCTGCTTCTATCTGCTGCTATTTTTCTTCTTTTCAGTGGATGTTTAGGTTACACGATATTTTTCAAATTTCTGTGCGCAAAGTGAAAATACACATAAAAACAGGTGGATGGAAACCCGCCTAATGGGAAAACCATCGCACCAAGCTAATCCATAAAACACAGGGGTAAATCAAACTGTGTCTCCAATTGCAGCTTTTCTTCTTCTTCTTCTTTTTAGAGATTTCTGAAGTTATCTTTCTTGCGGACAATAAAAGTTGCAGAATCCTGGTACAATAAGCTTGTTGATCTTAACAGCTCGTGTCTGCACTGGAAAGATTATCTGTAGTGAGCTGAGTGATGAGCTGTTTGGCTCCGTTTGAAAAGATCCCTTTCCACCCTCTAATTCCCTTCAAATAATAACATTCCACCCCTGCGGAGAAAAGGCCTATGAGTCACCGACGGTGTACCTCAGCTCGTGGCTAAGGATGCACTGGAGAGACGTGCTGACAGGAATCATAATTTGCCAATTTCCAGTGAAAAGGCAAGCTGAGCGAGAGAGAGAGAGAGAGAGAGAGGGAGAGAGAGAGAGGGAGAGAGGCCGAGGTAATCTACAGAAACGAGGAGAGGTAGAGAGAGTGCGATGTATGTGCACGTGTGCAGGTATGTAGCTGAAAAACAGGAGAGAAACTTGGTATTGGCGGATACAAATTTAGTATTTATATATAAATTTTATTTTGTCTGTGGCAAAGAAACACACTGTGAAAAAGCATCAAAACTAAAGGTGAGTTCAGGTGAATCAAGCAACAGTGAGGAGGGGGTTACTGCAGCTTTTACAGACTGACGCCCGAGAAACCGAGAAGGAGGAAATGTTGGTGTTACTCCACATTATTAGTGGAAACAACTGACTGTTGATGAATAGCTACGTTATTCCTATAGACTGTAAAGAAAGGTGGACGTAGCATCCGTGACGTCTTCAGAAGCTCAGAGTGGGCTGCTCCTCCGTCGCCATCTTGGCAGAGCCTGACTCCGCCTAACTCATAGACTGTATATAAAGATGGACGCTGCCAACAGCTAGCTTCATTTTTCAGCCCCAGAGTTTTGCCACTTGGTTATTCTCTCAATAACTACACTTACACTAGCGCATGCTCCAGTGTTTTAACAAAATGCAGTGGGTCATTTTTGACAGCTGTTTTAACCACACGTACGCAAACAATCACAAGTGGATCCTTCCATTAAAAATGTCTTGATCAGTCCCAATCATGATTCTATGGATCGACCCTACTTCTCAAAACCTCTGCCATTCCACAAGACGCCCATAGATGACACCAATAAACTACCAAATAGACAAACATACAAAGAAGGAAATATCAGAGGTAAGATTTGTAGGCCATTTGCCCTGCACGTGTCCATATGTCGGATGGCTGAAAGGTGGGATGTCAATAGATAAGAGTAAAAAGGCTTGCTTTGGGCAACAGCTGTAAAATGTACCTGACATTTAGATCATTGCTTTCATGTCTGAAGAAGAAGAAAGCAATGCTTGAACATCACCAAATAATCAATCATCAGCAAACAAGAAAGATAAACTTTCCACTGACCTCTGGCACTCGCTGGCATGGAGAACCAGGTCCTGGTTGTTCTTGGCGGTGACAGTGAGCTCATGCTCTGTTGGGTTGAAGATGTCAAGCAGCAGGTAACACTGGCGGGTGCTGTGGACAGATACACACACAATGATTGGCTACAGAAGGAAATCAGAGTATATATATATATATACGATGTTTCTGTTTGCACTTCCTCCTACTGATGCGCAGAGCTGTGCGCTGTTTTAAACAAAGGTTTCTTTTATACATTATACACAAACAAATACTACAAAGTTTACAATTACTCAGGTCCGACTCAGTCTCTCTTACCCGTCTCCCCATATAACCCATGAATAATGACTTGTCTGTGTGTATGGGAGTTTATTCTTTATGCATGAGGTTACAGTCTCTTTCTAAAAATACATAGCCACATACACGCAGCCAGCAAATGCATGAGATCAAGAGAAGACACGGTGTGAAGTACTCATCAGTCCTTGTCAAAACATCAAAGGTGGCGGTGCTTTCATCAGGCCCGCAGGCCTGGCTGGAGCAGGCCATCTCCGCATCATCCCAGGCCTGCTTTTCTCATGCAGATCATAAGAGGGCCAATTTGTGATTTAGATCAAGACAGAAGAGATGATGCTGGATTTTCAAAGAGTTAATTTTAACCCCCAAGTAGGTGTGTTTTTTTTTTTTTTTTCCTGGTAATGATGGATGATAGGAATGGATCTCTTGTAACAGAAACAGAACAGACTGTCCACTGCAGCCAGTGTGCTGTTACATTAATAGTTTCTGGAGGTGTACAGAAAGAATGTGGCTCTAAATATACACGTAAAGCCAGTATTAAAGATGATATCCTCTATTTTCAAGAGCTTACAGCGGTTGAATATAAATCCATGCACACTGATAAAATATTACATAATCTGATACAGTACAACTTCATCATTAGCCTTATGAAGCTTGCACTGTTCCATATTTGTTCTGCTTCATCTTAACAAAACATTTGGTTCATTTTAAGGCCATAATTGGCGTTTTAATACCCTTTAAAAATACATACATAGACATGTGCATAAATGAAATTAATAAAATAAAGTGAATGAGAATGAGGTGAAAAATTTACTTTTAAGAAATACACATTATAAATATATACACAATATCTGTGAAGTCACTTTAAAGTTCATGAACATTATTACAACTAATCCTCCGAAGCATTTACATCAAGCTGCAAACATCACGGACAGAAACATTTGTAAAAACATATGCTTTGTGCAAATTAAATGCTGCCCATCAACCTTATCTGCTCTTCAGATTACACACCAGCTAGCTCCTTGCCTCTTAAATCCCAGGGTTAATAGATTGCCCAAGACCCTAATAAACTGCCGTGGCAATTAAAGGAGAATATTTTTTAAGGCCTACCGATGTTTCTTTAATTGTCTCATTGTCTTTGTTGGCGGACGTGATTAACGGGCCGAGTGGGGCGAGGTACTGATTTATAGGACAGGGCGCTTAGCTGAGGTGATCAATCAGCCCCAGTTAAGAAACAGGCTCATTGTTCATGTGCTAAGTACATAAGATAAAGTGAAGAAACAGAGCCGGGGATATGAGCACAAACGATGTGGATTTGCGCCTTTTGATTTGAAGAGTTTGGAGTTAAAAGACCACGGCAGGAACCTGAAATGACACTGAACAGTCGTGGACAAGACGGTTCGAGAACTGCTGCAGAACAACTGGAGCTGAAGATTACGCTTTTGAATCATTTTGATAAGTATTCTGCTGAGTTACTGCACAGGGCACCGAGATCTAAGCTAAATAAATAATTCAGAAACGCCAATAGGGTTTCAAACTATTTGTCTCCATTTCTGTCTGTGAATTTTTGAATTCCTCTCTGAGTGCAGAGTGAGGTAGTGAAGGAACAAAGTCATCCCCAGTGTTTGAAAGTTAACACATATTAAACCTTCTTCTTTGCTCATAAGGTACAAAAAAAAAAAAAAAAAAAAAAATCATCCGTCAATGAAATATCAATACTTCTGCCTTATGTACACTTAATGAAGCCTAGAATAACTTTGGCTGCATGCGCTGCCTTTGTATAAACACGCGTTTCCCTGCAAGTTGTGGATGTGAATATCTGTACCACCACATGTACCTGCAATATAGGAAGTGAAAATTCATTTTAAGGAGACAGGCATGAACACAGAAGAAGACCTTTGCTACAGACAGATTTTAGGTTCAGCTGGTGGTGTGCCAAAAGGGGGGGGGGGGGGGGGGGGGTGTGAGGGGGGGGGGGGGGGGGGGGGGGGGGGGGCGAGCTAATGAATGCCACTCTCTATTTCTGCAAACTCTACCACACTAACAAATGAACCATGACGTCAGCACTTTGCTGATTTGAAGAGGACCCTGTTGCAGCTGCTGCAACTCTCATGCATTTCTATTCCAGGACCACAAAAAGACATCAACACAAAAAAGACAAACACCACAGGTCCGATCAAATCAATCTATCACAGTGTGGTGTGTCACCGACTGGGCATTAGTTTGGACCGGCGCTGCGGTTATTGTAAGGCAGTGGGCGGTGAAAATGGCACACACCATGGGAGGAGCTCAGAGATCAATGGAGCTGGGCCCACATCTCGGTCAATTCTGCAAATCTGCAATCAATAAGTGCTGATTTCGCAGCCCTGCTCTGGCACAAAAACGTGACATATTCCTTGCACACAAAATGTAATGGCCTTAATTAGCCCGGTTGGATTTAGAGGACTGCCAATGATGGGCTATTTTTAGCTACAGGAGCCAATGTGGGGCAGTTGACTTTTATGTCCACATTTTAAGATTTAATAACAAGTTATAATTAGCTAAAAACTAATTTGCTAGCTTGTCAGTATGTGCACTATGTCAAATAATGAATTGAAATCAAATCATAAATAGTCACTGTCTAAATGGCCAGTTCACCCAAAAAACATATTTTCTCCTTTAACAGTAGATTTGATTTTATCTGCCCAAATTGTAAGAAAAATATCTGGAACAAAAAAGATTTTAATGAACATAACTTTCAGTATACATTAGGGTTAGGCGCTAGATCCAAAATTGAATATCTTGATACAGCCCAGGCAAAATATCGCGATATACCATATATCATTATATTGTTCTCTTTTATGTTTCTGTTGTTTGTTTGTTTGTTTTGGTTCAACGTTTTATTTTTCATATGAAAAGGTAAAATGTACAGTAAGCAAAGCGAAAGTGAAATGAGGGTCAGACTGAGCAGCAGGGCAAACTGAGCAAAAATACTACATGTGGCGGGGGAATACTGCGATATTCAATATTATTGAAAAATATTATTAAAAGACTATCTGAAGTAGAAGATTCATTAAAACATTAAAGATACAAAAGCAACATTTCTGTCAAGAGACTCTAGACAACAACAGCGATGTCAAAGGTTTTTTATAGGGCACATTTATCTGGTGGAAAGCAGGTCCAATGAAAATTGTTTACAATGACATCTATAAGTTGGAGAAAGTGGAGAAGAAGCTTTCCTTCATATAGGAGCTGCAAAGTGTTAGAATTACCCACTAAGCTCTAGATGATACAGAGGATGCACTTCATAAAAACACATCAGAGGATCAGTTCATTTCCCCCAGTAGAGCAATGCATTTTTCCAGGGCAACACAATGTTGAGCAAATGGGATTTTAACAGGTCCCTGTAAAGTATGGATCACTGGGTATTTCACACATCCAGGCTCTCCATCACTTTCCTCTAACAGATCTGTCGCCTTACGTATGGCCTAACTCCTGAAGAGGCTCTTCTGCGTGCCAGAAGAAGACGGCCATTGAATTGCACCGTAAACATCACAAGAAAAGGTAAACGAGGACGGTAACGGCAGAGCGGGGGGAAACACATCTCCTCCTTGGAGAGGGAATTTAACTGGCATTCAACCTTTACTGTGGAAATGGTATATATAGTCGGTATGTTTTTATGTATTAGGGCCCCAGCAAAACCTTTAGATGCATCGATTCCCTGGTGAAAAGTGTAGGTGAGAAAGCAAGACTGAGACAGAATAAGCAAGGTCTGGTATATAGCAGGAAAGGGATGCCGTAAGCAAAAGTATAAAAATATATCCTGAGGCAAAGGGAGCAACAGAGGTGGTAAGGGAGAGGCAAAGAGAGATATAGAGTTAAATAATGAAAGAAGCAATGAGAGACACAATAGAAGAGAAGCAGGAGAGAAGAAACAGACTGAGATGAAAAGGAAAGGACAGAGGAACGGAGAAACAGAGAAAGGACAGTGGACTGTACCGCTGCATTACACGATAAGATGTATCTAATATTTTGTATTACTGCACTGTACATTCAAACTGGGGGCAGAAGCTGAGCAGTAGAAGTAAAGAGTAGAGTTCAAAGGAGCCAGGTGAAGAGGTAATGAGAGGGCAGAGACGACAGGATAGTGAGAGTCCGGAGAAATGAGAAAGAGAAGGAGAAGCAGAGATACAGGAATACAGGGACAAAGAGTTTTAATTTGAAAATGTTACAGGAAGTGTTGATTTTGTTTCAACACGTAATGCAGTAAATTTAACAGGGCAAATAATAGTGGATCAAAATGAGGCTTCGTACTGAAATATTGCAGCAAACACAGCAGAGATAAATAAAGACCCCGGTCCCGATCGGAGGTTTCTCTGAAGAATATAGTCGTTGAAAACTGTTGTGGATGCGCTGTAAACGCCCCCGTGATGTCGTTATAGCAACTGTTCACGCCAAATCATTTTGACAGAGCAACGGCCAGTGGAAAAAGTCCAACACTCATCCGACCGATGGTGTAACTTCATCAATCAAGTCTATCACTCAGTCAGTCAGTAACACTGGTCCCGTTGTTGGGGTCAGCCAGAAACTGAATAACTTGTGTTAATCTACTGTCCAATTAAAAACCGAGCCTGCTGGCTTCCAGTTACCAAGCTTGGCAGCTATTACAGCCGGCTGGCACACGTTACCGGCTTGCTAGCATGTTAGCTGTCAGCTCGACAAGGCAGAGCAGCTCACCAAGCTAACCACCCAAGCTTTCAGCACCACCTATTTCATGAAGACGCAATAATGACTTTCACTGTGTCACTTTCTTGTCTGACTGTGCTCCAGTAAACTGGCTCAAAGAGAGTTACAGAGAAAAGGAGAGACAGGCAGAGTGGCAGTGGGGTACAAAGAGTAAAGAGGAGGAAGAGCGAGACTGAGATAGAAAGAAGTATCGCAGTGCAACAGAGTGAAGGAGGCAGCTCCATCTTTCTGAAACTGGGTTTTTTCCTGAGGTGCAGTGACTTTTTATTTGCCTGCACCTGTTGGATACTTTATTGACCTGCCACGCTTTGCAGTTGTAGGGGGAGAGGCACAGTAAGGGGAAGTGTCACTGACGAGATCCAGCAGTGCACTGCAATTTTCGTGCAAAGGTGAACCGCATTTTACGCCGACGGTGCACTCAAAGCCACACACGAAAAACCTTCACAGAAAAATCCTTTTTGTTCATGTTTTGCTCGACTGTTTCGGTTTCATCGCGCATTCTTCAACCAGCAGACGTGTCGAACCGCACAGACAAGGAGAGATTAATATCGGATTCTACCTGCAGCTCTCTTGAACAGCAGCTGGCATGTATGAAGGCCTCCCCCTTCAGCTGATTAACATCCAATACAGCCATCTGAAGGTGGAAGCTATGTGTTCCATCTACAGTCACTAATTGGAGTGATGGGCATTGTCAACGCCTGATTATACACATCAGAGCCACTGGCTACCTTGATTAAATCTTACATAACCACCACCAGCCTATTGATAAATGACAATACAGATTTCTGTGCCGTTCAGAACATCACCATGGCTGCTTGTATTTTGGTAATCTGCACAGCAGCGCACTTCCTGCAGGGAAAAAGCAGGTATGTTGGAAACTGTCACATCCTTGAAGACATGAAACAATTAAATCTTTAAATTAAAATAAAAGCTTTACTGAGAACCACCTGCCCCCGCATTAATCAATATTGTCAGTCAGAAACAGAGTTACCAGAAAAACATTTGCAGCTGCAGCAGATGTCAACCTGAAACATAATGATCCACATGATCGTCCAGTAGAATAACTGCTGCTTGCGCAACTGAGGAAATTTTTACAGTGCCCTAATAATAAAACAACGTGTGAATCATAATGAGAGCGATCAGTTTATGCAACCAGTCGAAGGCTTAATTAAAAAGAGCCCATATGCACCGTGTATCTGCCTCCTCCTGACGGGAATATAAGCTTCCTCTTGGGAGAAGCTTCTCTGTACGTCTCCACTCCATTACCAAACCAGAAGTACGTCACTGGTGGGAGAGCAGTGCTCTTAAAGGGAATGAGAGGAGCCAGTGTCAAAAAAAAAAAAAAAAGGTCTTAAAAAAATGTCTACCTGCTAGTTTTCTTCTTCTAGTTTCTGGCTAAATGTATAAATTTAAAAATTCTCATGTCATCAGACTGGAGTCATAAATGTGATGACTTCAGACTCAACTTGGCAAAACCTAAAAAAGACTTGCAACTGGGACTTTCACACCAATGACTCATGAGCTCGAAGATTTAAAAGAATGTTATTTAAAAACTACGAACACGACAAGCGTTGCGGATTCTCTCCCCCGACTCACACTTTGGTATTCACCTGAGACAAGACGCCAAATCGACTGCTAATATAGACGTCCACGTGCTGCTATCTGCGGTTCCGGCCAGACTGCGATCCAGTTTGTGTTTTGTTTTATAAATTCAATAAACTATAGAAAAATGTACCATGTGACTGTTACATCATACTTTTATTTTTACTTATGCATTAATGTAAAAGCAGGATTAAGCTTTTGTAGTTATTTGAGCTCATTTTGAATAAATGGCTACGGCTAATGATTAATGTCACCATGGATTCAGCTGCTGATTATTTCCTCCATTAATCGACTGAGTCTTTGGATTGGACGGTGGCCCTGAGCGCTCAACACAACACATGCAAACAGACAAAACACAAACAAATTCAGAAAACATCTTCGTCAATTTCCCAACACATTCACAAACGCGCTGCAAGTAGCACAGACGACGACAGAAGTGTTTCCGGGGGACACTAAAAAGTGATGAATCAGGCTGGGACACACTCGTTGTTCAATGCTTTATGACTTTTGAAATTAAAAAGCATTGAACAAGTGCACATGGGTGCATTGTAAGACATCTATGCAAGTGCGCCCCAGCCGGGTTCTTCGCTTTTTCTTCTGTCCCCCTGGAAACACTTCTGTTATGTTGTTGAGTATTTGCAGCACATTTCTGTATGTGGTTGTGCAGCGAGTAGAAGTGTAGGAAATAAAAAGAAGTCCAAAGGGAGACCTTAGCAATGTTTGCTTTGTCCCACCAGCAGTCCAAACCCCAAAATCATTGTAACGACATTAAAATTATTAAAGGAAATACAAGGGAAAGCAGCAAATAATAAACACACACTGATTTGTGTACATTGTGACTTTCAGAACAACGACTCAGTCCCACCTCTGTTTGATGAAGTAGAAAATGGAGGTGACTATTTCAGTTAAGACGGTGACATGAGTTTCATTTGCATACTCTGCCACACGCTTACATCACGTGGCCAGTAGAGGAAAAAGAGTCGGGATGAAAGAGGTACAGATAAAGTGAATGGGGGGGAGAGAGACAGAGAAAACACAACGTGAAGCAAAACAGTGAAAATAAACAGAACGGATAAGCAGGAGGATGAGGGAGACAAAAGTGGAGATAAAATGTGTTTTTATATTCTCTGTTGCTGTGAGCAGCTGCATGTACTGGGACCTGAGGACAGCACAGCTAAATCACACACTACAAAGAACAAGGAAGAAGACTTTCAAAAAGTAAATGCATGTGGGGGATTTTTAGAGAGAGAGAGAGAGAGAGAGAGAGGATGGAGAAATGGATGGACAGATAAGCAGAGAGGGAGGGGGGGAGGGGAGGAAAGCGAGACAGATAAACACAAAAACAGATCGAAAGGATAAGTTGCTGTATTATTGAGCAATTTCATACAACCACTTCCAAATTCTCTTTTAACTCGCAGCCAAGAAATTCAATAGTACTTATCTCAACAAAAGTGTGTTGGAGGACTTTAATGTCTCTCCCCTCCAGAGGGGAAATCAAAGGAAATTCTAACAAATGATGTACGAATGTGTGAGTACAAAGCACGAGAATATCAACATTAGATCTATGAACGGCCGTTATTAAATTGTTTAAAAGCACCTAATGTCTGAGCGAGCACTTAGTGTAAGTCATCTCAGCACCTCCTATGTGAGCCCCTGTGGAGAAGATCTCATGAGTCGGATATACGCGCACACATCGCTGTGGCCTGAGGCGTGCTTTTATACTTTAAACGAATACTTGCACATATATCACCGCTGGTTGACTTATATAGATAATAGTTTCATATCCGTTCACTAAAGGAAAAGTAGAGATTGTCGTCCTGTACAGAAACGACCCCATAGGTCAAACAGCTTATTACGACTCATAGTTACGTTTTACTGTTGGGCGACCCCTGGTGGCTGCAGATATTATGACAGGATCAAAGGACGAAGTTAGGCAATGTAGAATAAAGTCTGCGTCTTTTAACCATGACCAACCTTAACTGTGTGTTTATTATTGTAACCATGACGATAAAGGTCGTCTAATCTCTTAAGGAAGTGCTTCAACTCAAATCCCCGATCTTTTCTTAAACCTAGAACCAAGTAGTTTTAATGCCTAAACCAAGATTTGGTTTGGGTGTTTAAACTATTCAAGGACTTTGGAGACTTTAATTTTGGTAATCCAGTTCAAAAATGATAAAATACGTTATATTGGACACACTATAAATATAAATACTGAGCGTTTTACAGCATATTTATTAGCCTTCAAAGTCAAATTAGTTTTATTTATTTGCCCAAAATCCCAAGCACCAAATTTGCCTGAACATACAAACACCTTCTATCCTGCAACTTTCCATTTGTACATTTAAAAAAAACAAAAATGACTTTCTTTTTGTTCCTGATGCACCTCGACTGTCTGGAGGATGGAGATCTCTTATGAGGTGGCTTCCATGTTGCTCATGCGCTGAGGTTTTTACTAGTGCTCTCACAGAGATCAGGCAGGGTCACGAACCACCGGGTGGGCCTGTGAAGCCCACTGAGTCACTAAATGTGATATCGAGCGACAGGAAATAAACTTTTCAGTTTCAACAGATTTAAAATGTTTTGAGATTTGGTTGAGAGCCAATAGAGACTGTACGTCAGTGTGATGAGGCAGGAAAGTGCAGCAGAGGTAAAGGAGAGAGGGGATGGGGGGGCTGGAGTGGGGGGGGGGGGGGCTGACGGTATAGCAGTCAGTGCGGCATATCTATCAGCACTGAGCCAAGATGGATGGCTTCAACTGCAGATATTATTACAGCTAATGATTCACCTCAAGTGGCCATTACTCGACTACGATCCTTCTCCTCTCGCTTTGAGTTTTTTTTTGGGAGAGTTGTGAAGCGAGACCCGGGGAAACGTGCACGAGAGAGAGAATGTGAGAGGATGAGAAAAAGAATGAATATCCATTAAATATCCATTCACATCTGCCACTATCTGACCCGTGAGTGACAATACCGTTTCTAAGTCTGGTTTTGAGAGCAGTAATGCCACACCAAGAGTGCTGCTGCAGTGGAAGATCGATATCTACTCGCCAAATCAGAAGAGAGAGAGAAAAAAAATAAAAAAATGGCTGCGTTTGTGTTATGTGCAGGAGAAAATGAAGCTGTACCATTGAGATTTATCACCAATTATTGCGACGAGAGCGGCTGTGAAGTAGATTTCCCTTCAGCTTGTGTGCTACATCAGCGAGGGTAGAGAGGTATTGCGACTTTATCTGACGATGACGGGGTTATGTTACCAAATTAATAACACGAATACATGAAAAATGGCATGCAGGGTTAAAGGCTTATCAGATTATGGTCAGTAAAAAAGAAGCAGCGCTGAGCACAACGTGAGCAAAGTTCTGCGCTGTTTCCATTCAGTAAACACATTACTTTACAAACCCAGTGCGAAGGAAAGTAAATAAACCAAAACAGAGCAATAGTTCACCTGGTGAGCAAGAGTGATTAAATATGAATGAGGCAGCGCTGTTTGACTGAGTGACTGAAATGGGCCCCTAAAGAACAAACCTTGTAAAAGAAAAATAAGTCTCCTTCCACAAGCTTATCCAAGTTCCACAATTCACTTTGTGTTATAGCAGTTTCTAGCTACCTGCTCTGTAATCAGGGGGTCCAGTTGTGTACTGTGGGGGGGGGGCGGTGCAGTAAAATAATGTGTTTGAGGAACAAAAGACGTGTCCACACTTACTATTTGAGCAATATGAGAAATTTTTAATGTGAGACAGAAACAAGACTCTGATGGGACGTCGCTCAGTGCTTGCTAGATGTGTGAATTTACATGTTCACAATAAAATGTAACTTAAAGGTTTCATATTTTTTTACACTTTCCTCGTGTTTGATTTGAAGTGTTGATCCATAAGAAGATATATTTGTGGTTTTAAGAACCAAAAACCATCTCGGTGTAGTTTTACATCTCCTCTCTCAGGCTTCTCTCTGGAGCTCTAGTAACAACAGTTCAGAGAGCGAATCAGAAGAGAGGAGGCAGTTGTGACATCACAAAGTTACAGGAAGTCCTGACGGCTGGTTTTAAGGCTCAGTTTCTGAATACAGGCTGTGTGCAATCCTCTGCGGACTGAGCGCTTTGATACTTTCACACTCTCTGTTTTGGCTCGTCTCCAAATCGTGTTTCAACTTCTCACCTGGCTGCAGCGGCGTGACAGGTGTGCTCCACCACCCTCCGACAGCACTTTTAGGTGTGGTTACAGATTCCAAACTACAACTACTTCTTGAGTCTTGAAAATTTCAACAAATTTTACATGGTGATAATTTGTCTATGTAGCGTTTTCCAGATTTAAATATTTTAATCTACTTCAATGAATTATTAATGAGGAAACATAAAAACAGAAATCACTAATGCTAAGATCATTTCATAGCAAGGACATTGATCTTTGTGTTACCTGGTAGCAGGGAGGGTGCTGACTCTGGTGAAGAACACCGACGGCTCCACATCAACATGGACTCCCAGAGACAGTTCCCTATAGTAGCCCTCCACTTTGCCTGCTCCCCCAGAATACTTGAAGTTCAGCACTGCTTCCAGACTCTGCAGAGGGACAAGAGAGAGGGAAGGATATAAATTTAGATCGAGCTGGTTTGACGGTGCACTACGTGTAAGGGGTGATTCAGCCGGGGGGGGGGGATAAAGAAAGAAAGAAAGAATACAAAATGATCCACCGACAGTGTATCGAAGGAATATCGGTATGGATGAGTGAGTGTGATTGGGGTCAGAGGCCACAGTCAGCATTGCTGTGTCCCGCCATTCCATCAGAAAAACTGTTTTGTTCTTTCGTGTTTTTAAGATCAATGGATCAAAAGTCATTACGACGAAAAAATAATAAATGCACCGCAGCGCAGCTATTGTGCTGTTTAATGAAATGGAAGCGTGATGGTGAGAGAGCCTGAGGGGACAGAAGAAGGTGGGGGGGGGGGTCGGGGAGAGTACGATTGGTGGCTCCGAAACAGATCATTCAGAATCAACATGTCACGTCCTGTATGAGAGGAGAGGGTGGAGGCTGAGTGGGAGCGGTAGGTGGGCTCCGCTGGCCCTGTTCCACAGCAACAGGGGGGAAGTGGGCACACAGAATTACTCAGAGGTACTCAGAGGTATTTCGTGGAGGCACAGGAAAAAAAGCAGCCAAGTGGGCGAAGGATGGGGAAATTAAAAGTGGCAGTTTATGGTGAGGGAGCACTAGCTGACTCAGGCAATGGGCTGAAGTGGGGTAAAGGGAGCATCCAAGGTCCCGCTTTTCTTCCTATGCGGCATATATCATCTCCCCACATATTGCTGATGGAGCCACTGGCTGTGCCTTTCCTGAACAAACTTCACTGATTCCTTGATTATTTTTGCTCTTTATCCCCTCATGTGGGGGCACAGGGCCAAAGTGGAATGATTCGGAGCCCGCTGGCGAGACGTCTGGCCTATTACAACCTAATGACAGAAGCACAGCACACTGAGCAAAGAGAGATGGAAACATTAGAGGGGATTATTATCATTATTGTAGACCAAGCACCTTAATTCTAAATTTTCACTTATTTTGAACTGCACAGGCTTCATTTCACATCATTGATATATTTTCGTGTCATAATCCTACTTTTCTTTTTTTTTTAAATTATGTTTCTGCATGAAATGTCTCAACAACGACCAAAAGGATTGTCATTAAAATTTGTACAGATGCTCCAGATCCCCAGAGGATGACTCCTATTGACTTTCGTGATTCCCTTTTTTGATGTAGTGGCAACAAAACGCATAATATTTTCACTTATCCAGTGAAATACATCGACAACGATCGGATGGATTGTCACAGAATTTTGTACAAACATTCATGGTTACCAGAGGATAACTCCTACTAACTTTGGTGATCCCCTGACTTTACCTCGAGCACCATCATGAGGCTGATATTTATGTTTTTGTGTGAAGGATTGCCATCAAAAATTTTACAGATGCTCCAGATCCCCTGAGGATGAACCCTACTGACTTCATCCCCTAACTTTTCATCTTGTACCAACAGCAAATCATTGTATTTTTCACTTATCCAGTGGAATATCTTAGTATCTGCTGGATAGATTGCCACAGAATTTTGTACAGACAGTTCATGGTTACCAGAGGATGAATCCTACTAGCTTTGGTGACCTCTAGCACCACCGTGAGTTAGAGAATAATGTCCAAATACCTCAAAAATACACAATAAATTTCCATAACAAACAGTAAATATCTCTTCCAGACATGTTTTGAAACACAGGTGACAGTAGCAAGCGTGCACAAGCGCATGGTCACAATGCATCTACTCCTCGTCCCTCATTGCAAAAAAAACAATCCACAAAATGTCTCCTTCTTTACTGAAAGGCCTGTTCTCAGTATATGTGCATTGGAGGCTTCAGGTTTCCACATCTAACTTGTGTTACTGGACCAGGATTGGTTTCCAGACAAGTCATAACTGTCGAGTCAAGTTGGAAGATTCATGACTCTGCACAATGGGAACTTAGTTTATTGTATTGTAGCTTATTACTTAGTACAGTCGAGGGATAGTACGGTACTAATCAGATGTATTCTACAAACATGGCTGAAGTAATGTGATATCGTAAAGACACTGACCTTAACATCATTAGCATGCTCATTTTCAAAAGAGGAAGACTGGCCTTGTGATGGAATACTTAATAAAGCATGCTTGATGCAGAGGCTGCGAATTAAGATCCTGATATCCTCCCTGAAAACTATTTTCTCTATTATTTGTCTTCCCCGTACAGAGACAGTGGGACCAGTCTGCTTTGGATGTGGAGGAAGTGCGGCAGCCTTCCAATGCCGGCAAGAGACAGACTCCTGCTGCGCTGGCAACAGAATGAAAGGAACAGCACGCTGATATGAATCTCATTTGAATTGACTGACTGAAATCGCTCAGATTCTTTGAGCGGAGACACTGGTTGGTGGCCAGTTCCATTAAAGTCTGTGTTTTTCTCTATAACAGTGTTTCCTTCCCTTGTTGTTTTCCCTCCTGTTTGTTAAAGGATAAAGGCCGGTGTTATTCCATCTTTAAATTATAATCAACAAATCTCATGAAAAGACAAAAGCTAACAGTGAGTTTATCCTTCTGACAATATCGTCTCCTGATATTGCCACAGAACTCCGCTGTTGTCCAAAAACTATTAACAACACGTGAAAGAGACATACCGTTTGAGTGGGTGACATATTGCTTCATAACAATGAAGCAACAACCACTCTGGCGTATTTATATATTTGGATATGTTCTTCATTCATAATAGTGTGGATTTCTAATAATGAGAGGGAAAACATGCAAAGTCATGTGTGTTTTGAGTGGCGGAGCTGTGTGATCCTGTATCTGCCTGTGTGGCACCAACGGCCTCACCGTGATCCTCTTGAGGGACAGCGATTGTCTCAGCGACACATGGCAAACTGCGGCTGTGCATCCCGATTCCCTTTTCAGACCGTAGGGGCCGACGCCGACCTCCTCCTCCTCCTCCTCCTCCTCCTTCTCCGTTCAATCCTCTCCCCCCTGCTCTCGGCCCCCTCAGGACGCTATTTCAATCACACTGTGCTAAAAATAAGCTTAGCTGTAATGAGCTGACTGTGTTAGAGGCAGGCCGGCAGCAACACAAACAGCCTGACTGCACACATGCTTTACCTTCACATGCATACAAACAAAGTGAGAATGCCCAGACTGAGGTTACAGTCCGATTAAGGCGTTCAGCATCACTGATATCGCAGACTGCAAGAAACTGTGTTTTATGTTCGAAATTAAATTGTAGCTTTCAGTGAACAAGTGAGCGGGAAGCACGGAGGAGGAGACATGACAACTGGTCTCCTTTAAAGCCAGACTATGTTACCTTTTGGCTACAGGTGAAAGTTATGGGATAATGCTGAATGCTACTGTTCTGTTCTACCCGTTTTACACCAAAATTAATACTTAAGCTTCGCTAAAGAAAAACAAACAAAAAAGGCGATCGACTCTTTTCACACACTGCCAGACGAGTTTTCCTTTCTTTTCGAGAGGACATACACAACTGCAGGGAGCAGTGTCATCACATGCAGTAACAGAGCGCGCGCACACACACACACACACACACACACACAGATACAAAGACTCAGCTGCTAGCTGTCGTGCAGATTGGGAAAATGGATTCCTCGTGTCTCATCCGCAGGTTGGGTTGGTGCTCCTGTAAAGTGTTGTAGAGCCTCCGTGTGAGACGTTTTCGGTCGGTGATTGTGTGTTTTTAAAATTTATTGAGCGCACACACTCGGTGGAAGGTGTAGCCGCGGTTGCTTCTGGTTTAACAGCACCGTGCTGGGCGGGTGACACCGGCAGGTGTTCACCCAGGTGTTGTGTTTACATCACTGTCGAGCGGAGCTGTAGCTGAAAAACACTCGACTCCTGCAGAGTCATTTGACCTGGGAGAGAATGCAGATTGTACCTTTTCACACTGACAACAAAAGCCAGATGTTGATCTTTTTTGACCAAGGCTCTTGAAAAAGCCTTTAGTGGTCAGACCAGACCAAGTAAAGCTGTAGCAGCAAACCACTGAATGTACTGAACTAAACAATGGTGAGTTTGACTACATATGAATTCAACTTTTAACTTGTAAGAGGAAGAAGGTGTTGTTTCTGTTCTCAACGTGTGCTTGGTCTCAGAATGTGCATTAGTATCCTGGCGTTAACATGAGACATGAAGACCCTGGGTTTTATCTCCCTGTACACATGATCATAACAGTCTCCTGGTTTCATCTCAGTCACTATGAGATGGTTCAGAAACCTGGATGAGGTGTTTGAATGCCACAGTTTCCTGGTTTCCATCACAGTACTCCAGGTAGAATATCCAGGTTTCTCAAACAGGGATAAGCTGTTTTCAAGCGGAAAACATAAGCAGGATACTCAAACTATTTTTAAACTATTTCTAGTTTTGCCTGTTTTTTTTTTTTTCCAAAGGATTTTGTGATGTAAATCATAACAGAATCAACAGATTCAAGCTGAGTGTGCAAACATGCTGGGTTTGATAAATAACGCAGCTCTGTTAATCTGCTTACGCTCAAAATGTTTGTCCGATCGTCTCCTTACTTTTGGAAACTGAGCGGGACGGCACCGGACAATGTTTGTAACTTTCAATCACACAGACAAATCACTTCACGCAGCAACTGGCCAAGTGTGCGGAGGTGTGAAAGATGGCAGGGATTGAAATTCTCTCTAAAAGCTCTCTTTTGTTACCATGGTGCACGTAAACACATCGATTGTTTGGGCTTGCATACACCAAGTCATTCTATTTTAGCAAACCCAAAATCTCTCTAAAAGGACAGATTTCTCAGCCTGACACACTCAGAAAAAAAGAAGGCCTCTCTTTTTACTATCAGAGACATAACGGCCGAAGTTCCTCTCCAGACATGTTTTAAACTAGGAAAAAATACTCAGCTATGATTAATATTTTGTTGAACATGGGTTTCCCAACATAGAAAGCTGGAAGCACATCTACTTTTACTTCCTCTTCCTTCTGGATCAGGCCTTTGGCCCCGTCCACCATCGCTGCGCTAAGCTAGGTTAAGCAATAGCATCACCGCTGCTTTAAGCTAGGTTAACCGATAGTAGATGGTCAGAGAGACTCATGTTTGAGCCTCAGTCAGACCCAGACTCAGATGAGGAGTCCGTTGAGACCAGAACCAGAGACTAGCAGACGTATCAGAACGGTTAGCGCAGTTAGCATCTTTCATTTGTTTACCTTGTTTGTTAGCTTGTAACTGGCAGCGGCTGACACAGTGTTTGTGCTAATGCTAACTCTTGCTCTCTGTACTGACAAGGTTTATTTTTCCCGCCCCATTTTATACCAACCTTTTTTAACCAAGTGACCCGTGAACAAACACGGCTTGTATCGTGCGTAAGATGTACACTTCTACAAGCTGTGATACAATAAGCCACTTTAATATTCGTCAATCATTTGTAAACTCCCTGAATGTGTTTGTGCTTGTTATGTTCTTTCCCTTTCACACTGTCACTAATCTTATAACCACGAAGCTGATCCTCTATTAATATGAATATGTTGATTAGCTCCCAAAACTGCCAGTGGCTGGTTCACTGCCCTTTGTTTTATCTTTAAAAGAATACTTATTCGATTCTGGCTGCTTAGCGGCTAAGCATCACTGACCTGATATGCATGGCAGACTCAGTATTAGGCTGGATTTTACCTTGAAAGCCATCAGTCCCATTTTATTTTTTTATTTTTTTTGTTGTGCTGTGTCACAACAAAGCCTAAGAAGACTATCCATCACTTCCTTACACGCAAACGCAGCATTTGTTTGACAATAGAGGTGAATACTTAATGTCACAGGCGGTATCGTCGCCCCTGCACGTGACGGGCGAACAAAAAAACGGAGAAAGAAGAGGGAAGCTTTTTGAAACTTGGCACTGAGATAAAGATCCTGACACATCTTGCTGAGGAGATTATGGCATGGCCACATGTCTCCTGACAGGAATACTAAGATAAAGCATATAAGTGGCAGGTGGGGGGGTGGGGGGGGGCTCTCAAAATTGCACAGGACGGCATGGTTTAGTAACCACTCTTTGTTGGCACAGAGGAAACGACTTGCCACGGTGTTTCTTAAAGAAACCATTTTTAGAAATTCACTTACAGACTCTCTTACTGAGTATTACATGAGAAAAATCAATACTGATTTAATCACTGTATATCCAATACAGAGGCAGTTCCTTGACAGTTTAGCTTAGCTTAGCACAAAGACTGAAAGGACCTAAACAGTGTCCAGTTCAGGGACAGGAATACTCTCTACAGCAGTTTAGAGTCTCTTTGCTCTTATCATTACTTTTCCACTTATTTTTAGTAATTGATAGCTGAAGCACAGTTTGAGCTACAAATGCAAGTCAAACTTACAAATAATTTTAATGAAAAAAAAAGGTCTTAATTGGCTTTTGTTAATGATAATGAAATACAAAATATACTTTCTGCAGGTTTCATTGTAAACACTCATTCATGGTTAAATATATTCAGGGTTGAGCACCAAAATCCATTATGTGTATCCTCAAGGCCAAACAATACAATCAAAGTTCCCTACTTAATTAAACACTTGCAAAACCCTTTTTTAATTGTTTTGAAACCTAAACAGTCTGCAACAACGTGCAGTCTCCTAACAGCACATGACCGTCGCCCGCTGTTAATATGCATTACCACCCCACAAGGAAGAAAAAGAGAGAGTTTGGGATACAGAGTGTCACATGGTGCAACATAAATACTCTAAAATGTTAATGACTGAATAGAAATTAACACTCAAAAACACGGCTAATCTGCTTCTTCAGGAGTGTGTGGAAGTGGACTGCCAACAAATTCTGATTGGTGCACAGGAGTACATGACATCACCTTTTTCCAGGCCACGTAAAAACTAGTGCAAAGAGCACACAGACACATTGGTTCATCTGGAACTGGCCACAGACCCGTCTTGGTCAGACCAGGTCCAGATTTTACTATTTGTAACAGTGATCTAGGTTGGTGGTGATGTCTTGGTGGGCTGGGGGTGGAGCCTCATTGGGGTAAGCTAAGCTAGCAGCAACTATGGCAGTGAGTCTATTTTTGTGTTGTCAAACTCACTGTGTTTCTGGGCCAGTTTGTACCTTATGTTTATGTTAGATTTTTTCCTAGACACAATGATGTCATTCACTGTGACCTTATTAGACAGATGATTACAGCCTGTTTATGTAGCTTTAAAGGTCCAATATTTTACACTGTGTTTTTAAAGTGTTGATCCGTAAGAAGATATATTTGTGGTTTTAAGTAACAAAAACCATCTCAGTGTAGTTTTACATCTCCTCTCTCGGGCTTCTCTCTGGAGCTCTAGTAACAACAGGTCAGTGAGCCAATCAGAAGAGAGGACTCTGTGAGACACTCTTTTCTGATTGGCTGTTTGTTCTGACTGTGAGTGATCAAATAAAAATATAGCAGATTTTAGGTAAAACACTCAGAGAAACCAAATCCCGCAAAGGTTGGATGGTGGATCCAGGTGGGTGGGGCTTGGGGCATGGCTGAGGGTGATGACTGTTTTGTTGTGACATCACAAAGTTACAGGAAGTCCTGACGGCCCATTTTAAGGTTAAAATTCGGTGCATTTCTCTGTGGACTGAGGCTTTGATACTTTCACAGTATTAATATAGAACCTAGACCTGATCTATAATCACACATGGACATCTACCGTTATACAATATGGGACCTTTAAATACAGGCAGACAACAAAAACAAAACAACAAGTACTTCAAAATAAAATGACTTTGCACTCTTCCTCATCGTCTTTTCTTTCTGACAATTGAGGAGTGGGAAAACTTACACACAGCCAATGGTATGTAATTGCCAACACGAAAAATAGAATTTTGCCATGTTATTTCCACAGTCTCAGCAAAAGCCACAGTAAAAGGCGCTGGTGTGAAACATCATTATCTTCCTGCAGACGGCCAAATTGGAAATGGCGTAAAGCCCCCGTTTATGGCAGATACACTTACGACATCAATTTCTCTGTCTCTTTCAAAAAACATTTATTTTTCCAATCTTAATTTGAAAAAAATGTGGTGAATAACATGTTCCACTCACTACACACATTCTCTGTTTTCTTTTTTATTTTTCATTATCCATCCATGGATCCATGGTGTTTTTATTTTGCAGGAGGTTTTTAACTGGGACAGGTGGTTGAATGGCAGGTAGACAGAGGGTCACAATGTACTTTGATGATGTGATGGAATGGAAGTCTGTGTGCCTAATTGTCCTTAAAATGAGACTTGACCCCTGCTTAGGTTGCATCTGCCTGGCGGCGGGAAAGTGAGCCGTCAGCCAGGAGAGCTATTTAGTCAGAAAAGTGAGAGACGCCTCGAGGGCATTCGGATGCAGCGTGTCCATTTGGAGTACTGCTGGGACCGGCTCTCGTATGTACACCTGGCTGTCAATTACTGAGCCAATCAGAAAGGCACCCCGCAGTTCCCACTTCCACAGTCAGAATTAAACAGCATCCTGAAGATAGCTTTATATCGAGCCGAGGTGGTGAAATAAGAATCAAGCACTGAGCAGATAAAAGAGAGAAAAAGTAGTCCAGCATTTTTCCCCTGTGCTCCTGCTCATCACTTGTTGTCTTCTTCTGATTGCCTCTTAAAAGGTTCAAACTTGATGCAACAACTCGCAACAACAAATGAGCAAATGAGATGACTCTACTGCCTTTTATACACAGCTTATCGATGTGATGTCTTTTAGATCCTCCTGTCTGCCTGTGTTTTTGCCTCAAAGAGGCTCTTTCATGGTATTTGTGTCCTTGAGACAGCTTGACATTATCATGTTTCTGCTGTGCTTGTCGGCAATTGATGATTCACGAGAGAAGAGGGAGGGAGGGCTGATAAGAGCAAATATGTTCTCTATCGGTCCCACGGTGTAATGACTTCGCAATAATCGTCGGATGATGGGGAGCGGAGGGGCGCTGTGAACAACTCTGTGTTGATCTGACAGCTGATGGAGGTTAGAGCATCTAAAACTGCTCAGTAACAACCAGGCTGCATGTAGACCAAAATAGCTGACACTGCTGACAGGGAAAAGGAAGTTTTTTTGTTTTTTGTTTTTTTGTTTTTTTAAGGGAGAGGACCTAGTGAAGCACAGAAGTTTGCATAGCATGGTATAATCACTTCACCAGTTCCAAAAACCACCCCGAAACCAAAAGCCTATCTGCAACAGCCCCGAGCCGGTCCGTTTAATGATGGTCCTGACATTTCTGCCCACAGCGTTTATAATGTCACGCTCTGCACCCCCTCACAGTTAGGGTTTGCCTCTGATGTGGCAATTAGGACAAGAGACATTTTAAAGAGTGGGTGAGCAACCTGCCCAACCGTGAGGGGCTCTGTGACGAAGGGGGTTATGGGATGTCGAGCTCGAGTTATTATAGGGAGGGCGGAGGGTAGTAAAAATATTGGCCCAAAAAATGTGACAAGAGCCATATGACATAAAATCCCCTCCAGCAGCTGCACTTAGCTGCATCAGACAGGTGATCTGATAGTCAGTGAGAAATGAGCGGGGGGGTGACCTGAGGCAGCACTGATGTTACTAATTGTCCTTTCAGCCTCAGAAACTCTTTAGTGGATCCTGGGCTTTGATTAAAATCAGGAATGAGGGTCTGATATTCAAAATGTTACTTCAGAGGCAGGTCAACGATGAGGGTTACAACATGTCGTCAGTTGTCGTTTGACAAAATGACACATTAACTCCAAAGAAGTGGAAATTAGCAAAGTGCTAATCTTACCACCTGTGGTCACATTTGGTTTTAAACTAAAATATTTCATATCTGAGTGTCTGATTTTTTTTTTTTTTTTTTGGTTGCAATCTGCTGCTCTTTCACTCTTTTCAGACATGAAACATTTTAGCTCATGTTCGTTCGTTCGTTTCACATGTGACAGGACGTCTAAATTTAATTTGACTATCTGACAGGAGAAAGTCCCTGTGGGGAATAATTCCTGATCACAGATCTACAAGGTAAAATCTTGCTGGTCTCCTGGCCACACGTTTATGTTTGGTTTTAGTGACACATTTTGTAAATTGCTGATTTGAAGTGCTATACATAGAAACTTTATCACATAAATATGATATTATAGCTAAATATTCACCGATTAGTGGAAGACATGAGACACATTATCCCTTAAAAAACAATCCTAATGAACCACACGACTGTTTCTGGAACTAATTATTGACTCATATTCATAGAAGCATGAGTTTGTACTTGAAAGTTAGCGGTGTAAACAAAAATGTTCCAACTGGAAGTGCTGGCTGTGGTTATTACATTAAAGTGCCCATATTATTTCCTTTTGTTGTGCATGTTAAAGTTCTGCTAAGATACAAAGTCCACCATGTTTGTGCTCCAGGATTTTCTTCCGTAACTCATCTACGTCACTGTGTAACACATTCACATCATGGCTAGTTTGGCACGCCCCTCAAACACAGCCGATGAGAGCGGAGGCCGGGAAGAGTTTGGTTCGTTTTATCCTGTCGCCATGAAGAGAAGAAGTTATTTTTGGTACGAATGCACAAATTCCCTTTGTATACAAATAACCGGCAGTGCAGGTTTTATACGCAGTCGTTTATCGACAGCGAAATAACATAATACCAGCAACGTTAGCTTTGGTGTTTGCTGACAGCAAACCTTTTCCACTCCAGTCGGCATCGACGCTCATTAGCGACACCCGTTAGCGTAGGTAACGGGTGTAATGAAGTGGTCTCTTGAGGAGGCCCGGGCTAATATTACCAGTCAAAGGCTTCGCTGAGGGACTGCGTAACAGGCAGGTTAAAATAAATAAGAATGTTTTTTAACTGTAAATCATGCAAAGCTCCTTCAGTGGAGTCCCAGAATAAAAAATCCAGAGTTTGAAATGAGGATAATAGCTCCCCTTTGAGACGCTATCAACAAATCCATATGATTTCTAATGAAAACTAACATATTCAGTAAAATAAATAAACTGTACAGACACCACCCTAACCACACACACACACACACACATGCACACACACACACACACACACACACACACACCCCCAAGCAAGTAATTACAGTGGATCAAGATGGCGATCTGTCACACATTTAATGGAAAATAACTAATCTAGCTGAAGCTTGAGTGAACTGGCACATGTACTGTAACTGTCACAGACAAGCAGTGGGTTTCTTTCCTCACTTACTGTATTCACTACAGCTTTGTTGCCCATGCTTCTGTAATTTTCTACACTTTAATTAGGAGAGGACATCTACTAATTAAAGTACATAAACCTCTACACATTTACAGCAACAAAAAAAAAAAAAACAAACCACTATTTATTCGTGTTGTGCTGGTCTGTTTCATTTTCATTTTACATTCCCAGCCAGTGGACACATCCAAACAGGAAGAAAAAAAAATGTCTACAAGGCAGAATAAATATTAATGCCTTTTATTAATTCTTACCCTTCACACAACAACTGGGTTTTTTTTGTTTTTTGTTTGTTTTTTTTCCCAGCTGATTAACTCCCTTTACACTTGAAGGTGGCAGGTTTGTGCTCCGTCTAAAGCCGTGCTCACACACACCGGATCCGCAGCCGCGCCAGCGCCAAGCTGTTGCAGAATAACCACGCCAAGCTTTTTTTTTTTTTTTTCCTGTGCTGTTGTGCACGTCACACTGGTTATGATTCATTATTCTACTGCAACTCGACAGGAGCGGCGTCATCCTGGAGAAGCACATGTGGTGGTGGGGGGAGGGGGGGCACAGTTCTCACAGTTCTAGGAAAAAGTCGTAACCCAATTAAAGTAAAACTTCTCCCTCCTCTTTACCTCAGCGAAACCCTTCACGACTGCCCGTTTCCACAAATCCCCTCTCTCTCTCTCTCTCTCTGTATCCTCATCCAAAAATACCGGGTTACCGGGGAAACAGCAGCGTGAAGCTTATGCAAATATTTAAAACCACGTTTCTCCGGATGGCTACAGCAGGGTCATCAAAGCTCTCCCATATCATGGACATGGCATATCCTCACCGTGTAATTATGTTTGAATACTGATGAGCAACCTCTCGCACACGCTTCAAACTACAGATGCAATTGATCAGGAATAGTCTTAACAATAATATGCATGGAGGTGATTGCAGTGGGTGATGTCTGCTTCTTTTACCATTCCTCGCTTTCAACATCACCTCTGGCAAAACTCATTCGCCAAATTTTTTTATTAAAAAGAAATTACAACTCACAACACAGACGTACTATTGCTCTTTAATAAAAAAACGATATGACATTGAGTCTGTCCGTCATTGAAAAGCTAATGAATCTCTTCTCCACACTTTGTATTTCCAGCTTCCAAACAATGAAAGACTGAGCTAAAAATCTAATTATCACAAGATTTTTTTGCCGAAAAGCCTCATTCACATGCCCACAAAGAAACTGCAGAGGTCACACTTTTGTTCTGTTTCCCAATTGCATCATGGTATTTCAATCACTTATCTGTATGACGGAGCGTGTTGAATCTGTATTAGAACCTGTATTTGGTTCATCGGGGCTTTTTTCAATAGATAATATCGGTTATGTAATGATATATAACACATGAGATGGTAAAATCATCTATTCACAAAACTTTGTTATAATTTAATTCAACGAGGACACAGCAGCTGTTAAAAACTGTACATTATATTCTGCTCTGCTGAAACACTGGAGCCTATTCTTAAAGGAGCACTCCAGTCATTTCTTCCATGAAGTTGGGTGTAATATGATTATTTTGTTTTTTCTTTAATGGTGAAAATCAAAGCAGCGGAGGCTGAGACATTCTGACTTTGAGTGTAAAGTGCAGGTCAATCCCACAAAATACTGGATCATACTTTTTCCATAATGCATTTCAATAGCATTTTAAGCTGCACTCTCACTGTCTCATAAATATATCCATTTAAATTTATATATACAAATACTTTTCAGCACCTTTGTTTAACTGTCCTTAAAAAAAAATGTTAGTAGCGGCACTACAACACCGTAACATCTGTACTGCCAACTCAAGCTCACAGGGAGAGGGCAATGAGAAGTTTGGTGGCAGTGGAGCAGCACTGCCTCCTGCAGAGCCCGCGGTGGATGCTAATGTTAGCACTACCGGCTCGGGCTCCGACAGAAGGTGGTTAAGCTCTTTCACATCGCCTGTGGCAGAAACAGATAAAGACGAAAATGAACCTGTTCAGAGAAGAGTGCGACAGAGGGAGAATAATAAAAAAAAATAAATAAAAAAAAACTTCTCCTGGTGTGAGATTGTGACGGATCCTGTGCTGCAGCAGATATTTGTGGATGTTTCCAGGGAGAACCCTCCTTATGCGGAAAAAGTCAAAAACTAAAGGCAAACTGAGGATGACACAGAGGACGCCACTGAATCTGAAACCGTCTGAGAGTCGGACTTAAAACTACTTGATCAATGACTTCTCTTCAAAGATCAGAAGGAAGTTTGGGCTGTTTTGTGTTTTCTCTCTGCAGTTTTGGAGGAAGTTTCTTTTTTTGCAAGTGAATTTTTAACCTGTTCCTCCTGTGGTGGCAAAGTGATCAAATTTCACTGTTAGGGCATTTAACCCAGCATATATACCGAGCCATCGCTAATGTTAATATTGTTTGTTAGTTGATAAGTGGGCGGTGACACATACAATGGAAACGCAGGTGTGTGTAAGTACTTCCTGTGAATTCTCACAATAAAAGAACCATTTCATCCAGAGTAATTTGATTTCTTTTCTGAGTGTCGGCTAATTCACTTACAAGTGGTTCAATCTGATTACGGGTTGTGAGTCATGAAGGGGAAGGAAAGAGGATGAACAGCAGCACTAAATTTTATCAAGGGAGAGTGGCATCTGCTCAAGATGAAGCCTCCATCCCGCACACACACACACACACACACACACACACACACACACACACACACACAGACAGACAGACACACAAATGTGGTTTTCTCTGATCATGTGTGATCAGAGGAAAACCGAGGACCCACGGGTGCCTCGGACACGAAACGGCCGCTCTTTTATGTAACCCCGCGGTCCTGTGCAGGTGTCACACCGTTTACCAGCCGGGGCGACTAAAGGGAGAAGCCTTACATCACCCCTGACCCCCGCCGCTGTTCTTATATAGTATATCAGCAGCCGGTCGACCGTGGTGATGTGAAGTCAGCATCAAAGATGGGACGAGCAGAGCTGAAAGCCAGAAGCTCCAAAGCTTGAAAAGAATGATAAATTGCATGGCGACGCATGAGCAGACATGTACGCAAACACACACAAACATTTATTACTACACTTAGATATACACACACAAACACACACACACACACACACACACACACATACGTACAAGATCACCAACAATGACCTGTCAAATGAAAAATAAAAAAAATAAAAAGCAAAAGGGTGCTGGATGGTGAAGCACGGTGGTACATAAACATCCTGTTGAGGGCGGCCGTGGTGCGGCTGAAGGTGATCTGATTGACACCGGTTCAGTCATCGGGCGCGGCAGCATATGGAGCCACGCTTGGCCTGGCTCACTGGATTTCACACATGGATTCAAGTCCAGTAAGCATGATGAAATGCTTGATTCTCCACTAATTTCACCCACCAGGCTTGCATACACCAGCAGTTCCACACACACACACACACACACACACACACAGAGTAGCAAACAAACAGAACTTTATATCTTGACCTTCCGGGGGTGGAACAGAATTTTACACCGAGGCACATTTACTTGATCACTGTGGTTCTTGTTGTTCTTTGGTATTTTTGGACTCGTATAGAAAACACGAGTCTTTGAGCAGAGAGAGCAAACTAAAACTAATCACTGTGAGGTTTCATTTATATTAATATAATATATAGTTTCCATCTACAGTGTACATTTTGACTAGTGGCTTTACCTTTACGTAATAGGGCTGTAAGTGTTTTTTTTCAAGTTAAATCAAGTTAATCAAGTTAAATAAATAAAAATTCACACAGCTCGTTTGAATATACTTGAAAGCATGAGACCAAATTACCTCGAATTGCTGATTTTCAATTTCCCAGAGTTCAAGGTGACAAATTTCAAAGTGTCTAAACAAAAGTCTAAAAAGATATAGTCTATAGAGAAAGTCTGATGAAATTACACAGAGGAGAAGAAAATCCTCATGTTTGAAAAGTTAGAAGCAGAGAACGTTTGACATTTTGCCTGGTAATTAATTTAATTGATCATCAAAACAGAGTATTTACCATATATAGATAATTTGCCCTTTACTGACTTTAGTAAAGCTTTAGTTAGGTTTAGCTACAAAAACAACTCAGTTCGGCTCAGGGAATGATCCATGTTTTGGGCTCGAAGTAAGTTTAAAGGACATTCGTCGTCACGGTTACAATAATAAACACACAGTTAAGGCTGAGCTTCTATTGTCGACCCCATCCATCCACCCCAGACCCTCCGTAGAGCGTCACCTGACTCATAAACATGTCGTTTTGGGGCATTTTGCTGAAAGGACTGATGTTGTCCGACACCGACCGTTAGATGCAGCTCAACAATAAAACATAACTACGGGTCATAACGGGGCACTTGCACAAATGACCGATGGGGTCGTTTGTTTTGGTTTTTTTTTTTATAGGAGGACAGTCTCTCTTTGGAACGAGCACTCAGTCTGTTATTTGCAGTAGGGAGGAGCCTGTGCTCAATGCAGCCGTCAAAACGTTTCCAGGTAAAACGTGGCAGTTTTTTTTAAACAAAATTCTTTCAAAAAGACATGTAGGTTTAATGTAAATGTCTGGTTCACTGACCCCTGCCAGCTGCTACTTTCACAAACATTACGACAACCTGTAAATACATACTGACATTTTTCACCCTCCTCAAACTAGAGGAACTTCTTTCCTTGAAAAGTTCAGCTCCACTTTTCATTTTTTTTTTTTTTTGAATGAAAACATAAAATATGCACAGTTATTATATTATATAATATACGCACAATAATTCAAAAGCCAAAGTTTGTATTTCAATACTTTCTTTGAACATGGCCAGTCCTCTAAAGAGATGTGACTGAAGTCTAAAGAGCCACGAGGCAAAGCGCTCGACCAACTGTTGCACTCCCAATCGGCCTGTCTCGCCGCAGCTCATAAAAAGCTGCCTGGGAGCTCAGACAGAGCTGTGCATTTTACATGACTGGTAATTAGGAAGACGAATACAAAACTCAGTTTTCCCTGGGGTCAGGTTCTTAATGGACCAGATCATTTGGCCATCAGTTAGAGACAGGAGGCCCGCGGTGCCACATCACAGTGTTTGCGCTGACAGAGCGGCGACAGGTCGTCAGGGACAAGACGTACGGCGCCGACTTGTCTTTTCTATGTCTTCTATACGGGGACATCCAGGATTTCGGGAGCCAAATGCTAAATAAGAGTTGGTGTTGCTGGCAGGATGAGGTGTCCCCTTTGCCTGTTGCAACTACAGACTAAAAATGTGCCATAAAAGCGCTGCGCTGACTTCCTGCCAACGTGCCAAGTGCAAAGCGGGCTCGCAGGTTTGCTGACTCTCACAGGAAATCAAGCACGTCCTTTCACAATTAACTCAAATACTAACATTCATACGAGCGAATCTTTAAGGTTTCATTTGATGAGTTTCAGATACCCGGCAGCCAACTCCTACAGGAAATGCTAATCACAAAGCAAATAATCAAAAACCAAAATAAAAACCTCACATGCAAATCATATCACTCAACATTTGCGGGAGTTCTGCAGAAAGAAAAAAGGGTGAATTATACACTCTATTATCATGAGTGTAATGACAATCCTGCTTGAGAAAGAATGAAGCACATAATTACATCTGGGGCTTATCGAACCAGCCAGCAGCAGGCCGTGCTGCATCTCTGCCGATAGTCAGAAAACACCGATGGGATGGAAGCAGATGCAGTATCCACGGAGGCGACCGACAACAAGTCGTCCGCCAATCCCCGTGGGTTCCCACACCAGAATCAGCTTCTCAGTGACACCGCCCGGCCCCACCGCGCACCCCCACCCCACCCCACCCCAAACCCCATCCATCTTCCTATTTCTCCTGATGTTTCCCCCTGTCATCTATCACCGAGGCACGAGGGAGATATGCTTCATATTGTCGTAGCCTGAAGATAACAGGCAGCCATATACAGATAAACTGGGAGGAAAAAAAAAAAAAAGGCGGGGGAGGAGCACAGCTGTCGTTTGCAGCTGTAGCTTCAAACACCAATCAAGCGCAGATTGCGAACTGCATACAGGTAAATGAAGCACTCTGAGATTAAAAAAACGGCTTGCAGGAATAAAAATGTTGGTAAACAGCCAGGAAATTGTGGCAGCGCTGGGTGTGTTGGTTTACTGTGCGTTTGAGGAGGGGCCTTCCTGATGATGATTATGCCTTTTGATTAGTCTTAATTATCTCACTCTTCCCCATCGCTCCTCTTCACAACCTCCAGGCGAAGACACTTACAGCCAAATAAAAAAAAAAACCTTTCCAAGACCTGATGCCCAAAATATAAAAATAGACGTAGAGATTGACAGATAGTTTCATGCTACACAGACCTCACCACCCCGAGAGGATGGATGGGATATTTAGTCCATTTGTTCCCCCCCCCCCCCATCCCCCACCCCACCCCCACCTCCCGTTGGCGTCAGTGAGACAGTTATGTTAAATAAGGCCAAATCTTTCACCGAGGGAACTGGCTGTCAAAATCCCCAAAAGGAGGAGGTTTCCAGCGGCACAGAAGAGAAGCAGCTCGGTGAGAGGGAAGCTGCACTGAGGTGACCCCGGTGAGGCTGGGAAACTTTTGTGAGAGAGCTACACATTCATTTAAGTAAGGTCTGGATACGTTTCTGGCAGGCGGTGGAGGAGTCAATATATAAACGTTTGCTTATGGTCCATTGAGTGGTGGGTGGCCGTGCTTTCTACTTCCTGCATGTAGAGGTTGGCCACCATTCGAACCCATTCATGCACGTCATAGCTTCTCCAGGATGAGGAGAGAGACTTTTGCGAAATATCTTATTGCCCTTTTTCTTGTAGCCGCTGGTGGGGTCTCGCCTCAGTGCTTCATATGTATTAGTGTCACTGATGGTTGGACCCTGGGGTTGAAAGGGCTGGTGCCTTCGCATTGGAAAGGACCGCCGATACTTTCAACCTAGAGGTGTTCTGCTTCTGTTTTCCTGATGTTGTTTTTTCTTATGGTTGATTCTGCTGCCGTGATGAGGTCACCTATTGGTAAATACCTCGGTGTGATGGGCAAACTTAATCATTTGGCTACGGCTTCTTTCTCTGTTTGGGTAAGTTTCCTGTCTGACAGGTTCTTCACCCGTCTGGTGCATGTTTCCACCTGTGTGGTATTATCTTTCTTTTGCCTACGGGAAAGTCCTTCTGTTCTCCTGGTGCTGCTGGTTCACGATTGTAAGGTTTAGAAATTTCATGTCTGTTTTTATCTTGCTCTCGGCGTGTCGAGACAGTTGTGCCTCAGCGAGCACGGGGTGTAGGATGTGATGTCAGTTCCTGGAGCAAACAGTGGAGCTTTTTCATTCAACCCTTCAATAATGAAATGGACCTGTCTCACTCTCTCATTCAGTAGCTGGTTCTGCACTTTCTCTCGGAGTCTTTGGCTTCACAGGTCCGTTCACAAAGGGCCTGTGAAGTGTTTTCTGCTCAATGGATTATTTTGTCTGTTGCAGTGAAGAGCGCTCCACGCTTCCCCGTGCGCTCGCACCGTCATATACAACAGACAACAGCAAGATGTTTCGGGCATACTTGAAGTCGTCTCATAGACTGAATGAATTATTGCTTTTTTTCTTTTCCACATCTCTCTCCCCCTCTCTCTCTCCTTGTCCCTCTCTCTCTCTCTCTCTCTCTGGGGCTAAAGCTGAATAAACACCAATAAAACACTATTGACTTGTTTACAGCCAAAGTGAGCTTTAGCATCAATAGCAGACCTAATAAGCAACGCCCACAACGCAAGGTCCAACCAAGAAGGGGTTGATCCATATTTTTGCACTATGTCTGATCTGTGGTGGAAATAAAAGACTAATTGGGTGCTATGTAATTAGACACTCAAACATGCTGGAGTTCACTCACACATAAAAAAAAATATGTAAACACACTGTATATAAACATAGTTAAATTACTTTCACGCTCAGTAAGCAGCTGCGTTTTAAGAGATGATTCATAAAACTGCTTGAAAATATCAAATTTTAGGGGGACGTCTTTGGGAAGATACAATATCCGTGTCAGATCTGATCCTCGGGGTCGTGATCCGATTGAAGATCAATGCTCCATTCAACATTGATTCTCCATTCAATAAAGATGCTGCAGCTTAGCTATGTTATGTTTTATATATCACAGAGCATTAAAACCAACAGAAAATCTATTTGTAGGGAAAGAACAAAAGACGAATAACCTGAAGTATTAACCAACTATATTAAATAATCACTTAAGCCATCAAGTTCACACTAAATTGATTATAACTGTTACTTCTCAAAACTTTATCACTTCATACGTGCTTCCTCGAGTACTAAACTCTTTTCGTTAATCAAATTATATATATTTTCTAATTCAGTACTTTTTCTTTTTGTTTTTCTGTCTCACATTAAAATATCTCATTTTAAGAATGCAAACAGAATAATGATGGTGTGATGCAAGTGTTATTGTGCATTAAATCATCAAATAAAAGGAAAAAAGGAAATTGATATGCGCACTATAACCAATGTAATATATAATATATAAACAAAAAAACTTCCAGATGCTTGTTTTTGCTGAGAGTGATGCAGATGTCTCGTCCTCTACACTCGACTGCACTGTGCGCCCGGCAGACATTAACATTATCATTCATTTACATAGAAACAACAATGTTATTAATGTACAAGAATCAACTTTTTCTCAACCTCCCAAAGATATGTTTTAAAGTGTAAAAGATTTTTATCATCATAAGGGATGAAGCTTCGAAGGAAGTGCGTTATTTCCATACTGCAACCCCACAAGAGAAAACAACAAAGATCTATTTATTATCTATTTAACACACACACACACACACACACACACACACACACACACACACACACACACACACATAAACAGCTCATTTAAAAATATAAGAACATGAACTGTCCATGATGGGATGGAGCTCCAAGGCAAGCGAAGGTTGTGGGAACATAGATACACGCTCCTGAAATGTCAAGTGTATACACTGCATGTATGAACTGTGTAATGATGTTGGTGGAAATCGGATGGAGAAGCCACATCCAGTGGAAAATGTCCCCAAAAAAAAAAAAAAACAGACATAGGTCCAAACCTCAACTGCTGAAGTAACTCGGTCGGTGCAGATGAGATTTGCCTGCGGTGGTGCAGAGACATGCAACCAGAGACTCGGATTATGCTGATGTCATTTAGAAAGGGTCACGAAACAGCCAGGTTTGATTATGATCAAAATCAAAATCACTCCTAGCGTTCGGTTAGGTACAAACGTGACATCCTTGTAAAACCGTGTGATCTACGGAGTCAAAACTGCAAGTCTTCATAACCTAACCCCAGCCTCTATAGGCACCGTATCAGCATCTCAGTCAATAAATCAATAAAGCCTTCGTCGGCAATGCTCATTCTCTCGGAGTTACAACTGAACATAAAGTCGGTGGTGAACCAAAAGCCAAACTGGGGGGGGGGGCGTGGGGGGGGGGGGGGGACGGTTTTAATCCTGAGCTCAGAAAAAGAAAATCATTTGGTTGTTCAGCTGGAGTTTCACACTTGAGCAGACAGCTGTGGCAGTTATAAATATCTGTATCACGAGCTGGGATCTGTGTCTGCGAGGAGAGCTGAACTGCCATCGGCGGGGCTGGGCTTCTAAAAATAGCTCGCTGGCTGGCTGGCAGGCAGGGAGCCGACTCTGCCTCTGTCTCCACTGGATTTGATTAGCCCCGAAGAAGCTCTGCCCACCCCGAACAACCCTCCCGTCAACGTACCAGCTTCCAACCCCCCCCACCACCCCCCGCGACACTGTGTGTGTGTGTGTGTGTGTGTGTGTGTGTGTGTGTGTGTGTGTGTGTGTGTGTGGCAGCTTGTCTTGTCTGGAGGCCTGGTTCTTTCTCGCTGCACAAAACCGCAGACGCACTCTTCATCGCTGAAAATGCTTACATCGTAACTTTTCCTAAGTGTGATCCAATTTTTGTCTTCGCTGGCGGGTTGAAGGTTAATAATCTTGGCACATGTACAGTGGTTTTATGGGGGTTTTTTTTTTACCAGCTATCTAAAAACAAATAATAAAAAAAAAAACTTGTTCAAATTATGACGCAGCAACTTTGAGTTGTGTTGTCCGACACAAAACACAACAAAGAATCAGTCACATCAAATTGAGACAAGCGTTATCACCGAACTACACTCTCTCTCTCTCTCTCTCTCTCTCAGCTCTTCTGATTCTTTTAGCCTCTTTAAGGTAACTGTTGGTTTTAGTGAAAACAAACAGTGATGAACACAGTGTAGATAACCAGCACTTAACAGAGTTAGCAACTAGCTAGTGGAGCATTTAGCAGCTACAGATACATTTAAGTTAAGAAAATACCTTCAGAGAAACATTGTCTACTCTGTATGTAAACAGAAATGCTATTATGAAATCCTAGGACTCAATAATATGGTTTAAACCTTTCTCATATTGATACATGACACATATTACTGTATCACGACATGCGGCTGCTGCAGTTGATTGTTTTCAATCTGGATCAATATATAATTAAAAAAATATATATATTGCCCACAATCACAATTTCCCAGAAACCAAAGGTGACAGTTTCAAAATGGCGGCTTTGACTGACCATCAGACGAAAGTTTAAATATATTCAATTTGCAGTTATAAATTTGTTTTCAGATCTTTACATTTGTTAAACTGATACCAGACAATTTTTACTTGATAAATGACTTTTTGATTGATTATCCAAAGTATTTGTGAAAGGAATTTTTAGTCGATCAACAAATTGATTAATCAGCTGATGATTTTATGCTCTGGGAAATTACACAGAAAAACATCAAACTGACAAAACTTTACGTTTACAACAAAAAACCGGAACACTTTCATTTTGCTGGTTTATAATTACAGTTCGCTATGAATTATTAATATTCACCGTAGAATTTTGTAAAAACACAGTATGATGATGTCAATGTGACTTCAGTCATTGATAATTATGAATTATCAGTTCAAATGTCAAGTAAAAGCACCTTTTTCTTCAGATTTCAGGGACAGACTAGAGCCTGAAGGAACTCACTTTTAGAGACACTGTTAAGAGATAGTACTGCAGCATCCAGTGCAGTCATATCTTACTCATGACCACCTGAGATGGGACTATTTCATCTTATATTTGACCAAGTTAAGAGGTGCACCTCATATCGAGAATGGTGCCCTGCGAGACCCCTGATGCTGGCAGGAGGAAGCACAGTAACAGCCTCCTCTCTCTCTCGGACTGTTTGCACAAAGATGAGTATATCCATCCACGTTCTAACAGCACAGCAATCCCTGCATTGCAATAACATGGCATTACCAACAGGAGAGTAAAATTGCACTGGATGCAGCTTAGTAGCACCTCTGTGCATTTGGTGTTTTGAAGATAATGGCTGCGTGTGTCTGAGGGGGGTCTGCCGATTTCAGTATCATAGCTTCACTTGAAATGCCCTCGATGACATCTGTCCGGCGAAGATAGGTTCACAAGGAAGGCTAAGTGAATGAGCAGGACTGCACACCGGCCAGCTTTACAGTGACTCATGGGTAATCACAAAGGTGGGATTACTGTATCCCCATCTTTTCTCTTACTCCCGGTCTGTCACTCAAGTTACCCATCACATAAATCCTTCAGCAGATGGAAGTTGGGGGGTCCAAATCCTCATAAAACTCATCTCTGCAGTTGCTGCTGCTGCTTCAGTGACATGCACACACACTCTCCCCCGACGACTATCACAGAAGAACTATAGATGCGGTAAAGACACGGCACTCCTTGCAGACACAATCAAATCAGAAGAGAGCGCGAGGAGATGATGTGCTCCCACTGAGGACGGGCAGGTGGAATGAGACATACGGCTGCAGTGATGAGGTGAGAGGAGTAATTGGCGGTGTCAAAGAAACCAAGTTGCGGAAGTGCCCTCACTCTCCTAGGGGGGGATGAGTCATTGAAAATGTGTAAATAATCGGTAAAACCAACACGTCTGAGCAGCCAGACCTCCTTCACCTGCGGTGGATCCATCCCACCCTGACAGAATACACATTTTTCAAGCCCACAGGCATTCGCAATTTGGTGGGAGGATTGAAAAACGGGTGCTAAGATTGAGCGATGAGAGGTCAGCGAGATAAACATGTTGACTCCTCCTGTGCTGATTACAGATCAGTCATGATGGATTGCACCTACTCATAGTCTGCGAGCTCAAGTATACATGCCAAGAAGTGCCCCTGCCAGGATAGCACATAGATACTCACAGATCACAAACACAAAATAAGAGACAAAGAAAGTATGTACGGAGAAAACGTAGGCAGGAACTCAAAAGGAAAACTGAGCAGTGAGAATTGCTCTAATTTGGTTTCGGTGGTCAAAAATAGGCAAATTCACACTTAATTGGCCCACCTAAGATTTAGACATGCAGGAAACACCCAGCTGTACTGCCAGCCGGTTTTGGCTTGAAGGTTTTCAATTTCCTGTGCATCTGTCTATCCATCCTCCCGGCCAAAAACAGTTTATTAGCAGCTAATACAAATTCTCTCTCATTCCATCATGCACACACACACACACACACACACACACACTGACAAATCAAGATCCACATAACACAGCAGCACGTCTGTTCAAAAAGTACTCTAACATATGCAGAGACAGAGCTCAACATATCAGCACTTCCTGTTAAAAATTGAATCAGGAAGGTCAGACCGCTGTCTGAGGATGAAGCTTTCGTATTGTGACAAACTTTTTTTTTTTTCTTCACTGGCTTTACTGCTGCTGCTCCGGCTACCAACACGGAAAGAGAAGAGACGAGTCATATAATTAAAGGAATAAAGGAAGAAAGGGCCACTGTCCGTGAAGCCTTCCGGGAACAACCACATCGCTACACAAGAATGTCAATTTAGGACGATTCTGTAAAAGACAAAGATTGCGTTACATGCCCGAAGCTTTTGGAATTCTTGCTTTGCACAATAAATCTGGGTTTTGTTTTCAATCGACCAACGACAGCTAGATTTAATGTGTTGCACGACTTTCTTTGTATTTATGCTGAACGGCGCGGCGTCAACGTGCGTCACATGCTCGCCTGGGCGCTGTGGGTTTCAGTTAAACTGCTGAAAACAATACGGCAACACACCGACGGTGAGTCATGCAGCTGGAAAGAATGAACTCGCTATAGCGCACAGGCGAAATCAGTGCACAGGCTTTCTGTTAAGCACACAGTGAAATGAATCACCCCTGGGTCTACTTTATGTCCAACACAACGTCTACAAAGTGAAAGGAGAAAGAGCTCACGTCCTTAAAGCCTGCTTGAACACTGACTTCTAGCAAGACAAGAGTGCTTATGTAACCGGCTTTACTTTAACCACGGGTCCAACGCCACGTTCCTTGATGAAACTCGGGAGCCGTCAGTCAAACTCTGCCTCTAATAAGCCATTCCACTGATTAAAATGCCCAGCGTACCTTTTACAAAGGCTGGTTTCTTCTCCGCCTCCATTCATAGGTACTGGATAACCAACAGGCTATGCATTAAATCCAATGGGAAATTAATGGTGCATTTCACCTGGTGCTGTGCTGCATACGGAGGATTTGTAGTGCGTACAGTAGGAATTGTAAATGAATAAATTACCTCATACACACTGATACTTTCAGAATATCTGATGTCCATCAAGGATACACGCTTATAAATCTGCTCAGATATTATATTTTTAAAAAAAAAGAGGCTCCTTTTACCTCAGAGTTTCTTCCCAGTTGTTCTTCACTCACTTCAACTACATTTAAACAATATCGCACCAAAGGGAGTGATGTTGTGCTGAATACGAGCACGGCTGTGATTCGGTCACAGGTCACGAGGCCGCGGTTAAATAGTCCCAGTACTCAAAGAAAAACGCCTCTCGTCCAATCAAATTACTTGTTCGGAACCAACTGTTGTATTATAATAAACAACTAAGCTGCTGATGTTCCACACGTCATATTTTACATCACAATGCAACATGCAGCTCGCACGACTTCACAGAACAGAATGACTTGAAAGAGCCAAAAGATCAAGAGAGTTTTCAGACTTTTTTTTTTTTAGACACTTCAAAACAACTGGACTTGCTCTCATTACATATTCAACCCCCAGTTTTTATGGCCAAGGCCCCATTTAATTCTCACTTTCATTTTCCCACTGTTAAAACTTTTAAACCTAAGCATAACTTTTTTACACCCGTGAAAAGTTACGGTTGCACTTTAAACCATTTAATGGCTCGGGTTAGGGTTAGGGTGAGGGGTTAGCTAAACAGTAGAATTGTTGAATCTCAATTAATAACCTTTTGAAATGTTACAAATACTCAGTAAAGCCTCTGTAGGCGGACTGTGCAAATAAAGAGTTACCGAAGTTACACTATAATTCAAATTAATTCAGTTTAGATTTTCTTTTGTTGTTGTTTTATTTGGAGGTAGGGTTTAAACACATATTATATTGTATTATGTGATTATATTATGTACAATTGTACATGTTATTTTGTATATTTTGATAGCAAGTGGACTTTTAGTTGTTTCGGTTCTTACGGTTCATCCATCACACAGTAACGAGGAGGCGTCTGACGTACGGCCAGAGTCCTAAAGAACTATCATGTTATTATTTCTGTAAGTTATAATCAGTCTGATACATTTTTCTACACAAAGTTGTCACTGACGAAGCGGTTTTCTGAGCATCAACTGGAAACATCCTCCTGTGCTTCCTCCATCACTGCTCGTCATCCTGTCGAAGTTTTCTAAAGAAAGTCAGAGAAGTCGACACATCTGAACATCAGACATCGATGTTGTTTTCTCTCCTGATGACTGGCACAGAGAAAGAGGAAGATGTTGCTCTGGTTTCTAAAAGGTAAGACAATGCAGCCACCACGCTTCGCAGGGTGGTGCGGCTGTTGTGCTACAGATGACCCTCAGCAGGTAAGCTCGGTCAGCCCCGCCCCTTTCTAACCCTCAGTCATCCACAAGTCCTCGGAAAAACCTTCTCCCCCGCTGGTCGGCTCAATCTCACGCGTTCTCATTCTGCCTGTCTCCATCTCGCCTCTTTTCCCTCCTTGTCAAACTATTTATTTTTTCCCCTTTTGTAGTCTTTGCAGTTTCTCACAAAAACCCTGTAAACATTTTCCTCTTATTTCCAAGGACAGTCAAATTAAACCAGCGTTCTCTCCATAAGCGTATACTAAAAGCTGTAGTTTGGTGGTAAGTAATGCTATATTTTTACCTCAACCGAACTAACACTTGGACACACTGTACACATTCTTGACGCGGAGAGAGAGAGAGAGAGAGAGATACACAGTCGGACCTAGAGGGTCAAATATCTCAACCTGAGATCTTCATTATCTGCTGAAAAGGTGCAGTGAGACTGCACCAGGTTGAAAATGCATTTTCCCTGAAGCTATGCTACAAGCCAGGAAACACAAACAAAAGGTAAAAAAAAAAAAAAACCTGCTTGCATCTTGATCCAGGACTGAGCAAAAACAATAGGGATTGTTTTTTTTTTTTTTTGGGGGGGGGGGTTTAATGCATTTTGCAGAAGCTTTTGTTGCTCACCTTAATGTGGCTGTACTCCGCTTTGCCAGACTCACTGCTGACAGGCTTGTTCTCGGGCCTGGGTTTGAGGACTTGGCGCAGCGGACTGGAGATTGGCAGGCCTGTCACACTGATCCCATCTGAAAAGACATTGTGGCATCACACAGTCAGCAAAAACAAAACCAAACAACAAAGTACAGAGACATGGCTATCATTAAACAGCGGCTGGCAGAGCATCACAGCAAACGGTCTCGCAGTGCGATATATCAACAGTCTGTGATGCGTTACAACGTTGTACAAGAGCTATTTTGTGATTAATTGTTTTAATTACATTTTTAATGTACTCACTTTGCTTCATCTAGCTCGTGTTTAGTTAGTGATTTCCAACATTTCCCAGAAGAACCATGTTCCTCACAATTACTTAATGATCCCCACGAAACAGGTAAACAGGCCCAGGCATGTTGCGCAGCTAATAAGCTAGTTCTTTAATGTGAGATCACGCCCCTTAACTCAAAACACAACATTTCTTTTAACATCCTCTGAACTGGAGCTTTTTTTTTTAACATATTTCCAGCTTCTCTTTTTGTATAACTGCTGAATGTCACTGAAAAACGACATCATCAACTTATGTCTTTTTGTAAATGCAAATAGTTTTTATTCTCATACTGTTCAAATGTGTTAAATGTGTTAAATTGTTTTCTTTTTTACCATAATCTACATACAACTGACCATTTGCTAGACTCCGCCCCTGAATAACCACTGTCCAATCGTCGCTTAGCAACAATGACTGGGCACGGACGGCCTGCCAAGCTTTATATTTCTCTAAAACTGTGTGAAGGGTTTGGGGAGCGTTGGATGCTAAAGGTTCAAACTGGAACCACAAACCAGCAGGAAACAAGGGCTGCAATCAGTTATTCGATTAATTTACAGGGAATGTTGATTTCCGATAACATTAGCTTATGCTAGCTAGTTAGCCAGCTAGCTAAAGCTAACAACAACAGCAATGATTTCAGCTGAAAATCAAAAATCACTGGCAAGAAATGAGCTTATGTGTAAAACCAAGGACCAGTTGTTTTAAAAAAAAATACATTTGAGTGATAAAATCATCCATTATTGTCACTTAAAACTGTCACTGTGAGAACGCAACAGTAATTAAGGAGGATGTGGAGAACAGTCAGCCAAAGCCAGAGCTGATGCACTGTAGCTCTGTAGTGTAATGTACCTTTGAGACTGTTATAATGTTCACAGAGGTGCTGATTCACCTTCATGGTCACTTTGGAGGCTGCTGCTGTTGAATTATATTATATTATATTATATTATACTGAGAGGTGTGTGTTATACTCTGTCTACCCTCACTGATATAAACACAAATGCAGTATATGCATCAAAATAAATACAATATACTATTTATATCAGTGTACTTTATCTCAACGTACTGTGGTCACTTTGTCTTGTATATCACACTTGTTTCACACTTACAGTACAGTAGCTGCTTTAGAGGCAACTTCGTTTTTTTTTTAATATTTTAAAACGATAAGAAAAAAAAAATCTGAGATCAAACGGCTCGTGGCTCAACTACAAGCATGTGAAGAATAAATGAATGATTTTATATTCATGACCTTGAGAGAAGCAGCGTGGACACTGGAGCAGCTGCACTATCAGCAGCTGTGTTCGGCTCCACCACAGGGGCTGCTGCTTTTTCGACCCTCTCAGACAATACTCAAAAAATGACGCCCAGAGCCCACGCTCTGACGTCAAAGGAATCATATCGCTCTCTGACGTCAGTGGGATGCGAAGCCCTGCAATTTCCCCTAAGAGGAGGGGAAATTACCGGCCTTTGCGGCAGCTCAAGCATTCGGGTTCATGACAGACAGACGGATTCACAGACGAATCAAACCAGCCACGATTGGTAAAAAATAGAACCCAGTATTTCAGTGAAAAGAAAAAAGAGAGTGATGTGTGAGGAACGACCGTGTCGCTGCGCTGCTGGAATTAATGCTGCGAAGCTGTGGATTATGCTAAATTTACCACGACAACAGGTAACAACAAAGAGGAGGGGTTGAGTTTGTATTTACAGTGGGAACGGCAGGAGCAGAGAACTGGAGAGGATCAGAGAGTGAACAGGGAGATTTCTGACTGAAATAATAAATGATTAAAAATGAGTCTGGGTCTGACTGAAGCTCAAACATGTGGCTGAGACTCTCTGATGTTTCCTCCTCTGACCATCGTGCTGCTGCTCTGCTCTTTCACCTGTCCACCTGGAGCCAGCAGGTGGTGGTGGGCGGGGCATCAGGTCTGATCCACGAGTATAAAACATGACTGGAAAAGGAACTTTAACCTCTTGCCACTGCCTCATTTTCTACACCCTACTGTTAAACAGATTAGATATGTACAGACACGGAGTCAGAGCGACAAGAAAAGGAAAGACTCCCAACAACACACAGCCAACTCTTATCCACTTAATGACCTGCACCCCCCCACCCCCCCCCATTACGGTACACGGCGCGTCTCAGGCGGTACACATGACTTGCCGTGTCCTGTGGCACAGAGACCGTGTGAGTAATGGGTGGCGTGATTAACAATGGCACTGCTCACAATCATCCCCTCCTTTACCCCCTCCCTCCAATCAGTATCTGTCTAGTTGCTCTGTCAAACTGCCTCGGGGAGGATCAGCTGAATTCAGCGTTTTTCTCAGCGGAGACTGGGAGTGTCACTTCTCAAATAAATTAGAAGTAAAATTATTGGCGTAGATCTGAAGGTTCATCGGATGCTGTTGATCTCTGTGTTCTCGATCGCTCTCACACTTACAAGCCTTTTTTTTCTTTTTCCTGGAAGATAATGTAGATACATCTGATAAATATGGAAGTTATGACCTGTTAGAGTGTTTTAATATATCCTGTTAATGGGAGAGACTCGAACACCAAACACACTCTGACCGGAGCTTCACTTGACAACTAAAGATGAACAACCGACGGATTCTGCAGCTTCATGTTGTTACTGGACATCAAACGCACCGTTAATCCAATTCACAACAACGACAATGAAAATAAAAGAAGAAGAAGAAGAAGAAGAAAAAGAGGAAGAAGAAGAAGATATCACAACACAATCTTACAGCATCTCATTTAAAACCACACTGTTATCCTGAGCTGACACGCAACACTGCAACTGTAAGAACATCATTATGCTCCTCTGTCTGACAGAGGAGGGGGGGGGGGTAACGTGATGAGCAGAAATCTGTTAGGTAATATACATAGATCTGAACAAATGATTACTATCATTACTGAAAGCCATTCCAAGTCGGTGTGGACGCTCCATTTCAGTCAGAGGGAATTCATCTACAGCCGCTTTGGTTTTAACAGCGGTAACAAATGCACGACACGTGGGGATCATCATGCCGTTTAACTTGAGTCGATTTAACAACAGCTATTCATTTTTTTTCTAGTACTGGCATTTCTATTTTTTTTTTTTTTTTACAGCTACCAATATATACTTCCTCTTGACTTGGAGGATAACCAGACCTCAGCATCTTCCACACTTTAATACACTTTAGTTTCCATTTAGTAACATGTGTGCGTCTCTTTTATCCAGATCTCAAATCTTACAGCATAAATCTTTGTTTTCACGGACTACATCCAAATAATGATCAGTCCTTCTAGAGGGTTTTGGTAATTCACCCGGAGGTGTTTGATAACTGCCAGAAACCACAGAAGAAGAGCAATGCAGTTAAATACTTCTGTACTTAATTAAAATTAAACACATGGGTGACTCACACGGATGTTGGGATCTCACTCAAGCCACTTCCTCACCCACAGAGAGGATTCAGTGGTTGAACTGATCAAGGATCAGTTAAATGCCACAGCCTCCTGTTGACATATCCCAGTGTAATGTCAGCTGACATTTTTACAGAAGACGGACACAGAGAGAAGTTATTTTCAGACAGTCTCTCCTGCAAGGCGTTTCGTAATATCATTCATATGAAATATGGTGGAGGGTATAGTATTTTTTATCTAGTACCACCGGAAGTAGTAAGACCACTGCCACCAAGTGCACCGCTCATCTTGGCGGAAAGTGCCCAGCGCTGGCATTGTGACTGTTCTGCTAACGCTACGCTACAACAGGCCAGTGCTGACCAGCAGGTAAAGCATGATGAATGGGCAGTTACTGAGACCTCTCGCTCTGCTGCTACCAAGTACCTTAATATCAGGTAGAAATCCTTCCGACTTCTCCGCAGGTTTGTGACTTCGCTGCAGCCATGAAAGAACTAAGCTCCGCTATTAGCAAGCTGCAAAAACGGTGCATGCGGACGGGGCCTTCAACCGTTCAATTCTGAGATCTGCCCGTCCCAAATTTCACCCCACTGTCTCCCGGGGGGAGACAATAACCTGGACCATGTTTACACCAACACTGCTGAGGCTGAAAATAAGAACATTCTTTGACCACCTATCCTTGCTCTTACTACCCAATCACACCCCTGTCATAAGATGAGTGAAACCTCTAAGCTCCAGTAGCAGAACCTTCTCACAGGACGTGGGGTGTGTTTGTCACTCAAGCCCTGGATGAACAAGGAGGTCCGTCTCCGAGTGACGGCACGGGATGCCGGGGGCCAAGAGGAGAATCTCAACAATTCTGATCCTCAGTGAATTCTGGAAAGAAATCCGCAATGATCTGTGAGTTCGCCGGACTCACTTTGGTCACAACCGAGAAAAAAACAAAAAGCACCGAGGTTTTTGATACCCAGCTGTTCTGACATAACCAGACTCTGGATGTTTAGAGCAGCAGATGTAAAAGCTTTCAGGACAAAGTGCCGAACGTTGAACAGCAGCTTTGTTGTAACACTTGACAACAGAGAGAAGCAAAATGGAAATCGAACATGAACATGTCATAGGTTATTACTTTAAAAAAAAAGTATTCTTAGGGGCTAGGTCTTGCTGGTGCAAGTTGCAAGTTAGCTAAATGAAGACCAACTATACAAGTAGGACAGCGGTGCATCGTCCCACTGATGTCGACTGAGGACAAACAATAAGACGCTACTAATGCTAATGTCAGCAGAGATCCTGAATACCTCCTCCTCTCTGTTCCCCTTTAATTCATGTTGTTAGTTGGTATAATGTGTTTCTTGTGCCTCTTCACACCGTTTCAGACGCAGGCATTTACTGCGGTACAAGGTGCAGTCTTCAAAGAACAACCACATCATTAATGTGGGCGGCAGCGCTGCAATTAGGTACGACACTCACACCATTTAACACGATAAAGCTCGCTGTAAGTCAAGGCCCATTAGTCCTGAGTGATGACATCACTCTCATCTGATCCTGAGTTATGGCGCCGTGGTCTCGAGCCGGACTCAAAGCGACGGATAAACTCGTCTGGGGATAAATCAATGAGGCTCGGCTTGTTGTGAATGTTCCCTCCGCACCGTTTTCTGCGGCCTTGTGCGATTGGCCACCTTCTGCCTCGGCCGAGACGCAGAGGACGTCGAGTGCGGCTCTGCCAGGCGACATCACAGTTAAGGATGATGGATTGACTTTCATCACAATGTGCATATAAAATACAGATGGATCAATAAATACAGCATATATTAATGTAGTTTAAATGCCAATGATGATAAAGCATATCACTCTCAGCATCGTGACAGGTGTGAATCTGGTAAGAGCTGATTCAGTACAGCCTGACAAACGGTGGAAGCCAAACCTTAGTCATTCGACGGCCACAGTTATATTTAATAGTTAGTATTAATAGAGAAGTGCTGATGTTAACACAATGTACCAGCAGCATACATGTCAGACAGGCTCTGACACACACTGCACAAGCTGCAGAGTTATCATCTATCCTCAGGCCGTGGACCTGGAAAATAAGGGAAGGTGTGAAGGAGTGACAGAGAGACAGAAGAAAAGTGCATATGCAGACTTTTTTTTCTCCACCATAGTAAAGTGAAGAAAATTCATTCGCATTCGTCCATATGTTCACAATCATTGTACTGACCTTCCCTGCGCTGCCGAGGACGACGTCGAATGTGCCTGAAACAACAGGGGGCCGAGACCAGAAAGGCTCCAAGTGTAGTGTTTTCAAATTTCAATATCTTGGTAAAAACTCAATTTGTTTCTGTAATCGTTATAAACAACAGGGGCTTATCTGATGTTAGTATTTATTGCAGTTGTCTTGTTAAAATTAATTTAAAAAAAAACAAAATAGTTTCACATTTCTGGGAATACACACATTAGCTTTCTCGTCAAGAGTTAGATGAAGCTTCAGTCAAGTAGCAATTAGATTATCTTAGAGTAAATTAGATTATATTAGATTAGAAGCAGGGGAAACGTTTAGAGAAACAGCAAGTGATCTCATTGACATATCTTGTTTAAATCTGTACACAAAAAAAAATAATAATAAGAAATGTTGTTTTAGGGGGTGACTCGATGTCGGAAAGTGACAGTCCGACCCGACCCGGGCTAGCTGTTTAGCATGCTAGCAGAAAAGAAGTGATAGAGCTGGAGTCAGCTCCTGATGAGTAAAGGAATGAAGTTTGATGCTGAATTCTTCTAAAAACTTCTTGTAAACAGCTGTTGATGCTAACGCTGGCTATTTAGCAATACAAAAATGTACAAATAGCTCTTTTAAGAGCGATGCTTTTTGCATATTACACTTTGCTTTGCTTTGCTTTGCATAAAGACGACTATAGTGTCGTTTTGAAAATGCCACAACAGAGCAGCAGGGTCACTCCACCAATTCCTAGGCATTAAAACATGACCTGAGACGATCAATACTCTGATTTCACCACAGTAGAAACTAGAAACTAGAAAAACAGAACCATTTTTACAAAGACTAAATGAAAATCTTGTAACAGTTTCAGTTAATTCGATTTTTTTCGGGACTATTGTAAATTCTTGATGAATTGCTCCTAATTACTTCTTCTTATTAATGACTTTTTCCAGATGTTTTAATCTAATTCTCAGCAAGTAGAAATCTGAACTGTTCCACAGCACCACAGGCTGATGACCAACTGGTCCATGCATCACAAAATGACAGCTGCTCAGTTACCTAGAAAAAAAAAAAAAAAGTCTCTATATGTCTCTAATTATACAATGTGGGCGAATTAAAATTTATATGTGAACCATATGTGGTGGCTAATGAACCGGTTGTGCCTAAAACAATCAGGATTACATAGTTTAATTAGCAAAGATGGCGGAAATTGGTAATCTTCTTGCACAGTGGCACAGACTCAAAACAAAGCAAAACCACTGGCTTTATGCAAATAGGTTCATCAGTATATTAACACAACATTATTAATGCGATTACGTAAATGTATTAGAGCGCAAGATAGCATCAAATGTGTTGTTTAGCAAAAACTGCATCCCATAATGTCGCCATAATAACTGCATTCAGAGCTGCAGTTTAGAAGGAGCCACATCTTATCTCCTTCATTCAGGGCCCCCAATTATTGCTCAGCTAATTAAAACACTGAAACAGTATCGCTTAAATGACCTCATGAGAAGAGTGGCGCTGGGGCTGAGACAAACACGCGGCGTCGTATGTGTTTACTTTCCCTGTCATCAAGCGAAGCCTCTGCGGTGCAGCGGCGGGTCCGTATTGATCGCTCGCTAATATTCACCCGCCCGTAGAGTCTGTGGTGAAGAGGTTCCACCGTCTGACGGAGGAGATGGAGAGGTCAGGAGCGAGACAGGAAAGAAAAGAGGCTGAGCACGAACTATGAGAAAAGACTGGAGAAGGCACGCAATGAATGAGCTTCGAAGGTCAGGGAGAAGGTGAGACTACCTTTTTCTTTTTTTTTTTAAAACCAGGAATAAGAATTACAAGAGAGGAAATCCGACAGTTGAAGCGAGGAAGCCAGAAGCTAGGAGAGAAACGGAGGTGTAGAGACCTTGAGACCTTTCTCCTATTACTGTTGAATCTTAAATAAGGCAGCCAGAATCCCCGTAACAGAAGGAGCTCCGTGCGCAGGGGCACACCAACACTCATTTCTGCGTCCAACGCGGACATAACGCCGCCGTAGCCGTTTAAAGATGGAACGATTCTAATACGATTCACCGTAGCGAAAAATATCCATCACAATCGAGTCGAAGATGATGCCTTAAAACCTCAAAGATGTTCAACAATGGAGGAATAGAAGTTTATAGAAAGGAAAAATGCATATGGCATAATCATGTTGCCATCAATCAATCTGTAAGATTGTGACTGAAACCCACATTTGGCCCAAACCATCACCAGCTTCCCTCTGTATCAACTGATGCAAACGCAACATCCTCCTGATGCTACGTTTGAATAAAATATTTACTTCTACATTTGCATTTTAACTGGTTATGGTTTAAGGGAGGGTCAAACCTTTTAGTGGATCATGCTAATTAATTATATGCTAATACTGGGTAATGATATAATAACCTGAACCTGTATTATTACGGTATTGTATGTGTTACACATGTGAAATAAACAGGGAAAGGTTCATAGTATGTTGAGTTCAACAAGCCCAGCAGGTTTATATCGACAGATGCTGCGGGCTCCGGGTTTTCACCGAGGTTAAAATGTGAATTTCTGTGTCAACTCACCGTCATTGAGGTCCTGCAGCAGGTTCTCCTGACCAGAGAAGTCCAGCTTGACTTTGATGTTTACAGTCAGTGTCACAGCCTGGCCGGACTTTAGAGGCAGGTGAGACAGAGGCTCATCCAGCTCCCAGCTCAGAAACTCCCCGAACACTTTCTCTGCACAGACACAAAAGAGAGACAAAGAACAGAATTAGAAAATACATAACAAGGCATATCTGAGCATGATAAAAAAATAAATAAAAAAAAAACCTTCAGGGATAAAAGATGGCAAGATGTGCCAAAAGAACTGTTTTAATATTTGTGGATGGAAATATTTTTGGACAAGGAAAAGAGCCCAAAGGCAAATAGCACATGTAAGCATTTAGCAGAAGGATTCACTTTGAGTTGCTGGTTGTGTAGTTTGTGCAAAAAGAGGTGGAAAGCAAAAGAGACGCACCTGATTAAACCTGCTGCAGAATTGCACATTACAAAGAAAACCGGTGCTACTGCGATGTTTCTTAGGGATTTTTGCTTTCTGCTGCAACAAAGCAGCTGATTGGCCTCCTGCCTACGAGTAACTGCCGGTGCCCGTCACGAGACCCTGATGCTCTACTTTATGTCTCCAACCCCCCCCCCTTTCTACCTGAGACGAATGACTCAGCTGCATCCACTTGTGCCAGGAGCGTCAGACGACTGATACATCACCTGAATAAAGCATGTGTTCTGTCTGTGCAGGTGAGCCACTCCTGCTCACAGGGATTTGCAGGAACAGCTAGGAAGACTGATTTTTATGGACGCACAGCAGAAGGGGTTGATGCAAGTTCGCAGTAAGAACAACAGTTTACACGTCCCCCGCTCGATTCATAACCGAAGCCTTTAAAGTCCTCTAAGAGGATGTGAATGCAGGCAGCATTAAATAAAGATTTTTTGTGAATAACGCTCCACTTTAAATATTCATAAACTGCGAGTCTTTGCAGTGAATTAAAAGAGAGAAAAACGGAGAAGAGAGGGCAGAGAGTGGGGGTAATAGTGGGAATGATTTAAAAGAGAAAAAATGGGATTGGAAAGAAAAAAAATGTCTCTTTCTCTTGAATATGCAACAGCAGCAACAGGTAGACGGCGAGGACTGTGGATGACGTCACATCACCGTCATTCTCCGCTAAACTATGAGTCACAAGAAGTGGCAGCCGCAATGACTGTCAGGAAGTCTCTCATGCCTTATTTCAAGTATTAACCGGAGGCATTCCTGCATTTGAGAATACAATATGTGAGAGCGTGTCAGTGCTACGTCAGAGCGGATATGAAACACTGTCCAGAAGCACTGAGGCTAGGTTTTTAAGATCTGAATCCTCTGAGTCACCCACTTTTCTTTCTCCCTTCGCAATGCACCTGCAGGAAATGGAAGTATAACAGGCACCAATCAGAACAAATCAGAGGAACTGAATGAAGTTCTGTCGAAAAAGTCGAAAAATAGCCATGAAGGTAGCCATGAATTAGCATAAAGCTCTGTTTATTACACCTAGCTAAAACTATTGAAGTCTAATACAACAGCGCTGTAATAAATTCTACCTTCTTGAAGATTGAAATGTTCCGTTTGTTGCTTGTTGATCTGTACTGCATTGCACTAACTAACTACGTGTTTCTAATGTTTTATATTTCAGCGAGGTTAAACTAAATCACAGAAGCACATTCTCTCTATATTCTGTTGACACCTCTGGAAAAAGCCAGTAAGTGGACTACGAGTTTAGAGGTTTCTGTCACACCGTGACTGATACTTTCCCACTTTTCCGAAGCAATATCCACAATCATTGCACTTCACTACACGGGGTTCTGCACAGCCTGTAATGGCAAAGTGGCACAGTCTGAAAGAAGAAGCTCTTCTACTCATGTAGGACAAAATTACGGCACTTTTATGATTCAACTTTTAGAAAAGAAGATCAGAGGCACTACACACAGCAATGGAGATGCATTCGACGAAATCCGGCAAAGATAAGGACAAATTTTTAAACCTAACTCGGTCACAAGAAGAAATACACTCAGGATCTGTCTGACACAGCTCAGGAAACTGCACTGATTGATTAATTTCATGTGCTGCAATGTCGGGAAGGAAGACTAAGAGTCTACAGCCTCGCTGGCAAACTCTACTTGCGTTAAGCTAAATGTTAGTGAGAGAGTGAAGTCCACCAAATTCCTGGAGGTTCACAAAGATGAATTCTTAAACTTTAAGAAGTTGAGGTATTTTCTACAACTTAAAGCATCTCAAACCTTGTATCAGTCCTTATTTGAGCCTCATGTAAATTACTGTAATATTATACGGTGTAATATTTTTCCTAGTTATCTTGAGAAACTACAGATTCTACAGAAAAAAGTTGTACGGGTAAAATCATGGACCCGCTGACCCTCTTTCCCAATGTTGAAGCTTACTGAATGTAATATCTTTCACAATGCTTGTATTACGTATAATGTTGTATTTAAGATAAACGACAGACACTGGGATCTTATTCCAATTCACCTTCCCTCACATACATACAAGACCAGAGAAAAGCTTCTTAAAGAGTAAGAGACGTAAACTTAAAAGACAGAATTTTAGTGGCAGTCGCGACTCAAATATGTTTAAACTTGTTTAAAAGACTGAGCTCTTCAGAACTGGTTTTAACATTAACATTTGGACTGATGGCATAGATGTTTTCGGACAGTTTAGTTATTACTTTTTAGGGTTTTTAGGTATTTTTTGTGGCGGAAATTTACAATTAATTTACAAGCTTCAGAAGCGTATTGGGGATTCCCATTTTCACCCATTTGCTGTTATTATATTTGTATTGATTTGAGTGTATTTTATGCTGATTTATGTAAAATAAATGAAATGAAAAATTTCAATGCTTATGAAATACCACTTAGCATGTTGGTCTAGCATGGTAGCATGCTAATATTTGCTATCGTCACAAGAAGAAACATCTGGGATCTCCGAGATTATTACAGTTTATCCTGAGGGAACATGAATGTCTGTAACATGTTTGTACCAATCCACCAAGATATTTCACTGGATAGGTGAGTTTGACAGTGACGTTGCCCTGCAGGTGGCGCTAGATTAAAAAAATAAAATAAAACAAAGGATCCTAAAGTCAGTATGATTCATCCTCTGGGGTTCAAGAAAACCTGCAAACAATCTCATGACATTCTACCCAACATTTCTCAAGATATTTCAGCCTGAAATAAATGTCGGACTGACTGACGCCGCCATCCCTGGAGCCACTCTGCTACCACAGTCAAAAAAAAAAAAAGAGTTGGGAGAAGTTCAGACAAGTGGCTGCATCAGTCACAAACCAGCTGGAATATGTGAAGAAAAGCCTGACACACACGCAGAGGAAGGACAAGCAACGCTGCCGTTTAAACACAAGGCTGGAAGTTTGATAAATCACCAGCTAGACACAGCTTGTTTTACACCACAGTCTGAAGTCAGTTTAAAGTTGGGAGATGATGTATTCATGCATTGCAGTGCTTACATAATAATAGAAGTTAATAATATCACTGGGGTTTGCCCTGCTCTACATATGCATTATAACAAAAACAAGCCAGAAAGATGACAGCGCTAATAAGGGGAATTGTTAGTTCACATTTTTGAGATACAAGGAAAGACTAAAAAAAAAAAAAGACTGATGTTCAAACTCAGGTCAACAGCATATGAGCATGTCTCTGTGTCTGTGTAAGTTAGCAAAAAAAAAAATAATGAGAGATTTCTGCTGTTAAAAACACAAATGCCTTTCTGCCAGACGTCCCTAGTGCTGCAGATAAACAGCCACCAAGAGGAAACTGGTGTTGTTGAATGAGAAAGACGGACTGCACACAAGCAGCTGACAGCCAGCTCCGCTCATGGCAACAAAATCACTGAAGCAACATTAATCCCTCTCTTTTCCTTTCCTTTTTTTTTTTTTTTTTTTATGGTTTGCACAGTCAAAGGTGTTTTGTCCTCAAGAGACATTTGATATGAAGCTGCATAAAAGTGTTTTAGAGGACAACTGAGCCGAGCTGATGTTTATATCCACAAAAGAGCAGTGAGGTAGCAGTGATGAACAAAAGGTCTGACGGCCGCTCATTCAAAGGCAACTTAGTTTATGTTTACTCTTACTTAGATGCGATATAATAGATTATTGCGTTAAGGGGTTTATTTTTTGTTATCTATAAAAGTTTCCTGTGAATAAATGTTTACTTTTTGAGAAACTGAGCTCCTATCTCATATGTCAAGATGGCTGTGCTGTGGCAGAAAGAGTAATGTTTTGTTTGTTTTGCCACAGATGTCCTCCTATTGTGACTCTTCATCTTTTATTCATTCGGTTCCCACAGAGAACGCAGAGAGGGCTTCAGAGAGGCCGTCTCAACCGGGGCCTGTCTAAAGCCACGACCAGGATACGACTAAGGAGGCACAGGCAGGTGATGACGGAGTAATATGGCGACCAAGAGACGGGTAAGTCCCGTCATCGTACAGCTTCTGTCCCTGCGGCGTTAATGATTTCCTTCTTACTGATCAGTACGGTGGCGAGAAGAAGAAAGCGAACCCTCTGGAAGATACAATAATGAACAAACACAATCTGCTTTAACTAACAACACGGAAGTAACTGCAATTGTTTTTGTCCACATTGAAAACATCAGTCAAACATTAACATCGCATGCGAACCCCTCAGCTAACAGCTAAACGAAAGCTAACTGGAGCCAGGAGTTATCAAACCCGGAGTCCATTCAACGATGTGAACCATGCGTCGCAAAAAAGACAATCTCAGACGACCTACGATCAAGAACTGTTGATTTGAATAAAGCTGGAAAGGGTTACAGCGTCGTCTCAAGGAGTTTAGATATTCATCAGTCCACAGCTGGACAAACTGTCAATGGACGGAGGTGATTTTAGTTGTGGCCCTGCTAAGATGACACTCAGATCAGACATTTTATGACCAATTCATGAAGAAAACCAACTAATTCCAGGGTTCACATTCTTTCTCTAGCCACTGTATGTATGACTGAGGCACCCAGAGGAAGGTACTATGTCTTTAGGGGAAGAAGTGAATGTATTATTCACAACGGCTGGAAGAAAACGAGACAGCGCTGAAACCTGAACGTGAAACTTGCCGCTGACTGACTCAACAGGGGTCAGGTGTGAACATCATGCGTACAGAAATTATGCATACGCTAGTCCTCACACATAAATTGGTATTTATAAAAGACAGAGTGTGCAGTGAGAATCTGCACACCTGATGCATACTCAATAAAGCTCAGTAAGTAGAAAATACTGTGTTCATAACAACAGAGCCGCTGAGGACCTCAAAGGCCACTTTCAGTGTGTCAAGGGAACTCGTGCGTACCTGACGAGGCTGCGATTTGTCAACGTCTGCTTTGCCGAGGTTTTGCTAACAAGGAAGTGGAATCACTTTTCTAAAATAAGAATAACTTTCTCAGATCTGCAGCAGCTGGTCAGCTCGTGGTGCCTAGAGTTATAAAACATTTAATTCATTCATTTGTAAATTTGCTCTCCAGTGGGTGAAGCATTAAGGTTGCAGTGGAACTGGTAAATAAAAGTTATCCTTGATGACTCCTAATATCTCGAGAAAATGAAAATGAAAAGAAAAGAGGATAATTGAAGTTAACTCTCTTCAAGCTGCCCGGATTTAGAGTCGAGATGTATTCATTCATCAAATATAAAACGTTTAAGTGGATGATTCCTCATCATTAATAGAATGAGGTGGTGAAACACCAGTAAAAATCTGATTGACCAGATTAAAAATACATATTCATTAAAATGTGGTACTTTCTTCAAGCGCTGATCTTATTTAAAACCACTTCAGTTGAAACCGCAGCAGTTTCAGAAAATTACGGCAACACAAGAGATGAAGTTTCACACGGAAAGGAACCGGATGATCAATTGCACTGCAATGCAATTAGCAGGTCACGTTGTATCACGCAGCCCACCAGGCTGTTCTCCCTCTGAGCAGATATGTGTGCTTAGGCTAAACTATCACTTTCTGACACCTGAGAGTGTTCACAAAGACTCCATCAATTAACACCGGGACAGAGTTAGATCGTGTTATTCAACGATGAAAACTTAGGACACCCTTTTACACCAATTGCAAACCTTTTGCAAAGTCTAACAGAGGCAGGAGACACACAAGCTGCAGTGTGGCTGCAGTGCAGAAAGAAGTACTCTCCAATATGTGCTAATTATCAGCCTACAGAACAAACTGGGAACAATACTCTGCAAATACAGCTATCCAGGGGTCACTGTTGTTAGTATAAAACACGCTGAGGCTCTGCTATGAACACCGCTTCCATAATGTGTTGAACAAGGGGACGGTACAAATACGATCAACATGTTGATTTAAGGATATTGGCTACAACAGATCTGGTGGGAACATAGTATTAATAGAGCAGCTCTGTGTCACATCTGGATCCTGAAACTGACTGGATGCAATGACTCTGAAAGACAAGTTGATAAAAGGTTTATACTTTACCCTCCCTCCTCCTTCTCTTCCCAATGCAAAATCTTTCCATACACACACACACACACACACACACACACACACACACACCCTCAGGTTCTGGTGTCTTGCTGTTGAGGTGGTACAGAGTGGACTGTTTACAGGCCTCTTGAGTAGCATTCAAACGTTATTTCCAAAATAATGTTGACTGTCAATTAATCAAAAGGTTGCTGGTTCGATTCCCAAGCTGGACCTCAAACTGCCACCACCGTATCACTGGTGTGTGTGTCGGACAGAAACACGCTGTATAAGTGCAGTCCATTTACCATTAAATAGAAGAAACAGGGGTCTTTGGGGGAATATCAGAATACATACTCCTTTTACTCTGAGCTGCCGGAGGGGCGTGTCAGTGTCTGGGTTTGATTGACAGCAGCTGGCAGGGGAACAGAGACACAGTAAACAAACTTGCGCTGTAGCTTGCAAGCCATGGGCAGACAGTGTGTTGTTCGCAGTGGTATTGAAGTGTAAGGAGCACAGCGATGTTTAAATGGGCCAAAGTGACATTTTGCGTCGTGTGGGTTACACAGCAGATATGTACTGTATGCTGCAGCAGACAAGAGTTTCAATTAGACTGTGTAGTCTCACATCTATTTACGTCGTCTCTTTTATTAAAACGATAAACGAAAATGGCACCTCACAACCACAGATCTATACTCTTGTAATCTCTAATATGGGACATGTTGTTTCTTTATTTTAAAAACTATTTTCTTAAATCATGACACTGTCTGCCGTGGAACATCTGGGCTCGCTCCAATCATTGCTGAGGGAGGATCGTTTCCATCCATCTGTGCAAACAAGCACAAATCTCAAGAAACAATAGCCGCTAATAACCGAGGTAACACTGCTCATACATGCGACATTAACAAAAAAGATGTAGAATGGAGATGAGATGGGTGGATACGATGTGGAAATGTGATATATTTCCAGTTATTCCCAGAGATCAAAAGAAGGAAAAGTTTAACTAAGACAATTGAAACAACTGCAGAAACTGTGATTTGAAACAGCAATTTCAACGCTGAAATGAACGTGTTTCTAATGTCCATACTTTATAATAATCACTGCCTAATCCTAATGACGAAGCTAAATGGACCCAGAGTGGTTTATATTTGTGTTAAAGTTGTTTTTGTGATCCAAAAAAGCCAAAACACTCCTGACTGCAAAGGTAGAGATAGCTAGAGGACTGATAACAACATTATCGTAGCTTCCAGACCCGGCTGCTAAGTTTCTTCAAGGACAACAACAAAGACAAGTTAAAAAATAAAGAAACACTATTTTGATGTCCAATATGCTAAACTGTTAACAACAGTCATTTTCAGTTTGTGCATGTACTAATAAAGTTACAACATAAGGACAGGGCTGGTAATTATTCAATATTAATAAAAGACATTAGAATAAAGATGATATTAACCATCACCACCCTTGTCTTTTTAATCCCAGTGATTAGTTATTAAAGGTTCTAATCTAATACATTTTTGGTCAAATTCAGTGAATATCTCTTCATGGTCCGCTACAACAACAACAGGTCAAGGTACTGAAACCCTATTAGTGAAAAGTTATATAAGTTGGTTTGTTGATATTAGCTCTGAAATGCATAGTTATGATGTAACATCATGAAACAAACAGAAATGCCATATTTATGGAAAGCTTTTAGTTATGTCATCTCGTCGCACCCTCCTCTTCTGCAAAAGGTTTAATGGCATCAGCTTCAACTTCAATGCATCCAACTACCAGTCAGTTCTCTGGAAAAGTGGTTAAAATCTGCACTACATATGAATGGATACTTGACTATTGATGATGATTAAATCACAAAACGTGTCATCAATAAAGAGACAAAGAAGAGCTTTTTTGGGTGGATGGTCTTTTTGGCCGTTTTCCACTTTTTCAAGAGTTTATTTAATTCATTTTAATCTTTCCCTTCACTATCGCCTTGTAGCCATTATGAGCCGTGAGAAGCAAAAGCTTTGGGCAAAATTGGGGGGAAAAAAATTGTGGTTTTGTTCATTTATTCCAGTTTTTTTTTTTTTAACATTAATTACAGTTCTGTATTAACATTTTATCCACATTTATGAAATCACTGAACCTCTGAGTTGGACCATTTAATACAGTTTTTTTTCTTTCTCTTTTTAATTTTTCACCAAAAATGAGTCTGTTTGAATTCCCTCCACACTTGCTTGTGTTTGTATTGATTAAATAAAGTATATGATTTAAGTTTAGTTAGAGTAAATGGTTCAAGTTCAATCATTCAGTTTAAAGTGTTTGTTGAAAGAGTGAAAGTACAGATGGTGTTTTTCTAATTCCGGTCCAGAGAAGTCGGTTTTCTTTCGTTGTTCATCCAAGATTCAAAAAACAAATTTGCAGCCTAAATCATTTCCAACAACCACAACAACCTCCATTTCAAAGAGACCTCTTGTTAACTAGAGAGACTACATTTCACCCTGGAGTCTGGCCAGCAGGAAGCAGGGAGGCTCTAAGAGGTTCGCTGGATGAGTGTCTTCAAACCCTACACTAGTTTTAATTAGACTCCTGTACTATTTACCATTGACAGGCCAAGTCTTATTCACCTTAGAGCAAGAGCTGGACTGGGTTTCTGTACGGAAATGCACAGTAATTCTGTCACTGTGCCATAAAATCTACATCAGGGCTGGTCACCAAAGGCGCCCCCTCCCCCCGCCGTCATCTCTGCACGGTGTAGAGTCCTTGACATGTTTGTGAGAGGAAAGCATGAAAAGTGACAGTGACAGAAGCTGCCTGGTACGACAAGATCTATGAGCATTAACCCCTGGACAGAGGATGCGTTATTGTGGTCTGTCTTCAATTAAACACAGAACCCAGAGGCCACTTTGGAAATGTCAGATCAATTCCACATATACTGCTGCTCCTCCTCTGCTCATCACTGTGTGATTGAACTTCTGCAGAGAGAGCAGCTGTGGGAAGTGATTAACAAAAGCAGATTTTTTTCTAAACAGAGGATATTTGGTACTATTTTGTCAGTATGGTGAGGTATGCAGTGAGTATGTTAGGTATGTTTTGAGAATACCAGGTCAACAACCTTTGCTAAAGGAGTCATTTACAGGCTTCACAAAGACAGGGGACAAAAGGATGAAGCAGAGGTACCTGAATAAAATCAATGTGAAGTACAATTTTATAGCCAAACAACAGTGTTAGCATTAACAACTGTTTACTTAAGAGCCCTGCCAAGAGTTTCAGCCACTGTTGCATTTACAAGACAAGAGGTTGAAATACGCCCTCTGAGCAGCGCTACTTTCTTCAGGGCAGACTGGACACTACAGTGAATCTGTATCTCAAAAAAGTGATGAGACAGTCCGACCGGGTCAGAGCTAGCTGGTTAGCATGCTGACGTCACTAGAAGAAAAAAGTGATAGAAACAGAGGCAAAATGAGAGGTCGTCTTTCCACTGCTGGAGACAGCTCTTGGCGAGTAAAGGAACCAAGAACATTTATTCTAGACTGGTAAGTAAACAGCTGTTAATGCTAACCTGGGCTATGTACCGATAGCAAAACTTAGACATAGCTCCTTTCCTGTCAAAAATGTGTATTGGACAATATCTTTCATCTTAACTATTGGTATCAATATCATATATGACTGACGTGTGCCATCTACAGGATAGGAAAGGTATAGCTTCTACATTTCTGACACTTGTGCCACCATCATAAACTTTGTGTGCACTGTATCCAAACATATGGCTGGCTTTTTCTTTTCTTTTTTTTCACACAGACAGTGAGACAAAGACAAAAAAAAAAAAAAAGCAAGAGGCAGAGACACAGTGAGGGTGAGGGGGACTGCAGAGATCTGAGGGCCTGAGCAGGTGTTGTACAAAGAGATGGAACACAGAGTGAAAAGCCACGGGGGCATGAAAGATGTACAACCAAAGACAATGGGTAGTGACCTCTGAGGCACTGCGGATATGTTGACTGCAAGACACTGAGGCACAAACTCTGTTAGCGATGACGCACATCAAAGCCTGTCCTGACTAAAATAGCCCTGGTAAAGCGTAGTGCACAAGTGCTTCCTTGTTTGTTATGTTTATGTTTATTTATTCACCCACATACTGTAAGGTCTTTCCCCTCTGACACTAACTTCCTGTTTCTTTAGCCCGGAAATGAAAACTATTTAGAACATTAACAAGTAGAATTAAAACGACATTGGTGTAGTGATGCTGGTAGTCGGGGGCTGAACCTTTGGTGCTGACGATCTTCGAGGTGAGTTCCAGAGTCTCGATGTCCTCGGAGCCGATGTTCTCCAGGGTGATGGTCAGCTGCTGGGTCTCGCCGTTGAAAAGCTGGACGGACACAGTGCTGGACAGTTCTTCTTTGGACATGGGCTGAGGCGTGTGCGCCGACCTGTTTGGGTTTGTAGAGTAGGAAGAGGTTTTCAGTGATAAAAGAAAGCAGATTTTATTATTTATTTTATTTTTCAATAATTCAGAAGTTATCAAACCCAAACGTTTGATGTAGTTTGCATTACACTTTTATCATCATTTGAAGAACAATTTTTCAGGCATTTATCAACCAGAGATGTGTGAAAACATATGTTTCAAATGCCCACCCTCACATTTTGATGAAGATGATAAATGTTTTTTTGGAATCTCTGCATTCATTGGGTGAATGTTTCACTCATAATGACACCTAATCCCGAAGAGACTAAAGAATTGACAGCAGCATCCCTGGCACAATGAATGTAATAGTCATTCATAGGGTCCATTTGTAAGTTTTCTTTACCGGTCATCGTTGCATTTACGAGACAAAAGGTTATAATACGTCCTCTGAGCAGCGCCACGTCTTACAGGGCAGATTGGAGGCTACAGTGACTTGCTATGGCTGGTTAGCATGCTAACTTCAATAGGAGAAAAGATGTGATGGAGACAAGAGCTAACATTGGCGTTGCTTTCCACCTCCAGCGACAGCTCTTGGTGAGTAAAGGAATGAAGCTTAATGCTGGACTCGCAGCGTTTCTTCTAGACTGGCAAGTAGCTGTTAATGCTAACGTTAGCCACGTGGCAATAGCAAAACTTACAAATAGCTCCTTTAAAAAGTAAATCAACACTGAATCACATTTAGCAATAAACTGCTCATCAGCTGTTGAGAGTTTCAACTGGATGTCTTGTTGTGTGTCTGGCCACGCCTCGGTCAGTGACATCATAACAAAGTATTGTCATCAGCTGTCAAAATCGAAAGAGCTGCAGCTGCTGCTCACAGAGTTTTAAAGAGCCGCTGCCATCTGTTTTTTACAAAGTGATGCAAATACTGGTGCAGAAGAGAATAATGTCCAAGATTATGAAAGATCAATGTGGGGGCTCTCCACAACTTCATCGTACCTCATTATATATGCACATGTATAACTTTAAAATGCAACAAACACTATGCCTGAGGGGAGAATTAAAATGCCAGTCACCAACTGCCTATACTTTTTTGTCTGAGCTCGACAGCGGGTCAACACAAAACTCTTATAACTCTTTGAGATGTTACTGACATTTATGTATGTTTGGTGAATGTATTTCTGAAAGTTATGATAGAAGAAAGATGGGAAACTTCTGGGCAGAAGATATTTCTCTCCTTTAGACCCTGACAGTAAAACAGTTTTATAAAACATGGCAAAAAGGCACAGCTCTATGTTCTGATGCTTTAAAAAGGTTGTAAATAATTGAAGCTAATGTGTAACACTGGTGTTAGTAATGTGAAGAAGAGATGCTGTCAGTACTATAGTGTTATCCTGGAGGCAAGAAGATATCTAAGCAGTCAGTGAGGCACCTGTTAGACTGAAGTCAAAGCAGAAGGTCTACTACCTGTGGACCCAAGGAGAGCACCCAAGAGACCGCGTATTACATTTTCATTGTGTTTGCTTCGTATGTCTGCTGCAGTGCTCGTTCAGCGCTAGGAGAATAAAAAGATTTTTCACATCAAAAGCTGCTGAAGTGCTGTACTTACAGGTATGACCTAAACAATGGATTTTGCAGCAGGTCCACTGTCAAAATGATTTACAGCACTCCAACAGGGTACTCTACCTGTTATTTTCTGCTAGTAATATCCAGTAGTGATAACCCATGATTTCTCCTCTCGTGTTTCCTATTTTTAAAATTTCATTTCACTTCACAGGGTGTACGAGGAAACAAATTCACCTGCTGCTCTGATGTTTAACTTGTCGTTTCTGACAGAGGAAGAAATGCTCCATTAATATTATTATTATATTGTTATTAGTTATGCATCCAAGACTTGTGTGTGACCTCTGTGTTCTTTGTTTTTGTGTTTGAGTTAAATGTGCAATACTTAAGTTGTTAAACATCAATGAATTTTTATATAACTCACCCGTTTAAATTTTTATTAAGGTTTAAAGTTATAGATAATTGAGGGCGTGGCCACTTTGAGTGACAGGTGGGAGAGCGTATGCTTGCCACAAACCAGCATGTGCTGAAGTTTAGCCGGGATTAAGGTGGAGTCAGGCACTGCCAAGATGGCGACGGTCTAGCAGCTCACTCTGAGCTTCAAAACCACTCCTCAGAAACATAGTCTATAGTGACACTGCTACTTTGTATAGAATGCTGCTCGGTATTAAGGGATGAATTAGTTTTTATTCTCAATATAAAACTACAATAGTGTTACTATAGAATAACTATAGCTTGTATTAGCTGTAACTTTTATCCCACTCCACCTTAAAGCTTCTCATCTTAATCAGAGAGATACTCAACAATGAGTCAGTGAGTAAACATTTCATAACCTGACCTTGTTACCTTCTGTAACTTGTCAGGAAATGGAGTATTAAAGTACGGTGCAGTGTGTGAGTAGAAGGACGATGACACATTTTTCATTGTTTTGGCTCTACACTCCAGCACAATGACTGTGAGGTTAAAGTGCTGACTTTCAGCTTTAAGGGTGTTTGAGGATGTTCACATCAATCGTGGATGAGCAGAGGAGGACTCGTTGCCCTTTTAATATTTTTATGGCCGAACAGCAACGCTCTTGTCTGTACAGTGAGTCACCTGACCTCAGTTAACTCAGCGTGCGTTGTCACTTACTGAAGCCAAACATGCAAACCACATATCATATATGACATATTTATTGAAGTTGAACTAAATGTGTTCTGTGAAATTGCAGGGCGTGAGTAAAAAGGGTTATAATCCCCACAGTTAGTTTTTATCTTGTGTGGACGTAAATGCCCTCAAATGAATGTGTCGGTACTTTAATCTTATGATGATTGTCTCGATTCAATATCTTTAAGTAAAGAGAAATCTGTCCTCCGGCCTTTGGATTGCAGTGTAAACTTGTTAAATGATCTGCTTCACTAGTTCGTCAAATTGTGTTCATCCCAGATGTTGCGAAACATCTGTTATCTTACGACCTGTAGCGCAGTCCAGCCAGTGAGAGAAAATGCCTCCATGTTTTGTTTCACCCACAACAGTCATGAAAAAAGAAAAACAGCAGATGTTAGATGTCACTACATCATACAAGAGCAGAGAGTTTCTGACCGTGGTAGAGATGTGCTGAGCTGGAGGCGAGGCAGGGAGGGAATGACCTCCACCAAACAGCCACCAGTCTTCACACTAGGCAGGCCCTCCAGCAGGCAATCACTGGTCACGCCGAACACCGACGTGTGGTAACCTGGGTTCGGGGATGATATGACGGAGTACGTGAGACGAGCCTAATGTTAGGGATCGAGGCACGGCTCAATTATTATGTGTTTTCAGCTGGACTCACCGTTGACAGTGATGTTTCCGGCCGTGCGCGGGGCGCCAACCAGAGTGACGGGGTACAGGCCGGACTCCGCGGGCAGGGACAGCGCAGCAGGCAGAGATTCAAACTCCACTCCAGAGGTCAGCAAACCCTGAATGCAACAGAAAACATGACGATGACAAACATACGACGAAGTTTCACCAAACCATAAAGGAGGGACAAGTATGATGTAGTACACACAAACTTATATCCACATGCTTTTGTGTTGGCACGAGCATTAAAGAAGTTTGTTTTCCACTTATTAGTAGTACTATATTAGTAGTGTGTAGTGAACACTTTGACCTTTCACCACCAAATTCTAATGATTTCATGCTGGAGTCCAGGTGAACGTTTGTGCCCTCAAGGTGTTAGTGAGATGCGTTCACGAGAGAATGGGACGAACGGATCCCTGACGCCGGCACAGAGACTTAAAGAAAACTTCGACTTTCTGTGTGGAAGAACTCTTCCATCAGACACAACACTTTAGTGGGGGATGTAACAGCAGTCAGGGGAACCCACTGAGAAAACAGTGGCAATGTGCTGTAGAGAGATCAGACTTTTTAACAAGCCAGAAAACTGGAAACAATACTGTGTCAAAACAACTGACCACGAAACTTAAACAAAAAAAAAAAAAAAAAATCAAATCTCAGAGCCGGTATTTTTGAAACTCTGTGCGCTCCATGACTATGTGGCCACCACTGGAAAGGAAGTGATGTGCAGCTGTCTGATCCCCCAGGACCAGTTTTGTGTGAAGTATCTCCGTTTCCAACTGTTTGATGTGCTCCATCATCTTAATCCGCCCATGATGTCCCGAAGATTAAACCTCTGTCAGCATGGGATGGCCATTTCCTCGGAAGAAAACTGTTCTCCATGGGAAATGGCCACTTGAGCCATGTATTGCCTGAGAAGTGATTGAATACAAGTCCTGCAGATCACAACACAGAAAGGCCGTGGATCAGACGGCTTTCAAACTCAGCAGTCCACATTCACACTGGGCACGGCAGAGACCAGAACATCCCCATGCCAAGGTTTTTCATCCATCAAGAAAATCTTGCACTGGCCCTTCCAAAGGGTAGTTGTGAGCCCTTTAATTAAAGCTGATGTAGTGACTTTAAATCAACTCAGAAAGACCTGTAATATAATATACATAAGAATTGCTCCGAGTGTGATTCTGGTTAATTACAGCTAGGGTTTGTGCAGTTTTAGACATCATTTTTATTGGTTATGGTAACACTGTGTTCACAGTTAGACTAAGGCCGTTTCTTGACCTGCCAGACTTCTTTTTAAGAGATGTCACCACAGATCTTAGTTATTGAATTGGTGCGACATTAGTACTGAGAGGAAGTAGAGCAGAAAGGACCTCATTCCTGATCCCAAAAACAACTGGGAACATCTGCAGGAGCAAATTTAAACAACAGTGAAACTAAGAAGAAAAATCTACCATAAAGACTGTCTAATCGTAGTAATGACGTCGCCATCTTTACTGTCCTAGTAAAGTTCTTCATGAAGTTGAATTATGTTTTTGACTACTACATTTCCAGACTCACTGTGACCTTGTTTAACAAATCCAATGCCGTTTCTCAGAAAAAAAAAAAAAAACAACTTCTAATAACACTCAGGCAGCGTTCAGACAGACTTTAGTCGTGTTTGAATAAAGACAGGCCTCATTTATTTGCAGGAGACCAGTCCGGCGACGCAGCGGGGAATGCCAATGCAGAGAGACCTCCGGCAAAACAACACAGGCTTGTCCCAGAAAAATAAGTTCAACTTGACTCAACCTTTGCCACAATGCAACCTCTTCCTGTAGGACGCTGCGTTGGTCATTCACAAACACGCCAGCACACACACCTGTTAGATTACTTTGTGAAGTGAACAGCGTATCTCTGCTGTTTACATGGTCAGAACACAGTCAGCACTGTAAAATGGCAACAGTGACAATGTCAGTTTTCTGATTTTTAGCAGCTGTGTTTAACATTTTCACTCTCTCAGTAGAGCGTGTTAGCATGCTAACAGACAGCTGAGGCACCAAAGTCTAGAGTTTATCCTCTAGTGACCTTTAATATATTGAGCAAAATTTAGACCAATCCATCAAATATTTCACTCAAACCTAAAAATGTCAACGTCATATTGCCGCTAGAGGAAAAGTCAGGGGATCACCAGAGTCAGTGGGAATCTTCCTCTTCAATCTAAACTGCAATTTCCCTCTATATTTTCTACAAATGTCAATATTAATTGCTGATATCTATAGATTTCTGTTAAAAAGGAGAACGCAATTTATCAACTTTTTTTGTACATGTCTGGAAATTGATGATTTCATGACTCTAGTGTGAAACTAGATACTTCAGCAGTCGGTAATGCATATACATGACTAAGAATAGTGTGGTTTCAGTGTGGGGCTGTTACAGGAAGTTTAAGTGGGGCTGTTACAGGCTGTTACAATGGGGCTATTATGGTTTGCTACAGTGAAGTTGTTACAGAATGTTACAGTGAAACTCTTACAGGCCGTTACAGTGGAGCTGTTACAGGCTGTTGCCATGGAGCTGTTGCCGGCTGTTGCCATGGAGCTGTTAGAGGCTGTTACAGTGTAGCAGTTTCAGGCTGTTTCAGTGGAGCTCTTACAAGCTGTTACATTGAGGCTGTTAAAGGTTGTTATGGTGAAGTTGTTACAGGCTGTTACAGGCTGTTACAGTGGAGCTGTTCAGGCTGTAGTGGGGCTGTTACAGGCTGTTACAGTGGAGCTCTTACAGGCTGGTACATTGGGGCTGTTAAAAGGTTGTTACAATGAAGTTGTTACAGTCTGTTATAGGCTGTTAGAGGCTGTTACACTGGAGCTGTTACAGGCTGTTGCAGTGGAGCTCTTACAGGCTGGTACATCACCTGCAGGATCTCAGTATTTATGATAAATAATAAATAATAAAAAAACTGAAATTAAAGCTGAAATATACAGTTGGCTGCAGTAACAAAAACAGGCCGGATCAGCTGAGCCTCATTTGCAGTCAGAACAGGCCTGTGTGTGCCTTTAAAGTTTTCGTTGAATGTGTAATCATGCCTCCTCAGAATAACTATATTTACATTCCAAGTACACAGCGCCTGGTTGCACGAGGCAGACTGAGGTGACGTAATGACTGCATCAATCCCTAACAGCAGACACTACCTCACTGGAGGGAAGGCTGCCGAAGAGCTGAGCCTCCGAGGTGCCACGGCTGTGATTTAAACTCTCCTTGCTTTCACTTCAGGACATTATACGCCTTTATTGGCTCGCAGAAGTATCACTGTTAACCTATTGGAAATAGTTCATTTGCATTCAACTTTGAAAAGGTTAATTAGCCCGTTTCATTAACAATAACGATTAGAGCATGTGGAAAGTGAATTGTATTGTTGTAGCTCGTGTGCATCGATTTCATAGTGCAACAAGTATGCAGTTAACCTTTTGTTTTGCTTTAACTAATGCTGTGATCATAGTAGAATTACCATTGCTGATTATAATTATTTCTTTGTTCTGGCACATAACTGCTCGTCTGATAGTAACAAAGTGTCATGCAGAGAAAAAAGTAGAAACATCAATTGAATTTGGCAAAAAAAAAACAAAATTCAATGATATATATCATTTTCAGTACAATAAGTAAATGAAAGACAAACCTAAAAGAATCATTTGCCATTTCACTTGTTTTTGCAGAGACAATGACAGTGACCCCTCTGAAAATAAAAAGGTGGGGGTTGTGGTAAAAAAGCACCACTTTAATAGAAAATCGATAAAAGCACAGAGAAAAGCTGGGTATTAGCGCTGAAGTCGTGTGGTGACTGAGAAGCAGCGCCTGTCTTGCCAAACTGCAGGGTCACCTTGGTGACGGAAGACGGTAAAGTGACCTTGTGTGCGTGTGTTTGTGTTTCACGGTGTGCCGCCGAGAGCTGGTTTATATACCGGCGGATATATGGTCACTTTGTCTGGGGTGAAGAGGAGCTCTTGGCAGCTTGCGTCACCCTGTCTGTCTCTACCTGCATGACTCTACAACACCACCTGAGGTTCGCAGCTGCTGTGGAGCTGTTAAAGGCCTCAGCCTCCATCTGTGACCTGATCAATTCACCTGTAGGTGGGGGAGGAATTAATGACATCCTTATCACTATTTGACCTCTGTTTGATTGTATCACCTCACGGCGACTTTGCAAACTGGCAGCTCCAGATATTCCTCTCTGAACTCCAATACCCGGAACATTAAGGCTGCAAAAATGGAGTGGAGACGGTTCCCCACTCGTTCCGATTCAAATTAAACCACCTCAAAAGTTCTTGAGGCTTCAAAATGTTTGGGCATGATTATTAGGCCAGTGTTATACTTTACTAATGCACAAGCACACAAGGCTCCACTAAGGTCTGTGTGACATAAATTTTGCCAAATTCATCTTTTAAAAACAATACGAAAAATTCAAGGAAGAAAATTTCCCAGCCAGCTCACTGCACACCGCGTATATTGATGTTGGCTCTTTAATGTTTCTTTATTTTTATTGGAACCAATGGCTCAAATGATGCTAATAGAAAATGTTATTTCAGAGTTTTTGTGATGTGCAAAAACAGTTTACACTTGCTTCTTTTGTAATGGCTGCATGGGGAAACGGGGTACGTGACTAAACTTCACACAACAGTTTATCCAAGTCTGTATCAAAGTGACCGGAGTAGCAAGAACACCTAATGTCCGGATTCAGAGACATTATTTCCTACTTTTTGTTAGAAAAGATTTGTGTTTTGTTTTTTAAGTTCTGAATCATTATCATCGTTTTTTCACAAGGACGAAACAGACACTTTTCTCTATTGCAGCCAAACTTTGTGATCTAGTGAGATGACACAAATTTAGCTCACCGGAGCTTTAACTCATAAACAACTGGCTGCTGATTACTCCTTCGGTTTAAACACTGTCCAGATGTTCCAAACTCGGTTGTCGCCCGCGTTTCCTGCGTCTGTAACAGCATGTGCCATTATCAGACGAGGCAGAACGGCTAAATCAACCAGCGAGACCTGTCCAAGTCTATTTGGCATCAGCTCTGAGACAGCCACCGCAGTTAAGAGGCCACTGTCTTCATTTACACTCTGCCACAAAACTTTCACGGCAATTTGTTCTCGACTTTCCAAATAATTAAAGGCAACATCACTTTTGACGGGTAGTACATTGCGTGCGACGCCGTGTGCGCCGCAGCTATCTAACAGCTGAAAGTAGGCCTCTCTCTCTGCCCGCCTTTTATTGAGCCTGATGACTGCTTTGCATTTCAAGGCTGTCCCACATCGCTGCATTCATAAACAGACACAGCCGTGAGCAGGAAGAAAAGCAATTTAATTGGTAATCTTTTGCACCCTTGAACCTGATAAAGTGGCTCAACCGGTGTGTGTGTGTGTGTGTGTGTGTGTGTGTATATATGTTTGGAAAGGAGTGGTAAGGGACAAAGTACATAAATTAGAAATAGATGTTGCAGCAGTCACCAAGCAACTATTAAGCTATACAATTAAATTGGACTCCCTGATGTCTGATGGCTCTTTTCAAACTTTATTTTGCACAGAAAAGGGAAGCGAACTGCGTCACATTCACCTCAGTATAGAGACCTATCTGGTCTGACAGGATGGTGTGTGAAACCATAAAAGTAATGGCATCTAGTGAAGCTCTCTTACTGTGAGGAGCAAGAAGAGTTTGTTCTCACATCTCATACGATCATTACAGTATTAAGCTGTCAAGAAAAAAAAAAAAGCTTTTAAGGGATCAAGGATGACTACAACACAGTGCCACTTCACCTGGTGTGATTCTTAGGTGGGTGCAGAGGGGACGGTTTGTACTGCAGCAGCGTCCTGTTCTCACAAAGCTGAATGAATCAGAAATTCTGATCCATCACATATTTAAACTGCTGATTCAACTTTAAAGGTCTCATTTTGAATAAAGGTTTCCATGTCTCCTTTGATCATTAAGCAGGTCTAGGTTCTATATTAATACTGTGAAAGTATCAAAGCCTCAGTCCACAGAGAAATGCACACAGCCTGTATTCAGAAACTGAGCCTTAAAACCAGCTGTCAGGACTTCTGTAACTTTGTGATGTCACAACAAAGCAGTCACCAAGCCACGCCCACCTGGACCCACCATCCAACCTTGCAAGATTTGTCTTCTGCGAGTGTTTTACCTGAAATCTGCTATATTCTTATTGAATCACTCAGAAAACTATGAGCCAATCAGAAGACAGGCTCAGATAATCCTCTCTTCTGATTGGCTCACCGACCTGTTGTTGCTACAGCTCCAGAGAGAAGCCTGAGAGAGAAGATGTAAAACTACACTGAGATTGTTTTTGCTTCTTAAGAAACAAAACACAAATATATCTTCTTATGGATCAACACTTCAAATAATAGACCAGAAAAGTCTAAAACATGGCACCTTTAAAGTCTGTTATCACAGTATATTTGAAGTTCAGGTGTAATACATTTTACCTACCATGTTCTCCACTCGAAGTTCGTAAGGCATGGGGTTGTAGACCATGAGCTGCACTTCACAAACATCCCCTTGAACCCACTGGAAGTCTGGGGAAAAAAGAAAAAGACATGAATACATTAGAATAAGATGTATGAGATATTAAAACCCATTTGCAATTAATGAGCTGAGGGAAATACACCATTAGTCTACACTGCTATTAAAGAGCAAAAGCATCAGTCAGTGATAGATGATGTAAATAGAAAAATAAATAAAATCTTTCTGATTAATTTTTAATAAATTTAGAACCAAAGTGAATAATCACTGAATAAAACAATCCAGTTTATGTCACGCTTTCGTTAAACAGCATCCAGCTCTTTTAAAGAAACAGCTCATCTTGGGGAAAACAGCTTACTTGACAAGAGTCAGGAAAGAGTCAATATAAAGCTACACTCAGCAACTAACTTAGTTTAGCTTAGCTACAGCTAGTCGGACTCTGTTAGATAACAAAATCCACCTGCTGGGACCTTTTAAATCTCAGTAATTAACATGTTATATGTTCTTGTTCAATTTGTAAAAGAATATTTGTATGTGTTAAAGTGTGGTGGTTTTTAAAAAGGAGGCTATGTGCCAAACCATCTTTAACATTTCTGGTACAGATGTGTTCCTTCTGGGACCAATTGAAATGCAAAACATTTAAACTCAGTCAGTAAGATTTTGCTACTCTGGAGAATTCCCATTATTTCATCTTTCATTGAAACAGCATTTATGTTACAGAGTAATCTCCTGGGAATGTGCACTTGAATGCGTTTGATTGGCCGACACAGTTTATTGCAAGATTACGTCGTATTACAGTCAACTTTTTGCAGAGATGCAGCGTTTTTTGTTTGTTTGTTTTTTTTGGCTGGAGTGTTCGATGTCGGCACCCCCACTGTTTCAATGGAGCAGCTTCATTCAGATCAATGCTAAAGCTAATTCCCTTGTGCCTGAATGAGAGCAAAATGCTACAAACTGCTGCTGCAAAGAGTGGAGGCAGCATCTTAATGCCCACGGTTTGGAATGAGATGTTCAACAATCATATTTAGGCGTGACGTTGAGGTGTACTCATAGTTTGGGCCATTTACACGTCATTCAAAAAAAAAAATGACGTTATTTTGAATTGATGCGGGAGCTGTTAAAGACGAGATAAGACCTCGAATGGGTCATTGTTAGCTCACAGAATGAAATTTATTGAGCTGCCAGCAGGAACAATGAGATCAAATTATGTTAGGACCTAATTAAATGGGCTCTGGAGAAATGTAAACTGTAAAAAGCTGGTTAGCGTTGCATTATGGGCGCTGTATTCAAGCAGATTTTTTCAAAACATTTAGGAAATATTAAGCGAAAAGCTGCAGCAGTCATTGATTCCTGAGAGAACAAAGTTGGATTTTAGCCTGGACTTACTCACAGCCTAGTCTTACTTTTAGAAAGAAAAAAAAAGATTCCAGCTCTGCACTGCAGTATCCATCATTCCTGAATGAGACGTTGAAAGGTTTTGTTAGATTGAGAAGCTACTTTAGTCCCACTGTAGCCATACCCATCTCCATTTTGAAATGTAACACATTCTAGTCCATTTAGAGGAGTCCTTTGCTCTAAATAGACTTGCAAAAGAGGGGCTGAAAATCCTAGCTCAGAACCTGGCAGGAAAAGGGATTTATGGATGGCAAACTGCAGCCATGCACCTTGGGAAATTAAGTCAGTCAAAAGAAAGATATCTATAATACGAATGTCTGGAAACCCCACACAACCTCAGGTCTGGCTCACAGGCATGCTCTGATAGCCAGCCAATTAAGTGTGAAATACACCTCAGAAAATAGAAAAACAAATTGGATTGCTGCCATCTTATTTGTGTTGCCACAGTACTAACTCCTCAAGTGGCCACTGAGATTCAGCACAGAGCTCCAAAGGCTTCAGCTTTTTTGGAAACCTCATTGTACAAAGCAATAATTAATGTTTTGAGTCACTGTATGGCTGCGTGGTCGGTTAAACACTGGGTGTGTTTGCGTTTCGCACTTTACAGGGCAAATTATTTTGTCAATCTGTCCCTCATGTCCTGTTACAGCGTCAACCTCTTATCTGACCAGAGACAGAACTCAAGACGTTTACTGATGTTACTGCATCCTGTAGAGAAATATTCTGCAAAACTATCAGCAGTCGTTCATACTGAATAATACATGCACACTGTGCCTGGGCATTGGAGCAGAAATCATGCATGTGAAATGAAGCAACCCCAGAGCAGGAGAACATAACCAAAGCTGTCATTAGAGCCTCGGATGGAGACACATTTCTGGAGGAAATTGTGTTAATGCTCTAAATGGGAGAATTTAAACAGCCCAAATGAAATATACACAACAAACCAAAAACGCTTCATCTGTTTGACAAGCGTGAGATGCCAACATGTTACAGAGCAGCAAGACATTGGTCGTGGAAGTGTATTCTTGGCCTTAGACATAGTAGTTTGGCAAAATAATCTTGACGCCGACCGGTGAGGAAGACTGAGATGCGATTAAAAATCATTATAAAAAGTACAACATGAACCCTGAGTCAAGATTATTTCATTTAAGTAGCGAGAGAGATCACCTAATGCGGGAACCAAGGAAGAATTACATATGATCCAGGACGTCCAGGTTGAGTGCTCAATTTATGGGTCAAGACCTACAGGACGCCAAAATGTTGCACGTTAGTTTACTATGAGACTGGATCTTATAACTCTGGAAAGTTACCACAGGTGAAGTTGCACTGATCCAGGTTTAAAGTTTTGCCCGACAACACCTCAGTCGGTTCATCGCGGTTCGACTGAAGTTAATGAGTAGGTTGTGTTTTTAAATGCAGCTCTACGTTCAAGCTGCCTCCAGTTTTTTGCCAATATGTTGCAAGAACTTAAAGTAGCCGACTGCTCTCTCCCTGACCTTCATGCTGACCATGGATGTATTATAAAAAATGGATACCAGGGACAGGATTTGAATTAACATTTCTTGCACATTAACCAAAAACATTTTCTCGCTTCCCGGTTTGCTTCCACGCTGCACAGCCCGCTGGACAGGCCCATTAGTTTTTCTCTCCTCGGCCCTGCCCCCGCTCGGCCTTGCTTAGCACATAAAATTTACATTGGGGTGACGTCGTGCGTGTAAAAATAGCTTTTTCCAGTGCTCTTGGGAAAGTTTTGCAAATGAACCATCATGGTTTAAAAATGTATAAAGCAGAGAGTAATAATTCCTGGTGTACCGTCAATAGTTGCACAGATGTCTCCGGTGGTCGGTGGGGAAAATGATTTTTGAGCCAGATGGGATTTTTTTTTTCATTGCAATACCACGACTGGCCACTGGGGTAAATTAGCAACAAGGCTCCCTATGATTGGCAACTTTGGGGCAATGGAAACATTCGTCTGCCGGTACTTCACACCCTGACAGGTATAAGAACATGTGGGAATAGATCACAAATGGAAATCCAGATCTCGTGCGACCCAGAGTGGTGGTCTCCGGAAGAAAGATCGAGATCATTACACTTGTTTACGCTCAGAATCACTGCCCTGCTCCACTGGTCTAAAACTGGGGCAAATGTACAAAGAAAAGCCCAGAATCCTACTCTGCTACCTCACTATGGATGTGAACACCCTAAAGCACCCTTAAAGCTGGAAGTCAGCACTTTAAACTCATGGTTATTGTTTTATTTCAGATCCATTGTGCTGGAGTATAGAGCCAAAACAATAGAAAATAAGTCAGTGCCCAAACACTTGCAGGCCGTACTATGTCTCAGTTTCCCCACTGAGGACTAGATGAAATAAAATTCACCTCCCTGTATGTCCATATACCACTGTAATAGATAGCCTATCACACGCATCAAAGTGAATGAATAGCTGCAGACTAGACAGTTCTTAAAACTCAGTCTCAGAGCAATTATAGGGAGAACAATCTCCCATTAGAGGACCCCTTGTTTTATGGCTGAACATCAATCTGATTCATAGCATGCGACTTAAAGAGCAAGAAAATACACATATATATTCCCAGTGTCCACACACCTCAAATTGCCAGAGCCTAGCACAGAATACTAAAGACTCCGGTTCCCCCGTCAGAAAAATGAATGAGTGGGAAGTGACGTTTACTCGAAGGCCGTAAAAGGTTTACAGCTGCGGCGCACATCAGAGCATAATGAAGTTCTCAAGAATATTCCTGTTGTGCACATTTCACTGGTGACAAACGAAGTCCAGAACTGTCTTTATACTGGCTGAAAACTCCAAACCGTCATCGGACATTAAAAAGCTGAGGTTATAGGAGTTAGGAATAAAAGTTTGTTGATCTTGATAAAGGTCTGACCTTAAATCCTGAGTAGAACAAATAACTATTGTTTAAAAGACCAATACTAAATGGCTTTTTTCTGTATATCCTGGCTACACCTGGTTACATGTAAAAATGTATGTTATTGTGCACAATTTACGTACTCGACTTTCAGCTGCGATGCTGCTCACTGCTGGAACCAGCTCCCAATGAATACCAAATCTTCCCAAACTGTTACTCTGCTTTAAAAAAGAAGCTAAAAACTGCTCTGTCCTCCATTGCCTACATTTATTCATTATTTTTATATTATTGTCTTATGAGGCTTTTTACCTCCATTTTTAATGCGTCTTTTATTTCTGTTGGGCACATTGAATTACCAGAAGCAGAATCAGAATCATTTGCTTTGGTGTAAATAAACATAGTAAGAAGAAAAAATATAAAAGAAAGTACTGCAGGTCATATAGATTAGATATAAACAGAAAAAAATGAGAATAGAATTTTTACAATAAGAATGTGAAGAAATATGATAAAATATAAATATAATTCAAATCTGTACAATGTGCAATATGAATGGGGAAGTCTGCAATGGTTACAGTATGAAAAACAAGAATATGTCAGGTGGGGGGGGCAGTCAGTGACAGTGGGGGTAATTAGGACAACTGCAGTTGGGAAATGTGTATGATTATGTTCCATACAAATAAATTTGCCTTGTCTACTTTGCCTATTAACGACACCCACACCAAGTGTTTTTCCTTATGCTACTAGTTAATAAAACAACAAAATAGACAATAATGGTTTAAGTAATATAATAACGTTTCCAAATAAACCATCCCTGAATTAAGAGAATCACATTTTTGTAGTTTTTGTTGCCACTGGACTCGGGCTGTAATGGTTTATTGAAATTACAACAGGCTCTGTTATAATCTTCTTCCTCAAGAAGACACAAATTCTTCAGCAACGTTTAAAGTCTAGACACATTTTATAAAAGTGTGGAGAAAGAAAAAGAAGAAGAAAACTGCAGTGAAAGTGGGACATTATTATTTCATACACCTCAAGTGACGTCGGTATTTGTCTCAAAACCAGCTCTCGACATCAGTTCTCGAGTAGTCACTATGTACATTTACATTAATTGCTGTATGACTTAAGACTGGGCATCGATTTCCAAACCACTACACTTTGATAAAATAAAATATACACTCTCACAAAAAAAGATGTAAACTGGTGCTTCAAAGACCCAGGGATGGATCTCAAAGGGCTTCAAAGGACTGAGAGATGAAGGGGGCCGTCAGGGCATGATGTCCCTGACTCAGCGTTGGCAACATGTTGCTGTTGATGTCTACAACCTGAGGACACACACACACACACACACACACACACACACACACACACACACACACACACACACACACACACACACACACACAC